>NC_140182.1:3751669-3774169 GCF_963971535.1 Notolepis coatsorum
CCCCCACTCCTCTCCCCCCACTCCTCTCCCCCCCCTCTCTCTCCCTCCTCTCTCTCTCTCCCTCCTCTCTCTCTCCCCTCCTCTCTCTTCCCCCCACTCCTCTCCCCCCTCTCTCTCCCTCCTCTCTCTCTCTCCCTCCTCTCTCTCTTCCCCCCACTCCTCTCCCCACTCCTCTCCCCCTCCTCTCTCCCTCCTCTCTCTCTCTCCTCTCCTCTCTCTCTCCCCTCCTCTCTCTTCCCCCCCACTCCTCTCCCCCCACTCCTCTCCCCCTCTCTCTCTGCTCCTCTCTCTCCCTCCTCTCTCTCTCTCCCCCCTCTCTCTCTCCCTCCTCTCTCTCCCCTCCTCTCTCTTCCCCCCACTCCTCTCCCCCTCTCTCTCTCCTCCTCCTCTCTCTCCCCTCCTCTCTCTTCCCCCCACTCCTCTCCCCCACTCCTCTCCCCCTCCTCCCTCTCCCTCCTCTCTCTCTCTCTCTCCCTCCTCTCTCTCTCCCCTCCTCTCTCTTCCCCCCCACTCCTCTCCCCCCACTCCTCTCCCCCTCTCTCTCTGCCTCCTCTCTCTCCCTCCTCTCTCTCTCTCCCCCCTCTCTCTCTCCCTCCTCTCTCTCCCCCCACTCCTCTCCCCCCCACTCCTCTCCCTCCTCTCCCTCCTCTCTCTCTCTCTCTCTGCTCACTCTTCTGTTTCGTTCCGTTCTCTTTGCTCGCCTGCTTGCGTACACCCAGCCACCGCTGCAGAGGACGATGTTCCACTAACTAGTGTGTCTCTCTGTTCTGAGTCAACATAGAGTTGGGATCTTAGAGGTACATTTATAATAAAACACAAGACACTTGATGCCCTAATGATGAGGAGAAGCACTCAATGAAGAAACACACCCCCATTGCTAGATGTCTAACATGCCTATCGATTGATTGATTGAAAACTTTATTTAACAGATTGCAGAATGGTACAATACAGTACGGCTCAATACATACAATTGTTAAGGGGATGCAGACCAGAGAAAGACTTTTGTCTAGTTTACAAACAGATATACAGATATACATCATAACACTTATGACATACACGACAGACAGATATACAGTACTGTTACATCATAACATTTATGATATACACAACATACAGTACTGTTTAGTTACAGACAGATCTTCTAAAAGAGAATATATACATTTGAGGGGGAGGAAACTGTACATTGGGGGGGGGGGCCGGGGGTTTGGACGTGTGATGTTCAAGATTCAAGATTCAAGACTTTTATTTGTCACATACCTACTGTACACAAGACATGCAGTGAGATGTAGGTGGCCGTGCCTGCCTGGCTTGTGCAAAATACAAATAAATTAAATAAAAATAGACATGATAAGAGAAAAAGTCACAAGAATAAAATACAATGCTAAAAGTAAAAGGTAATAAGTAGTGCTGTCAAACGATTAAAATATTTAACTCGATTAATCGCATGATTGTCCATAGTTAACTCGCGATTAATCGCAAATTAATCGCATTTTTTTTTCATTTTTTTTACCTTAAACAGATCTTTTTCAAGTTCCAAGTTTTAATACTCTTATCAACATGCGAGTCAACAAATGCTTGCTTTGTGCAGCCATTTAACACAAAAGGATGACCCTCATGCATTGCAAATTTGCATCAAATTCAAAACAGAGTGATGCACAAAATAACTTAAAAGAAAATAATAATTTAAAACAATGAATAAAGTGTGCATGAAATAATAGGGGAAAGAAAACGTTAGGAACTTGTTACATTCACCCACACAAGGGCTGATTAATCACACACCCCCCTCTCTCCCTCACACACACACTCTCCCAGCTCTTTTTCTCTTTTGCCCCTTCCTCATCTCTCTCACCCCCCTCTCTCTCTATATCTCACACACACACACACACACACACACACACACACACACACACACACACACACACACACACACACACACACACACACACACACACACACACACACACACACACACACACACACACTTCAGAAACAAACATAGTATCAATGAGAGCATCAATAATACACCTGAGTGAAGTCTAGTAAAAAAAAAAAAAAAAAAAAAAAATTCTTAGTTAATCTTGAGTTAAAAAAATTAGTGGCATTAATAGAATCGGGAGTTAACGCGATATTAACGCGATATATTTGACAGCCTTAGTAATAAGTAATAAATTCTAATAATATACAATAATATACAATGGGTTCGGGATATTGCAAGTTGTAATCCTTACATCAGGCATCTTCTTTGTTGGCGGCTTTGAGACGCTTGATACGGGATTCATACATTTCACCTCGGTTTTCTTGCTTGAATGTGAGCGGTGGTCCAAGTGTCACGGGAGTGTCGGGGAGATCGGGCCTGGGCGGTTCGTAACAGAGCGGGCAGAAACAACAGGTGCAGAAAAACAACTATCTTTATTTTTATACACACAGACAATTAGGAAGTGGAGAGGGGCAGAAACGACCAATCACATGCAAGAATAGGGCCTGGTGCCGCAATCAGTCCAATTAGATAGTTCCAGCTGTAGTCCCAAATCAATGCAATCACAAGCAATCACAGTCAATGTCCTTAGGTTCACACGACCTGGGACAAAATGGCAGCTCACGCAGTCACAAAAACAGTAAGACACTGTGTGCGTCTATACTTTCCGTAGCCGCATTTCTGCAGGACGCTCTCTGATTGGCCGACGTCAGTTTCTACACTGGTTAGGCTTAGGCACTCTTTCGAAGTAGGTTAAGGTTAGAGTTTGTCTTAGAGCAGGGCGATAGAAGAACGCCAGGTAGTTTGCAGGCTGTTCGACGCGGAAATGGGCAAAGACACAGCTCGTCACGCGATTGGGCAAACATGTCAGTGGCCAATCAGAGAGCGTCAGTCAGTGGCCAATCAGAGAGCGTCCTGCAGAAATGCGGCTACGGAAAGTATAGACGCACACTGTGTAGGCTCAGTGTTGTAGGACTCCGGTCCGAGTCCTGGACTGATTTTCAGGACTTGTGACTAGACTTGGACTCGAGCACTGACTGCATTCGGACTCGGAAGGTGCAGACGAGGACTCAGACTTGTTAATTGATAATTAAAAAAATTGTGACAGGCCCTAATCATTTGGCATAAGATGGCTGGTGCATTTGTTTGGCTATTGTGTCACAAAGTAAATAAACTCCCTTTGAAACGGTGACCGCTGTGTCATTTATGTTTAATGTTGACCTTGTTTTATTTGTACGTCAGCTCTTTGACCGTCAGAGTGGAGTGGACTCAGCCTCCATGACTCGGACTCGATGACTCGGACTCGGGTGATGGGGACTCGACTCGGACTTGAGGTTTAGTGACTCGACTACAACACTGGTGTCGGCAGCTTTATGAATGTCTGCCATTTGGAGTCATCGGACAACAAGGATGGAGCCACTAGGGGGCAGAGTGGCTAACCGTGAGTCACCACTAGGGGGCAGAGTGGCTAACCATGAGTCACCACTAGGGGGCAATAACCGTGAGTCACCACTAGGGGGCAGAGTGGCTAACCGTGAGTCACCACTAGGGGGCAGAGTGGCTAACCGTGAGTCACCACTAGGGGGCAGAGTGGATAACCGTGAGTCACCACTAGGGGGCAGAGTGGATAACCGTGAGTCACCACTAGGGGGCAGAGTGGCTAACCGTGAGTCACCACTAGGGGGCAGAGTGGCTAACCGTGAGTCACCACTAGGGGCAGAGTGATCGCTTTGCCCCGGCTGAGGCCATTGTTTTTCCATGGGAGGAGCCGTGGTTCCATAGGTAGCCAAGTCACTTTCATTCAATGTTGAAATGACCGTCAGTTTTCGGTTCTATCACTATCGCACGCTTCCTCCGACACACGTGTAGCCAGCCCACCGCTTCTTTTCACCTGGCAGCGCGGACTCTCACCGGGGGAGTGTAACGTGTGGAAGGGTCACACTACCTCTCCCAGATCCTTCCCTCGCTGTGCAGGCGCCCCGACCGACCTGTAGGAGTCGCTGTTTACAACGACCAGGACACCACCCCGCCGGCTTCCCTCCCGCTGACTCTGCCAATCGAGCCAGTATGACGACCGGCCCAAGCCGGAGGCAACGCTGACAGCCGGATTCGATACCAGTGTCTCTTGTCCGCTGCGCCACCCAGCCGCCTAGTACAGTGTTAACCGTTTCACTGCCACGCGACAGCCGGTTAACCCTTTCACTGTGACAATACAGAGGGTTAGCCCTTTACTATCACACAACCGACGGCGATGCTCCATCATTAGCATCATTAGCTAATGATGGAGCATCGCCGTCGGTTGTGTGATAGTAAAGGGCTAACCTTCTGTCGTGTGGCAGTGAAAGGGTTAACTGGGTCCCTTGCTGTAGTACAGTGCTCTGTGTCAAATTGCTTCAAAAAAGGATTTCAACTTTGACCTCAGTTTGAACTCGTAAAAAGATGGTGGAGAATGAAACACCTTAACCCTTTCACTGTTTGAAACCTTTATTTCAACTGGTGAGACACTGAGGTCACCCTCCGCTACAGCGACGGCGAGCTCACAGAACAAGACACCGTTAACGGTAGATTCACACATCAAATAAGAATAATCAATAGAAATCAGTTAAGACTGATCACAAGTCGATACGCAGTCGTCAGAGATCATACTTTTAAATACAGAGAAGACCAGAGAGTGGGTATGACCCTGTCAGGGTCCTACTAATCACCCCAAAGTACCAGAAAATACCTTAAAGTACCCCAAAATACCATAAAGTATACCCCAAAATACCCCAAAGTATACCCCAAAATACCCCCAAATACCCCAAAGTATACCCCAAAATACCCCATTGGGGGTATTGCTCTGTGAGTGCATGTGTGAATTGGTGAAGGAGAGGCAATTATAAAGCTCTTTGTGCAGCAGGTATGAAAGCGCTAAATACAGTATGTGCAGTCCATGAAGGACAGGCAATTATAAAGTTATTACATTTGGAGATTATAATATATAAAAATAAACATTTGTTTTGAAAATATGTGGTACTTTGGGGATGGGAAATGGACTGCACACATACACTGCTTTCCTACCTGCTGCTGCACAAAGAGCTTTATAATGGCCTCTCCTTCACCAATTCACACATGCACTCACAGAGCAATGGCAGCCAGACTCATTGGGGGCAATTTGGGGTTCAGTGTCTTGCCCAAGGACACTTCGGCATGTGAACAGAAGGAGCTGGGATTCAAACCAATGACCAAACCATTGACCATAATGATCATTAGTTGACCTGCTCTACCTCTGAGCCAGTATTTTGTGGTACATTGAGGTATACTTTGGGGAACTTTGAGATTCTTTGGGGTATTTCGTGATACTTTTGGTATTTTAGGGTATACTTTGGGGTACTTTGGGGTATTTTGGGGTACTTTGGGGTATACTTTGGGGTACTTTGGGGTATTTTGGGGTACTTTGGGGTATACTTTGGGGTACTTTGGGGTATTTTGTGGTACAATGAGGTATACTTTGGTGGAACTTTGAGGTTCTTTGGGGTATTTAGTCATACTTTTGGTATTTTAGGGTATACTTTGGGGTACTTTGGGGTATTTTCTGGTACTTTGGGGTATTTTCTGGTACATTGGGGTATTTTGGGGTATACTTTGGGGTACTTTGGGGTATTTTAGGGTACTTTGGGGTGATTAGTAGGACCCATCTGTCACCAGTAATAAAAGGGCAGAATGATGGACAGTTCCCAGAGGTGTATGAGTTGAAGCCACACCAGGCCTATAAATCACCAGAGTCATTTCATACGGTAGTTGATAAGAAAACAGCTTCAACAATCCTCTCTCTACTAATCAGGGCAAAGCTGAATCTATTTCTACACAGGAAGCCAGTTCTCTGCCGCAGCCAGGAAGCAAGAATATCCACATGGAACTTAAATGAAAATGTCTCATCGGAGCCACAAGCCAAGATATTTATACTCAGTGACTCTCTCAATGTTAGAACTGTTTACAGTAGATATAATATGTACTTCATTATAATCAACATGTCTGGCTTTGGAGAACAGCATACATTTTGTTTTTACTGGCATTGACAAGTAATTTAAGATTGATAAAAGCGTCAAGTTCATAATGGCCAACTGAACAGTGTCAGCGATGCAGTGATATCATCTGCATACAGATGGCCATGACAGTCGTTCAAAGAAGAAACAATATCATTAATATAAATAATGAAAAGGACAGGACCCAACACTGAACCTTGTGGCACGCCTTTAGTTATGGACAATAATTCAGCTTGAGCAGGAAGGAGATAGATAATCCTGAAACCAATCACATGCACCACCATCCAAGCCAGAACTAGATAACCTTTTTAAAAGCTGATGATGATCAACAGTATCAAAGGCTTTTGACAGATCTCTAAAGAGAGCAGCACAATGTTTCCTCTAATCTAAAGCCAAAATTATATCGCTATTAATCAATGTGGTGGCTGAAACTGTGCTGTGATTGGCTCTGAATCCAGATTGGTGTGGATTTAATATTGAGTGATTTGAGAGAAAATACTTGAGTTGATTATCTAAGAAGTCTCAGGAACTTTTGCCAAGCGAGGTGGCCTGGAAATAGGACGATAGTTGTCCATATTATCACCTCCGTTGTGCAGGGAAATCACCCTGACTCCAAACTAGAGGAAAACTCCCCGTAGCAATGGAGAGATTAAATATGTATGTTAACGGTTTAGTAATAATTGGGGCAGCCAGTTTGATAAAAAAAAAAAAAAAGCACAGTGTTTAGCTCAAACAGAGCACTTAGGATCAATACACTGCAAGGCATCAAGCACATCAATAATACACTGCAAGGCATCAAGTACATCAATAATAATAATAATAATAATAATAATAATAATAATAATAATAATAATAATAATAATAATAATAATAATAATAATTACTTGCATTTATATAGTGCTTTTCTAGCCTCTCAAAGCGCTTTACAATGTAGGGTGGACATTGCCTCCTTCACCACCACTGGCAGCACAGAGAGGAAACTGGTGTCTATCTTCTTGTCTCTCAGCCTGGTCTAGTGACAGCATTCAGAACAGACACAGGAGACGATGCAACAATAACAGCCACCCCTCCCTCCCCCCTTCCAACGTTGTCCACTCTATAAAGGTTGCAGTTTTTTTTTTTTTTTTTATAATTTCAGGTAATTAATATTACATATATCTTGTTGTGGAATTAACACAACATTATGCATACTTTTGACAATAAATAAAATCAGAATTTGTTCTTACTTGCTTGCCTGGGTAAATAAAGGTTATAGAAATGTAAAAAAAAATTGAAAACCGATACCGATATTTTCCGATATCACATTTTAATGCCGATATCGGCCGATAATATCAGACATCCCTAGTTGCAGCCCATTAAAGCTACATCTGAGTCTTTAATACTTTTATTTTAGCCAGGATTCACTATAAAGACCAGGACGAGTGGAGTGAGTGGGGCGAGGGTTGCAGAGAGATGTCGGTCTGTCCACGGCCACGCATGTCTTTTTTCATTTGGCTCAAAACTCCAAAAAAAAGGTCAAAGGTCGACGTCACAGGGGAGCGGCAGAGTGGCGCGCCGCGTAACGCACTGCGGTGCAACGCGGCCGCCACCGGGTGCGTCAATACTTTTTTACCAACTAACCTCCAGTTCCGCGTTCGCGTTCTGCAATCTGATTGGCCACTGACTGTTTCTGGTCGTGTGACATCTGCGCCCAATCGTGTGACGCCTGTTTCTATCACCGGTTTATCTTAGAGCAGGGCGATAGAACACCAGCCCTGATTCCAAACTCTAACCTTAACCAACTTGCGAAAGAGTCGCCTATAAGCTTAACCAGTGATAAACTAGGCGTTAGGTAGTTAACCCTAAGCTTAACCAGTGATAAACTAGGCGTTAGGTAGTTAACCCTAAGCTTAACCAGTGATAAACTAGGCGTTAGGTAGTTAACCCTAAGCTTAACCAGTGATAAACTAGGCGTTAGGTAGTTAACCCTAAGCTTAACCAGTGATAAACTAGGCGTTAGGTAGTTAACCCTAAGCTTAACCAGTGATAAACTAGGCGTTAGGTAGTTAACCCTAAGCTTAACCAGTGATAAACTAGGCGTTAGGTAGTTAACCCTAAGCTTAACCAGTGATAAACTAGGCGTTAGGTAGTTAACCCTAAGCTTAACCAGTGATAGAACTAGGCGTTAGGTAGTTAACCCTAAGCTTAACCAGTGATAGAACTAGGCATTAGGTAGTTAACCCTAAGCTTAACCAGTGATAGAACTAGGCGTTAGGTCGTTAACCCTAAGCTTAACCAGTGATAGAACTAGGCGTTAGGTCGTTTGCAGGCTGGTCGAGGCGGAAATGGGCAAAGACACAGGCGTCACGCGATTCATTGGGCGCACATGTCACATGACCAGAAACGTCAGTGGCCAATCAGATCGCAGAGCGCGAACGAACGCGGAACTGGAGGTTAGCAGGTAAAAGTATAGACGTGTCCCGGGTTCGCCTCCCGGACCCGACGACCTTTAACCCTTTGCCGAATGTCTCCTCCCCCCATATCCTCTCCCATCCTTCCTCTCTGCCGGATCTGTCCAATAAATAAAGCAATAAAATGCCAAAAAGAATTCGATGGCGCAAATCAAGGTAAACATTTGATGGTTTGTTGTTATAGTAATAACGGTGATGGGATGGATGGGGCGGGGGGGGAGGACTGCGTACCCGGCAGAGTGTACTGTACGGCAGGACCCAGAGAGAGAGAGACGCTCGTCATGAAAGACGTGAGTGTCTTCCAGCGTGCGGGCGGGCATGCCGGTGTCTGTGTCGGTTACGAAGCGCTCAGAGTTTATTATTATTAACGACGGAGTGGGAATGAACGGGGCCCCCGGAGAAGAAGAGAGGTTCGGCCCCCGGCTCCGTCTGGATGATGGTGATGGGAAGTGATTCTAAGAGTGATTGTAGAGATCAATTGAAACGTTTTTTCTCTCCACGACCGGTGCCGATGTCGACGGCGAGTGTGTGCGCGCTGAGCGACGGAGAGGGCCGCGAGGGTCGGTGAGAGTTCAGTCACGTCCGACACTCTGCTCCTCGCTGGGAGACGCTGTCTATCTCTTTTGATTTATATTATTTAGCACCACGGACGACGCTGCATATCCAGGACAATTCTGACACACTTGTGAGTAAAAACGTATATAAACGAGAAATTCACCTGATAATGTCAACGACGAGAGAACAATAAGCACCTCTGTTGTGACAGTGGCTCAGGAGGCAGAGCGGTGGTCGTCTGGTGATCCTCCGGAGGTTCCCGGTTCGATTCCCGCTCCTCCTCCCGGTAAGCGTCTCGAAGTGTCCTTGAGCAAAACACGTAAACACCCCTAACTGCTCACGATGAGGAGGTCGGCACCTTGCGTGGTCGCCTGAGTCGTTGAGCATCCTCCTGATGGCCTGGGGGATAGAAGCTCCTTCTGAGTCTCTCTGTGCCGGCCATGAGACTCCGGTAGCGCCTGACTGACAAAGAGGCCGTTGTTTGGGTGACCAGCGCCTCGGCCCTGCGGACGCTGGGTGTGATGTCCTGGAGGCTTTTGTGTTGTCTCCTGGCATGGCAACCTGTCGATACAGAACAAAAACAGTCCGACATAGTCAAGATGGCCAGCAAGATAATTGGGACCCAGCGGCTTTCCTTGACCGACATTTATAACAGACAAATTCTGCGGAAGGCTCAGACGATCTTAGACGGCTCTGACCGTCCTCTCTTGGAGGAGTTTGTCCCCCTCCCCCCTCTGGCAGGAGATAAATAGGCTCGCCAGGCTAAAGAGCAACGGATGTAAATGTTCGTACATCCACATGAATGCACTCAACTTCCTTTAAAATAACAGTAATGCGTTTTCATTTTCCTTTTCTTTTTCCTGGTTGGATTCGGTAAGATGTGATGTTTCTTGTTGTGACGGGGTCCTTCTCCTCTCCCCTCCAAACTCACACAAACGATGGCGTAGTCGGAAAAATGATCTTGGTGTTGTTTTATTTCCCAGCCTCCAAGGTGCAGAGGTGACATTTCAAAAACAAGTGACATAAGCAAACTAACAAAATAACAAAGTACTACCTGGTCCATCAGATGCGCTCCACAATAACGTCTTATTGATAGACGACACTTACTGCGCGGCACTTCCCTAGTTACTCATCTTTAGCAACCTTTGTCTGGTGAAGCCCCGACACAGAGACAAACAGACTAACAGACACATACAGCACTTCCCTCAGTCACCTACAGTGTAACTTGTGCAGGGCAAGAACCTAGAACCTTGGGCACGCAGCCCTCATGAACACCTGGACTCCTCCCCCTCCACAGGTGCCACACATCATTAAATTAACATTACTAAAACAGGTGCCACACATCATTAAATTAACATTACTAAAACAGGTGCTACACATCAAATGATTTGCCGTTTACACACATTATATAGAAACAACCTCCAACACCAATAAATAAATACATATACACAACCCAATAAATAAATATATGTACACAACACAACACAACACAACACAATCAATAAATAAATATATGTACACAACACAACACAACCCAATAAATAAATATATGTACACAACACAACACAACACAACACAATAAATAAATATATGTATGAATGGATATATGAATGTATATGATGACTGATGAGTGAATGTTGTGTGTATGTGTGCGTGCGTGCTGCCCCGACATCAGTGACAGACCCACTCTGTCACACTTGTGTTGTGTTATTTGTTGTTGTTGTTGTTGTTGTTGTTGTTGTTGTTGTTGTTGTTGTTGTTGTTGTTGTTGTTGTTGTTGTTGTTCTTGTCTCTACCACTGCTGTAAAGCAAATTTCCCCTTGAGGGACAATAAAGTCTGAACTGTATGTAAGCTAGACAGACATTTCCCCTGCTCATTACTGTGCACCAGGCACGTGCACACATAGAGCCCAAGGGGTGCTTGAGCACCTGCCTTTTTGAGCCTCATAAAGAAAGTGCCCTTTTTGAAAAAATAAAATAAAATAAAGAATCGTTACGCATATAGACTGCCCTTCCAACTGAAAATGTCAGGATAGAATCAAAATATTATGTAAAGAGAGAGAGATGCCCCATATTCCATTGCAGTTTGCACGGCCTCCTCAGCGTGCCTCTCCGCGGACCTATATATTTTATGCATAGCGTGGGTGGTGATGATGATGATGATGATAGAAACCGCTGTGGCGCATACAGTTAAATGCTTTTCCTCCTTTTCCTCCTCCTCCTCCTACTCTTCCTCCTCCTCCTCCTCCTCCTCCTACTCTTCCACATCTTCCTCCTCCTCATCTTCCTCCTCCTCCTCCTCCTCCTCCTACTCTTCCACATCTTCCTCCTCCTCCTCTTCCTCCTCCTCCTCTTCCTCCTCTTCCTCCTCCTCCTAATCCTCCTCCTCCTACTCTTCCTCCTCCTCCTCCTACTCTTCCACATCTTCCTCCTCCTCTTCCTCCTGCTCCTCTTCCTCCTCCTCCTCTTCCTCCTCCTCCTCCTCCTCCTACTCTTCCACATCTTCCTCCTCCTCCTCTTCCTCCTCCTCCTCTTCCTCCTCTTCCTCCACCTCCTCCTGCTCCTCCTGCTCCTACTCTTCCTCATCTTCCTCCTGCTCCTCCTGCTCCTCCTCCTCCTCCTCCTCCTGCTCCTCCTCCTGCTCCTCCTCTTCCTTAGGCAGGTCATGCATTATGCAGCAGCTTAGGCCTTCGCGCGGGATCTTCATGTCCTCGGCTACAGTCCACTTGTCGCTGCTCTGGTCGTAGCGCTCCACCTTGTTGGTGATGGTGCTGGAGCCATTGCGGCCTCCGACCACGAAGAGCAGGTCGTCCAGCACCGCGATGCCAAAGTAGCTGCGGTGGGTGATCATGTCGGGCAGGGCCCGCCAGGAGCCAGTCAAGGGACTGTAGGCCTCCGCGCTACGCAGGTAGTTTCTACCGTCCCACCCTCCCACCTGAGGACAGGACACATGAGAGGAATGTTTTAGTGTGTGGCTCAGGCAGGCAGGCAGACACTGTATTAATCCACTTAGGGAAATGAGGGCATCACAGCAGCATTGCAAGTCAAATGATACATATCTATAGAAATATCTAGTATAAAGCATTTGTCTCCGTGTGCACCTACCGCATAGACTTGTCCTCCGTACGCAGCGACTCCCAGGCCGCCACGCCTGCTGCTCATGGGGGCGATCAGAGTCCACTGGTCGGTGTCTGGGCTGTAGCACTCAGCTGTGAGCAGACACCACCCCCTGTTGTTGCCACCACAGATGTAAACCTGTAATAAGGAAGAATATTCTAATTTAGTTTATATATTCCATTTGATTTCATTCTACTTTAATTGTCTGTTAATGTTGATGCACCAAAGGACCCAGACACATCTTTTGTATGTGCAAGCTTACTTGGCAATAAAGACATTTATGATTTCTGATCTAACGTTCCTTGTGTTCATCTAGCACCCTGTGTCCCTCAGTTCCACCCACCTTGCCCTGGAGGGCTGCTGCCCCGGCGTGGATCCTGTGCTCCAGCATGGGTGAGATCACTGTCCACTGGTCGGTTTCAGGCTCGTAGCGCTCGGCGGTGTTCGATACCCTGTGTCCGTCAGACCCTCCCATGGCGTAGATACAGCCGTCCAACGCGACCACGCTGACGTAACAGCGGCGTGAGTGCATGGGAGCCGCCTGCAGCCAGCTGCGAGTGACGGGGTTGAACCTGCTCACACTGCTGAGACGTTGTACGCCGTCAAGGCCGCAGACGCAGTAGACCAGACCGTGGAGATAAGCGGTGCCGTGGCACATCCGGGGACTCTCCGCCTCAACGATCACGTCCATCCATCCACCGGCTCGGATATCGTAAGCCTCCATGGTCAGGATGCCGCCACCCAAGCCTCCGATGGCCAATAGGACCTCCTGGGGCCGGCGTGGGAGGGTCAGGGGGTTTGGGAGCCTGTCGGAGCCAGGGGGGTTCAGGACGCTGAGGATGAGGGGCCTGCAGTCGTGGCTGTCCCTCACCACAGGGTTGTTCTGGACGTTGCTCCTGAAGTAGTCAGGCCTCATCAAGCCCATGCGAACCTGGGAAGAGACAAGCAGACAGCGGGTACAACTTAGACATCGGTTGTAGACGGTTTCTGTTGCTAGGGAACAGTTTGGACCCAAATGTTTGAGAACCACTGTACTAGGGAACCTAGTGTTGTTTTAATGTAATGCACAGTAATACAATTAGTTACCTTGGGCAGCAGCAAAGGGATGTGTGTTTTACGCTCCTCACAGGAGTGGTCGATCCAACGGAGGACGGCCTCAAACACTGTCTCCTCGCTCTTCACGTTCAGGTCATCCCTCTCGATGATGTCCACCAGTTGCTGCGGGGACAGCTCCACAAACTCCTGTGAGACGTGCAACATCTCCTCAAAGTGGCACACGATGAAGAGATGGGCCTTGCGCCTCAGGTCAGGGCAGCAGTAGATGTCCGCGAACCTCCAGATGCCGACACAGTTTTCCAGAGACAGCTGGCCTTCTAGGAAGTCAGAGCACGCTCCTACTATGCCAGTGACGCGAAGCTGGTCTGCAGCCACCAGAAGCTCTTTCACGTTCTCTGCTGTCACCAGCACAAAGCGTGTGTAGGAGTACTCTATGATGAGCTGCATCATACCCGGGGACACCCCAGGGATAGTGTAGACTGCTTTCTCTGAGTCGCTCCAGCGAGTGAAGAGGGCTCTGTGGGACGCAGAGTATAGAGATATCTGATGAATAAACAGTAAGCAACATTCTGTCCTGTGTAGTAATTAGGGCTGACCCCTATTAGTCGAATAGTCGACTAATCGGTCGAAAGGAGCCGTAGTCGACTGCCAACTTCTTAGAAGCGTGGCTAACGCTAATGGCACGCATACCAGAGGCCAACTGCCTAAGAAAACAGGCACAGAGGCACTAAAAGAGGATTTCACCCATCTAATGAACACACTAGACTAGACAAATATCAAGATGTATCCATCAGTGGACCAATTGCATGCTTTTGCAGAGGACAAGAAGCCTTCAGTCGACTCCTTCAGACATTAAGCACCCCCCACAGCCCAAATGGAATGATAAAAAAATATATATATTATATATATATATATTTTTTTATAGTCGACTAATAGTCGACTAACGGCAAATTTTGACCAACCATAGTCGACTATCCAAATCCTTAGTCGGGGACAGCCCTAGTAGTAATATATTTTCACTGTAGAAGTATAGGGTCTTAGTACAGTAGAAGTATAGTATATTTTTACAGTAGAAGTACAGTATAGTATCTGTTTACAGTAGAAGTACAGTATATTATCTGTTTACAGTAGAAGTACAGTATAGTATATGTTTACAGTAGAAGTGCAGTATAGTATATGTTTACAGTAGAAGTACAGTATAGTATCTGTTTACAGTAGAAGTACAGTATAGTATTGGTTTACAGTAGAAGTACAGTATATGTTTACAGTAGAAGTACAGTATAGTATATTTTTACATTAGAAGTACAGTATAGTATCTGTTTGCAGTAGAAGTACAGTATAGTATCTGTTTACAGTAGAAGTACAGTATAGTATCGGTTTACAGTAGAAGTACAGTATCTGTTTACAGTAGAAGTACAGTATAGTATTTTTTACAGTAGACGTACAGTATATTATCTGTTTACAGTAAAAGTACAGTATGGTATCTGTTTACTAACCAAGCTAACCTGAACCAAGTTAACCTGAACCAAGCTGAACTTACCTGAAATAGTCACTGCAGTCACACAGGAGGGCCTTGTGGGCATTCAACTCAGTGCTGTTGACTTTAATAACCACATCACAGAGCCTTCCCTCCAGAGGCAGTTCATTAAGGATTGTACAGGACATTGTTTCCTTTTCCATGTGGGGATTTTAAATTGTATCTACAGAATATATTCAAGCTTACAAACAAGTAGCCGGAAACAACAAGTGAGATCTTCTGAGAGAATTGTTGAATATATACTGTACACAAATGTTCTAGAATGTTCTATTATGACATCATACTGTGACATCACAACTGTTCTAGAATGTTTGATTCATACTGTGACATCACAAATGTTCTAGAATGTTTGATTATGACATCATACTGTGACATCACAAATGTTCTAGAATGTTTGATTATGACATCATACTGTGACATCACAAATGTTCTAGAATGTTTGATCATACTGTGACATCACAAATGTTCTAGAATGTTCTATTATGACATCATACTGTGACATCACAACTGTTCTTGTTTGATTATGACATCATACTGTGACGTCACAAATGTTCTAGAATGTTTGATTATGACATCATACTGTGACATCACAAATGTTCTAGAATATTCTATTATGACATCATACTGTGACATCACAAATGTTCTAGAATGTTTGATATGACATCATACTGTGACATCACAAATGTTCTAGAATGATCTATTATGACATCATACTGTGACATCATAAATGTTCTAGATTGTTATATTATGACATCATACTGTGACATCTCAAATGTTCTAGAATGTTCTATTATGACATCATACTGTGACATCTCAAATGTTCTAGACTGTTCTATTATGACCTCATACTGTGACATCACAAATGTTCTAGAATGTTTGATTATGACATCATACTATGACATCACAAATGTTCTAGAATGTTTGATTATGACATCATACTGTGACATCACAAATGTTCTAGAATGTTTGATTATGACATCATACTGTGACATCTCAAATGTTCTAGAATTATCTATTATGACATCATACTGTGACATCACAAATGTTCTAGAATGTTTGATTATGACATCATACTGTGACATCACAACGGAACATGTTTGAGTTCCATTTGAATAATTTAAATAATATGTTGACGTTAAAAAAGAACAAATAAAATGATTAAAAAAACTACATAAAACAATGATACAAATTATAATAAAATATTTAAGTAAAATGTATAGAAATAAAGAAAAATAAGACAATGAAATAAAGATAATAATTCATTTAAAAGCTATTTTAAAAAGGTAAGTTTTGAGCAGTGCCAACCGAGTCTGCTGTCCTAACAGACTTGGGGTCTGTAGGGTAAGCACTTATTCCCTCCGCCCTGAACATTTATGGAGATGTATGGGCCTTTTAAGTCAGTGATAAAAGTGTCTTTCAAGGATAAGTGAGCTCCTGCACTGATTATTATAGTTCAATATTCAATATTTGATCACCAAAACCCCCCAAAAAGCATAAAAAGGCCCCCCCCCCCGCCCCAAAAAGGCCCCCCCAAAATAGTACAGGCCCAGTGCCCTTTTCAGCCTTTGAGCACCTGCCCCTCTAAAGTCCTGTGCACGTCCCTGCTGTGCACAAATATGCACATAATAAAATATGCACATAGTACTTAGGCCTTGAAGGCCCTTCAGGTGCGGGCAGGCAGACACATAGACACCTGCTACAGCATCATCCTTTGGGGGAAACACGGTTTATTCTCTAACCTAATGTGCCCACCACCCTGCATCAACCGGCAGGAAACCTATCACATGGCAAACACTACTGCATGGTAGCCTTCACTGATAGCTTGTGCATCTCTCCATCATGACGGATCGACTACATATCTGGGCCCTGCCTCGCTGTGAGCAAGGAGCAGAACTCCGATCATGTCCGAACACCCTCCCTCCCCCCCACCCCCTCCTAATGTACAGTCTCCTCCCCCTCGTGTGTATATATTTTCTGTTAGGCTCTCTGTTTAACAGTACTGTATATTTGCATATCTTGTATGTCACAAATGTAACAGTACTGTATATCTGTATGTCATAACTGTCATAAATGTCATGATATGATATATATCTGTATATCTGTATGTCATGTATGTCATATATGTCCTGATGAATTGAAAATGGGGGACCCTGATGTAAACAAGACGAAAGTCTTCCTCTGGTCTGCATCCCCTTAACAATTGTGTGTATTGAGCCGTACTGTATTGTACCCATTCTGCAATCTGTTAATAAAGTTTTCAATCAATCAATCAATCAATCAGTGTACAGTAGGCCACCTTAGAGTGTTCTAACACATTGTGCAAAGAGGAACTGAAATCACTCATGTCAGTCTGTTCACAACCATGCATTTCAGACCTTCTTATATTCAGAGTTAATTAGATTGTTTACACTGTTTGTATAGCCTATATTTATGTCCTTCTACTATTACCTGTACCCTCCCCTCCCCCATGCTGCTATGACGCCTGCATTCACCCAAGGGGATCTGTCGTAAATTAATTGAATCAAAAAAGTATGGTACAAGTAAGGGTTTTAAGGAGACACAGGGTCATAGCTAAAAGAGGAAGGACCTCGAGTCAAAAGCAAACAGTAAGGAATGCATTTTTGTTAATGGTTGAGCTAACTGTCCCCACATCCCCCCTAGCGAGGTTAGTAACGCCATAAAAACCTACCCCTCCGACACCAGGAGGAGGGGTTGGTGTATTTTAGGGTAGGAACAGACCAAACCATGGTGCTATTCTCCTCTGGTGACAGTTTAAGTCTTCTGCCAGGAAGACAGATAGATGGTTACAGGGTCGCATTCCTTAGAACAGTTGGTGGTTTAGATGTGAGTAGGAGATAGTAGAGCCGTAGCAGGAAATAGCGTGCAGCTGGTAAAAACACAGGTTAATGACTTACAAATGTAGAAAGTTAAAACTCTAAAATAAGCAAGTTATTAATCAACTGATAAAAATAAGGGGCAAATTAAGGAAAAGCAAGCACAAGGAGACTAAGAAATGGACTGATTGTCCACTGAGAAGTGGAATAATTTGACTCAGGCGTAAAAGGAAAAACAGCCATAATTAATACATATCACTGTCAAAAGAAAATAAGATTCTAGTTAAAGATAGTTAAAGAGCCATCACTAGAGAGAAACTAAATTAAATAAAACAGGATTTAGAACTTAAAATAAGTAAAAACAACAGTAAGGGCCTGTTCTCATAAAAACACATTACATATGAAATACAAGGGATTTGCATCAAACAGTATACAAGACTGTTATAAGAAACTGTGGCCGCAATGATCTATAAATCTGAATTATAAAGGAGTAGATAGTCGAGCACAATCTGGAAATGTAACAGTAAAAAGCAATAAGTAAAACTAGAATAAAACTATATTTCTCATCTGTTGAAAAGTAGTGTGTGTACCCTGATGTAAACTTTGAAAAAGGGATTTTGCAAATCTAAATCCCTTTGGCAAAGTGGGGTGCTGGTGCTGTGTTGTACCCATTCTGCAAATCTGTGAGCAAGTTATTCATTCATTTAGTCGATCAAAGAATAAACTGTTTAGTCCGTTTTCATTAGAAAGAAGAAAACGTTTGAAATAAGTCATGTCATTTCCTTATTTGGTCAGAAACTGCAGTTCTTTCATGGCAAGCCAATAAAAATAGGGATCGGAGTCTCTGGTCTGTGACATCACAGGGCAAGGACTCGACCACTGGGGGAGGGGTTTTGAGTCCTATAAATCTACCACAGGTTCGAGACATGAAAAACACACAACCACGGAAGCCAGGAGCAGATCACGAGGACGAAACGGAGAGAGCATCTTAAAGACGACCCCCAAAACCTACGCTGAAAACTATCCAATCGAGACGTGCTGCAGACGCTGATTATACATAGAAAAGTTGACAAGAACTTTAAGCTGTTTGGATCTTCCAATAAACGACGGCGAGACTGTCTTTGTACCTTAAGCGCCTGGCTCCGACTCCAAATCATTTATAAGACAAATTGAACAGAACGTGTGAGTACAAACAGCCGAGTACTAGAAAGAGATCCACTATACGATCCTGAGACTTTAGCAAATAGAATCATTGAAAAGACACGTTAGATCAATGAAGGAATATCTTATCTTAGAAATGTATTGATTTGGCTCAAACTCCAGTGGATAAGTTAACAGTCTACCAAGGAGGATGTGCACCAACAACAAGTAATTTGTTTCAAAAGGGTCAAAGATCATGATCATCTTGATTTGATGGCACAAATCAAGGTAAACATTTGAGCCACAAGTGTAAAGAGACAAACAAACAAACAATATCACAATGAGTCTCCCCCTGTGTGTCTCCTTGGTACCCTCCCAGATATGGAGGCTGGGTTTACAGGTGGATTCAGAGCCCGGCTCCCTAGCCTTTTGGGTGGCCCTAACCTTAACCCTTTCACTACCAGACTACCAAACGGTTAACCCTTTCACTGCGCGACAATACGGAAGGTTAACCCTTTCACTGCCACGTGACAAAGGGTTGACCCTTTCACTGCGACAACACGGAAGGTTAACCCTTTACTAGCACACTACAGACAGTAAAGGGTTAACCTTCTGTATAGTGTGGTAGTGAAAGGGTTCAATTAGATCTCCGCACCAGAGGGGAACTATACAGCCGCTGTTCGGACGTTTGACATTATTGACGTTTCCAGGGACGCTCTGATTGGCTGACTGACCTCCACTCGTCCGGAGGTCCTTGATTGAATAATAAATCCTCTGCTAATTCAGTCATGCTGAGATTAAAAAGTGATTAAGCGCAGTGACCGATCTGCCCTGTGGGTGGCAGGATGGCCCTGGGTCACGTGGGGCGTAGCATCATCTCTCTGAGAGCCGTATCGTTTCTGACGTTAGACACGGCTCTTGGTATTGTATTTGATCTCCGATACAGATTTAGATTAGATTTCAAATGTATTATACAGTACAGCTGCACAGGTACAGTACAATGGAAATACGTTTGGCATCCAACCAGAGTGAAAATGCAACAGTAAAGTGCAATAGTAATATACAATGTACAGGTGATTAAACTGGGTATAAATATATATAAATGAGTACTACGGACAATAGTGCTAATCAGATGTATGTACAGAGTTGTTGTAATAAATTATTTATTTATGTACAGTGATGTACAGTATAAAGACAGTATGGTACTGGCCAGCAGCTTAACTAATAAGAGTAGGTAAGGGATATGTATATAGATATAGTATCTACAGATATGTAAAAGGATTTTATATGCAGATATATGTACAGACAGATGTGGATAGATATATATAATGGTAAGGATAACTATATGTATACAGCATTATTGTACATGTATCATACAGAGTTATATACAGGTGTATAAGTAGGTATATAGAAGGATTATATGCAGGTATATTCAGACAGATATGTATATATGTATTATATATGCTGTATATAATAATAATTTTTCTTTTTTTATATAAATGTATATATGAAGTACAGCACTATTGTGCATGCTATCATACAGAGTTATATGGGTAGACTATAGTATGAGGTAGGTAGTACATTATTACTCAGCTCAGAAGTTGTGCCCTTCCTGATGACTTGTCGTACAGAACTTGTAAGTCGCTTTGGATAAAAGCGTTCAGCTAAATGACTAAATCTAAATGTAAATGTAGTTAAGATCACTTTTACAGATGTAATGGACCAATAGGCGTATCCCAAGCCTGTATTGAGCATCCTGATGGCCTGGGGATAGAAGCTCCATCTGAGTCTCTCTGTACCGGCCATGAGACTCCGGTAGCGCTTGCCTGGGGATAGAAGCTCCTTCTGAGTCTCTCTGTACCGGCCATGAGACTCCGGTAGCGCTTGCCTGGGGATAGAAGCTCCTTCTGAGTCTCTCTGTACCGGCCATGAGACTCCGGTAGCGCTTGCCTGGGGATAGAAGCTCCTTCTGAGTCTCTCTGTACTGGCCATGAGACTCCGGTAGCGCTTGCCTGGGGATAGAAGCTCCTTCTGAGTCTCTCTGTACCGGCCATGAGACTCCAGTAGCGCTTGCCTGGGGATAGAAGCTCCTTCTGAGTCTCTCTGTACCACCGGCCATGAGACTCCGGTAGCACTTGCCTGGGGATAGAAGCTCCTTCTGAGTCTCTGTGTACCGGCCATGAGACTCCGGTAGCACTTGCCTGGGGATAGAAGCTCCGTCTGAGTCTCTCTGTACCGGCCATGAGACTCCGGTAGCGCTTGCCTGGGGATAGAAGCTCCTTCTGAGTCTCTCTGTACCGGCCATCAGACTCCGGTAGCGCTTGCCTGGGGATAGAAGCTCCTTCTGAGTCTCTCTGTACTGGCCATGAGACTCCGGTAGCACTTGCCTGACTGCAGCAGTGCAAAGAGGCAGTTGTTTGGGTGACATAGAGCCTCTGCCCTGCAAACGCTTGGTGTAATGTCCTGGAGGCATACAGTATGTCGGTAGCCTACATCCCTAACAACATGACTATCATCATCATCATCATCATCATCAGGTGGCTTCTTCGTTCCGAAGGTTGCCTATCACTCTCCAACCCATTCTGTCCCCACTTCTTCTCTCCAACTCCGTGACTCCACTCCTATCACAGATGTCGTCTACCCAGCCTCTTCTTGGTCTTCCTCTCGCGCGGAGCGTAGAACAAATGGTATTTATCAACACGGAGTGTGCGTAGAACCTGTGTACGTGTAGCCGGTGTGATCTTGTCTGCGTTGTGTTTAGTCGATTCGACCCCTGTTAAGGGATCGCCCTGAGTGGGAGTTGAACCCCGGACGCCGGCGTCGCGGGCGGCATCACAGACCACTAAGCAAGAAGTGAATTCCAGGTCTGGATGCCTCTGGGGAGTGAGTTTACTTGCAGTACCGCTTAACGTCCACAGCCACTTCACGACTTGTACCTCGTGACTGTGGATATACTGCGGTACCTCCGTTACATACGCACGTGTGATAAATCCCGATTTTTCTGTACGTACACACATTCTAAATTCTGTGCTTAAGAACGAAAATAAAACACTTTCTAAGAATTGTTGATAAATGAGAGGTCTTCGTTTTCCAACTTATGTTTCGTCTCAATAATTCTTTATGGTTCCAGAATGCGCCCCTTTGCAATTCCGGTTCTTCTCTTAATGTCCATGTTAGCTCTTCCACCTTCACTGATCCAGCTTCCAAGGTACATGTACTCAGTTACAGACTATAGCGGTGTCATCAGCGTATCTTACATTGGTGATGTTCTCTTCGCCAAGTTTGACTCCTTTCCCTCCTCTCAGACCTTTTTTCATCAGTGATTCACTGTACACATTAAAGAGTACAGGGGACAAGATGCATCCTTGTCTTACACCCTTCTCCACCGGGAAGTCTCTTGATTTCTCCTTTCCTATTCTAACATTAGCCTTCTGCCTCCAGTATAAGTTGGCAATTATGCGACAACATGACTATGCGACAAAACATTTGACCCTGACAACAAAGAAAGCTACGATTTCAATTTCACATACACTCCTTTAGTTTTTTTCCCCCTTCACCCTCAAGAACTATACAGAATTTCCCATTTCCCGCCTCCACCACTGGACTCCCTCACTACTGTGTCCATATGAAATGAGACCAGAGGCACAAAGCCTCGGGAACGTTCTCCTTCAGCTCAGCCGTGTGTCAATAGAAGCACTGTGTAAATATTTATTGGCAGTTATCTGCTCGGCAGGGGATTATAAGATTACCAAGGTACTGTACAGCTCTCCCGCTAACACCGTCTCCTCCATAGACTCTCCTTTTGTCACGA
>NC_140182.1:3780205-3811873 GCF_963971535.1 Notolepis coatsorum
GACCCCACGAGCCGCCGCGTGCTAAATAGGCCCGAGGTGATATGGGACGCTTTGTACTCGTAGCTGGCCCTGAGCCAAGCCACCTGATATAATCTTGCCCCCCTGTGTGTGTGTCTCTCTCTCTCTCTCCCCTCCTCTCTCTCCCTCCCTCCGCTCCTCCCTCCATCTCTCCCTCCCTCCCTCCCTCCCTCCCTCCCTCCCTCCTCCCTCCCTGTGTTTGAGTGGAGGTTAAGCAGAGTGTAAAGACAGGGCATCAGTCATTCTCCAGATCTGTCCCATTCATCTTTCTAAGTGCAGGCGTCCCTTCTGATACAACTGATAGGCTACTGATTGTGTGCGTTTGTGTGTGTGTGTGTGTGTGTGTGTGTGTGTGTGTGTGTGTGTGTGTGTGTGTGTGTGTGTGTGTGTGTGTGTGTGTGTGTGTGTGTGTGTGTGCGTGGCGCGTACGTGTGCCTGTGTGCGTGCATGTTGGAAAATTAAGAGAGAGAGAGAGAGAGAGAGAGAGAGAGAGAGAGAGAGAGAGAGAGAGACGTGCTGTATTCCCTTTTCCAACATCCACACGGTGCACCCACATGCTGTGTGTAGATGATGTCTGTGATAGACGTCGGGGTGTGAGTGTGAGCAGGGGGGGGGGGGGGGGGGGATGCGCTGTGCATCCTTCACTATCACCCTCCCCCTGAGGTGAGGTGCTGCCGTCTCTATCTCTCTCCGCATCAAATTGGACCTGTCACTCAGCCGAAGGAGAAGCGCCGCGCGCCGCCGTATCAGATCGTATTCTCGTTCAAATCCATAGAAAAACAGCCCGTGGTGGTGTATCTCACACCGCGCCCCGTGTGTACTACGGTATACATACGTCTACGAATGCAAAAGCAGACACGATTGTCTAAATAACCCTTTACCCCGTTTACCCCTTTACACCTTCAAATACCACCTTTGAATTCACCTCTAAAACCAGGACTTTAGGCGAAGCACGTTTTAGCTCGTTGTACGCAGCACCTGTATGTGACGACTTGATTGAGAGCACCTGTGTTGTTGCTCGGCCCTGCTGCTGTTAACTGAGCTAATCTGACAAATACTGCAAACGGAGATTACGGGGGCGGCCGTGGGCCTAATACCGCTGACGTTCAAAATGTATCCTGGATGACTTTGCTTATTTTATTCAAAACAAAAACAATATTAGAAGAATACAATTTAAATACATGATCAAACGCAACAACACAAACTCCTTTCACTTATATGGACGGACAAACTTCTCACCCCGAGAAACTCATTAACCCTCTGCTTTGTTGACACCGCTGACGGCTCTCCTGTGATTTCCATCTGGCCGCTCGTACTGTAGTTGAGCTTCCCTTTCAGTGAGTTTGTTGTCCTCCCCCCTGTGCACAAGTTAATTAGAGCTTCAAGCTAGCTCTCCGTCCGGGCCTCGCCTCGCCTGGGGGGGGGGGGGCGTGCTTGGACATTTGGGACGGGGGATTTGCCGAGCATCAGTAGAACCAGACGTAGAGACGCTTCAACGCCAACGGTTGGCTGCCACACAAAGGGCTGGAAATATCCTGATTATAGAAAGAAAAGGAGATTGAAATTGAAGTCCTCGACGATCATATACTCGATGTGTTTTTTTTCGACCGGACGTGTTTCGACTCGACTGAGACGATTGAAATGTGGAAAAAACAAAAAACGTTCGGTTCGAGAGGAGCGGTTGTTTTTTGCGATATAAGTAGGCTACGTATATATACGAAAACCTCAACTTGTGTTTTTCGCTCGGCGAATCTGCGCGGGCTTCTCTCCGAATGCCGTCGACATGGAGCTGTAGCCGTTCGCTCGTGACAAAAGGAGAGTCTATGGAGGAGACGGTGTTAGCGGGAGAGCTGTACAGTACCTTGGTAATCTTATAATCCCCTGCCGAGCAGATAACTGCCAATAAATATTTACACAGTGCTTCTATTGACACACGGCTGAGCTCAAGGAGAACGTTCCCGAGGCTTTGTGCCTCTGGTCTCATTTCATATGGACACAGTAGTGAGGGAGTCCAGTGGTGGAGGCGGGAAATGGGAAATTCTGTATAGTTCTTGAGGGTGAAGGGGGGGAAAAAACAAAGGAGTGTATGTGAAATTGAAATCGTAGCTTTCTTTGTTGTCAGGGTCAAATGTTTTGTCGCATAGTCATGTTGTCGCATAATTGCCAACTTATACTGGAGGCAGAAGGCTAATGTCAGAATAGGAAAGGAGAAATCAAGAGACTTCCCTGCAGTGGAGAAGGGTATAAGACGAGGATGCATCTTGTCCCCTGTACTCTTTAATATGTACAGTGAATCACTGATGAAAAAAGGTCTGAGAGGAGGGAAAGGAGTAAAACTTTGCGAAGAGAACATCACCAACATAAGATACGCGGATGACACCGCTATAGTCTGTAACTGTCAAGGAGATCTACAGGACACGATGAATAAGCTGAATGTCGAATGTAAAAAACTATGGAATGTCGCTAAACACAAAGAAAACTAAAGTAATGATCATTGAAAAAACACCAGGAACTGTTTGTAAAATACAGGTGGATGGAGAAAACTTGAACAAGTGAAGGAGTACATGTACCTTGGAAGCTGGATCAGTGAAGGTGGAAGAGCTAACATGGACATTGAGAGAAGAACCGGAATTGCAAAGGGGCGCGTTCTGGAACCATAAATGACATGGTAATAGTAGAAGGACATAAATATAGGCTATAAAATTATATCTGAATATAAAAAGAAATAAACAGTGTGAACAATCGAATTAACTCTGAATATAAGAAGATGAGAAAGTAGCAGTGTAATCACAGGTCTGAAATGCATGGTTGTGAACAGACTGACACGAGTGATTTCAGTTCCTCTTTGCACAATGTGTTAGAACACTCTAAGGTGGCCTACTGTACACTGATTGATTGATTGATTGATTGATTGATTGATTGATTGATTGATTGATTGATTGATTGAAAACTTTATTAACTGATTGCAGAATGGGTACAATACAGTACGGCTCAAAACACACAATTGTTAAGGGGATGCAGACCAGAGGAAGACTTTCGTCTCGTTTACATCAGGGTCCCCCATTTTCAATTC
Source organism: Notolepis coatsorum (assembly GCF_963971535.1). Lineage (NCBI taxonomy): Eukaryota > Metazoa > Chordata > Actinopteri > Aulopiformes > Paralepididae > Notolepis > Notolepis coatsorum. The sequence goes on from NC_140182.1 coordinate 3,783,297, forward strand.
ATCAGGACATATATGACATACACAACATACAGATATACAGATATATATCATATCATGACATTTATGACATGTATGACATACAACAGATATACAGTACTGTTACATTTGTGACATACAAGATATGCAAATATACAGTACTGTTAAACAGAGAGCCTAACAGAAAATATATACATACGAGGGGGAGGAGACTGTACATTAGGAGGGGGTGGGGGGGGGGGGGGGGGGGAGGGAGGGTGTTCGGACATGATCGGAGTTCTGCTCCTTGCTCACAGCGAGGCAGGGCCCAGATATGTAGTCGAGCCGTCATGATGGAGAGATGCACAAGCTATCAGTGAAGGCTACCATGCAGTAGTGTTTGCCATGTGATAGGTTTCCTGCCGGTTGATGCAGGGTGGGCACATTAGGGTTGATGCAGGGTGGTGGGCACATTAGGGTTGATGCAGGGTGGTGGGCACATTAGGGTTGATGCAGGGTGGGCACATTAGGGTTGATGCAGGGTGGTGGGCACATTAGGGTTGATGCAGGGTGGGCACATTAGGGTTGATGCAGGGTGGTGGGCACATTAGGGTTGATGCAGGGTGGTGGGCACATTAGGGTTGATGCAGGGTGGTGGGCACATTAGGGTTGATGCAGGGTGGGCACATTAGGGTTGATGCAGGGTGGTGGGCACATTAGGGTTGATGCAGGGTGGGCACATTAGGGTTGATGCAGGGTGGTGGGCACATTAGGGTTGATGCAGAGTGGTGGGCACATTAGGTTAGAGAATAAACCGTGTTTCCCCCAAAGGATGATGCTGTAGCAGGTGTCTATGTGTCTGCCTGCCCGCACCTGAAGGGCCTTCAAGGCCTAAGTACTATGTGCATATTTTATTATGTGCATATTTGTGCACAGCAGGGACGTGCACAGGACTTTAGAGGGGCAGGTGCTCAAAGGCTGAAAAGGGCACTGGGCCTGTGCTATTTTGGGAGGGGGGGGCCTTTTTGGGCGGGGAGGGGCCTTTTTATGCTTTTTGGGGGGTTTTGGTGATCAAATATTGAATATTGAACTATAATAATCAGTGCAGGAGCTCACTTATCCTTGAAAGACACTTTTATCACTGACTTAAAAGGCCCATACATCTCCATAAATGTTCAGGGCGGAGGGAATAAGTGCTTACCCTACAGACCCCAAGTCTGTTAGGACAGCAGACTCGGTTGGCACTGCTCAAAACTTACCTTTTTAAAATAGCTTTTAAATGAATTATTATCTTTATTTCATTGTCTTATTTTTCCTTATTTCTATACATTTTACTTAAATATTTTATTATAATTTGTATCATTGTTTTATGTAGTTTTTTTAATCATTTTATTTGTTCTTTTTTAACGTCAACATATTATTTAAATTATTCAAATGGAACTCAAACATGTTCCGTTGTGATGTCACAGTATGATGTCATAATCAAACATTCTAGAACATTTGTGATGTCACAGTATGATGTCATAATATAACATTCTAGAACATTTGTGATGTCACAGTATGATGTCATAACCAAACACTCTAGAACATTTGTGATGTCACAGTATGATGTCATAACCAAACACTCTAGAACATTTGAGATGTCACAGTATGATGTCATAATAGATAATTCTAGAACATTTGAGATGTCACAGTATGATGTCATAATCAAACATTCTAGAACATTTGTAATGTCACAGTATGATGTCATAATCAAACATTCTAGAACATTTATGATGTCATAGTATGATGTCATAATCAAACATTCTAGAACATTTGTGATGTCACAGTATGATGTCATAATAGAACAGTCTAGAACATTTGAGATGTCACAGTATGATGTCATAATAGAACATTCTAGAACATTTGAGATGTCACAGTATGATGTCATAATAGCACATTCTAGAACATTTGTGGTGTCACAGTATGATGTCATAATAGAACATTCTAGAACATTTGAGATGTGACAGTATGATGTCATAATCAAACATTCTAGAACATTTGTGATGTCACAGTATGATGTCATAATAGAACATTCTAGAACATTTGTGTACAGTATATATTCAACAATTCTCTCAGAAGTTCTCAGATCTCAAAATACCAAGTGAAGATATCACTTGTTGTTTCCGGCTACTTGTTTGTAAGCTTGAATATATTCTGTAGATACAATTTAAAATCCCCACATGGAAAAGGAAACAATGTCCTGTGAACTGCGTCTGGAGGGAAGGCTCTGTGATGTGGTTATTAAAGTCAACAGCACTGAGTTGAATGCCCACAAGGCCCTCCTGTGTGACTGCAGTGACTATTTAAGGTAAGTTTAGCTTGGTTCAGGTTAGCTTGGTTCAGGTTAGCTTGGTTAGTAAACAGGTACCATACTGTACTTTTACTGTAAACAGATAATATACTGTACTTCTACTGTAAACAGATACTATACTGTATGTCTACTGTAAAAAGATACTATACTGTACTTCTACTGTAAAAAGATACTATACTGTATGTCTACTGTAAAAATATACTATACTGTACTTCTACTGTAAAAAAAATACTATACTGTACTTCTACTGTAAACAGATACTATACTGTACTTCTACTGTAAACAGATACTATACTGTACTTCTACTGTAAACAGATACTATACTGTACTTCTAATGTAAAAATATACTATACTGTACTTCTACTGTAAACATGTACTGTACTTCTACTGTAAACCGATACTATACTGTACTTCTACTGTAAACAGATACTATACTGTACTTCTACTGTAAACAGATACTATACTGTACTTCTACTGTAAACATATACTATACTGCACTTCTACTGTAAACAGATAATATACTGTACTTCTACTGTAAACAGATACTATACTGTACTTCTACTGTAAACAGATACTATACTGTACTTCTACTGTAAAAATATACTATACTTCTACTGTGCTAAGACCCTATACTTCTACAGTGAAAATATATTACTACTAGGGCTGTCCCCGACTAAGGATTTGGATAGTCGACTATGGTTGGTCAAAATTTGCCGTTAGTCGACTATAGTTTTTTATCATTCCATTTGGGCTGTGGGGGGTGCTTAATGTCTGAAGGAGTCGACTGAAGGCTTCTTGTCCTCTGCAAAAGCATGCAATTGGTCCACTGATGGATACATCTTGATATTTGTCTAGTCTAGTGTGTTCATTAGATGGGTGAAATCCTCTTTCAGTGCCTCTGTGCCTGTTTTCTTAGGCAGTTGGCCTCTGGTATGCGTGCCATTAGCGTTAGCCACGCTTCTAAGAAGTTGGCAGTCGACTACGGCTCCTTTCGACGATTAGTCGACTATTCGACTAATAGGGGTCAGCCCTAATTACTACACAGGACAGAATGTTGCTTACTGTTTATTCATCAGATATCTCTATACTCTGCGTCCCACAGAGCCCTCTTCACTCGCTGGAGCGACTCAGAGAAAGCAGTCTACACTATCCCTGGGGTGTCCCCGGGTATGATGCAGCTCATCATAGAGTACTCCTACACACGCTTTGTGCTGGTGACAGCAGAGAACGTGAAAGAGCTTCTGGTGGCTGCAGACCAGCTTCGCGTCACTGGCATAGTAGGAGCGTGCTCTGACTTCCTAGAAGGCCAGCTGTCTCTGGAAAACTGTGTCGGCATCTGGAGGTTCGCGGACATCTACTGCTGCCCTGACCTGATGCGCAAGGCCCATCTCTTCATCGTGTGCCACTTTGAGGAGATGTTGCACGTCTCACAGGAGTTTGTGGAGCTGTCCCCGCAGCAACTGGTGGACATCATCGAGAGGGATGACCTGAACGTGAAGAGCGAGGAGACAGTGTTCGAGGCCGTCCTCCGTTGGATCGACCACTCCCGTGAGGAGCGTAAAACACACATCCCTTTGCTGCTGCCCAAGGTAACTAATTGTATTACTGTGCATTACATTAAAACAACACTAGGTTCCCTAGTACAGTGGTTCTCAAACATTTGGGTCCAAACTGTTCCCTAGCAACAGAAACCGTCTACAACCGATGTCTAAGTTGTACCCGCTGTCTGCTTGTCTCTTCCCAGGTTCGCATGGGCTTGATGAGGCCTGACTACTTCAGGAGCAACGTCCAGAACAACCCTGTGGTGAGGGACAGCCACGACTGCAGGCCCCTCATCCTCAGCGTCCTGAACCCCCCTGGCTCCGACAGACTCCCAAACCCCCTGACCCGCCCACGCCTGCCCCAGGAGGTCCTATTGGCCATCGGAGGCTTGGGTGGCGGCATCCTGACCATGGAGGCTTACGATATCCGAGCCGGTGGATGGATGGACGTGAGCGTTGAGGCGGAGAGTCCCCGGATGTGCCACGGCACCGCTTATCTCCACGGTCTGGTCTACTGCGTCTGCGGCCTTGACGGCTTACAGCGTTTCAGCAGTGTGAGCAGGTTCAACCCCGTCACTCGCAGCTGGCTGCAGGCGGCTCCCATGCACTCACGCCGCTGTTACGTCAGCGTGGTCGCGTTGGACGGCTGTATCTACGCCATGGGAGGGTCTGACGGACACAGGGTATCGAACACTGCCGAGCGCTACGAGCCTGAAACCGACCAGTGGACAGTGATCTCACCCATGCTGGAGCACAGGATTCACGCCGGGGCAGCAGCCCTCCAGGGCAAGGTGGGTGGAACTGAGGGACACAGGGTGCTAGATGAACACAAGGAACGTTAGATCAGAAATCATAAATGTCTTTATTGCCAAGTAAGCTTGCACATACAAAACATGTGTCTGGTCCTTTGGTGCATCAACATTAACAGACAATTAAAGTAGAATGAAATCAAATGGAATATATAAACTAAATTAGAATATTCTTCCTTATTACAGGTTTACATCTGTGGTGGCAACAACAGGGGGTGGTGTCTGCTCACAGCTGAGTGCTACAGCCCAGACACCGACCAGTGGACTCTGATTGCCCCCATGAGCAGCAGGCGTGGCGGCCTGGGAGTCGCTGCGTACGGAGGACAAGTCTATGCGGTAGGTGCACACGGAGACAAATGCTTTATACTAGATATTTCTATAGATATGTATCATTTTTTTTGGTCCACTTTTTCTCCCATTTTTCTATATTTTTCTCCCATCCCAATTTTCGTATCATCCAATTCAACCCTCCCCTGTCACGAACGCTGTTTCTTGCCTCCCACAAGCCGGCTGCAATGTGGACTAAGTCATACATAGCACAAGTCCCCTCCGGTACTTGAGGTAACAGCAGTCGCATCTTTTCACCTGCGCAGCTCGATCTCTCAGTGTCGAGGAGTAACGCGTGGGAGGCTCACGCTGCCCCGACACTTCCTGATTCTACTGCGCAGGCGCACCAACCGACTTGTAGGAGTCGCTTGTTCACAACGTTCGATCCCCACCCTTCAGTTTTCCCTCCCCGTAATACGGCCAATGTGTATTACTGCGGACGACCAGCTAAACTGAAAACAATGTGGAGAGCTGGATTCGAACACGCGAATCCTAGCGTCTCCACACTGGTGGCGAGTGCCTTGCCCACTACACCACCTAGCCGCCCTATAGATTTGTATCATTTGACTTGCAATGCTGCTGTGATGCCCTCATTTCCCTACGTGGATTAATACAGTGTCTGCCTGCCTGAGCCACACACTAAAACATTCCTCTCATGTGTCCTGTCCTCAGGTGGGAGGGTGGGACGGTAGAGACTACCTGCGTAGCGCGGAGGCCTACATCCCCTTGACTGGCTCCTGGCGGGCCCTGCCCGACATGATCACCCCCCGCAGCTACTTTGGCATTGCGGTGCTGGACGACCTGCTCTTCGTGGTCGGAGGCCGCAATGGCTCCAGCACCATCACCAACAAGGTGGAGCGCTACGACCAGAGCAGCGACAAGTGGACTGTAGCCGAGGACATGAAGATCCCGCGCGAAGACCTAAGCTGCTGCATAATGCATGACCTGCCTAAGGAAGAGGAGGAGCAGGAGGAGGAGGAGGAGCAGGAGGAAGATGAGGAAGAGTAGGAGCAGGAGGAGCAGGAGGAGGTGGAGGAAGAGGAGAAAGAGGAGGAGGAGGAGGAAGAGGAGGAGGAGGAAGATGTGGAAGAGTAGGAGGAGGAGGAGGAGGAGGAAGAGGAGGAGGATGAAGAGGAGGAGGAGGAAGATGTGGAAGAGTAGGAGGAGGAGGAGGAGGAAGAGTAGGAGGAGGATTAGGAGGAGGAAGAGGAGGAAGAGGAGGAGGAGGAGGAATAGGAAGAGTTGGAAGAGGAGGAGGAGGAAGAGGAGGAGGAGGAGGAAGATGTGGAAGAGTAGGAGGAGGAGGAGGAAGAGGAGGAGGAGGAAGATGTGGAAGAGTAGGAGGAGGAGGAGGAGGAGGAGGAAGAGTAGGAGGAGGAGGAAGAGGAGGAAAAGGAGGAGGAGGAGGCGGAGGAGGAAGAGGAGGAAGAGGAGGAAGAGGAGGAGGATGAGGAAGAGTAGGAGGAGGAGGAGGAGGCAGCAGGGGATCCATCTAAGAACCTTAAACATTTATTAGACCAAAAGAAATCCTAAGAAATTAATAAATTACTATCAGCCAAAGGTGGTGCATTTCTTTCTTCTAGTAATTCAGACAATATCGGTTTTTAGTTTGTGTAATGTAATGTAATATCTTTAACTTTCTTAAACTAAACTGCAATAAATCAGAAATCATCATTATCGGTCCAAAATCCCTCACCAGCCACACCCAGGATTTCACCCTAAATATTGATGGTACCATTGTCACCCCCTCCACTCACGTCCGTAACCTTGGCATCATCCTGGACCCCACCCTTTCTTTCCTCCGCCATGTGAACCACATAACCAAATCGGCCTTCTACCACCTCCGGAACATTGCTCGTCTCCGCCCCTCCCTATCACTCTCCGCTGCTGAAACACTGGTTCATGCATTCATATCATCAAGACTAGATTACTGCAACAGCATCCTCTACGGCTCACCAAACACTATCCTCAATAAACTCCAATATGTCCAAAACTCTGCTGCCCGCATGCTCACCTCCACCCGTCGCTCTGATCACATCACCCCTGTCCTCCACGACCTCCACTGGCTTCCAATCAAATACAGGATACACTTTAAAATACTACTCATCACATTTAAAGCCCTCAACAACCTTGCCCCTCCCTACCTGTCCGACCTCCTCCACCGTCACACGCCCACCCGTCGCCTTAGGTCTGCAGATGCCAACCTCCTAACACCTCCCACGACCAGGCTCCGGACCTGGGGCGACAGGGCCTTTGCTGCTGCTGCCCCCTCCCTCTGGAATGCCCTCCCCAGCCATATCCGTGATGCAAACACCCTGACATCTTTTAAATCAGCCCTCAAAACTCACCTTTTCAATCTTGCTTTTGACCTCTAATTCTGTCTGTGTTATTTTATTTTATTTTGTCATGTATTATTTTTGTTCTGTTTTTTGTTTTGCCATAGTTTGTCTCTCCTGCCCATGTAAAGCGTCTTTGAGCACCTGGAAAAGCGCTATATAAAATAGATGTATTATTATTATTATTATTATTATTATCTGTTTTTAGTTTGTGTAATGTAATGTAATATCTGTTTTTAGTTTGTGTAATGTAATGTAATATCTGTTTTTAGTTTGTGTAATGTAATATCTGTTTTTAGTTTGTGTAATGTAATGTAATATCTGTTTTTAGTTTGTGTAATGTAATGTAATATCTGTTTTTAGTTTGTGTAATGCACATAATATGGGAACTTTTATCCATATGGTTGACCCTGTTAGGAATTGCACCCCCAACCCAAGCAGATTGCAGATCACTCTCTCTATATGGAGGTAAAAAAGAAAATATGGTCAAAATAATTGGCATAAAAAGGGCACTTTTTTATGAGGTACAAAAGGGCAGGTGCTTGTGCACCCGTTGGGCTCTATGTGTGCACGTGCCTGCTCGCTGTGCCCTTGAGCAAGGCACCTCAGCTTTAACCGCTCCAGTGTTAGCTGCTCAGGGGCCAGTAGTAGAGTGCCTGACCATAGTGTCTTTATACCTGTATCACTGGACATATAAATGCATATTAAATCAAATCAAATTGATTTGTAAAGCCCGAAATCACAAGTTAATGTCCCCATGGGCCGGACAAGTCTTCTTTAAACTATTCAAGAAGAAACATCCCAATAAATCAAGAACAAAAAACCCACCATGAAATCCAAAATAAATGTAAAGTAATAAATGCAACACTCCCAGACATACCCCAGTGAAGGTAAGGAAAAACCTAGCAATAGGAAAAAAGCACCACAGGCAATGTGGAGGAGAGAAACCTTAGAAGGGCCGTTCAAAGGGGGATCCCCCTTCTTGGATGTCGGTGATAATAGTGTTGCTATGGATGGGTGGAGAATAAAACAGGCGAATAATTGGTATGTATGTACATATACGTGTAATAAAACACAAATATGTGCATGCAATTGCAACTAGGGTACATAAGAACATTTTTTAAACATTTAAATATATTACAACTCTGTACATACATGTGATTAGCATTATACTCAGTAGAACAAATGTATATATCTTATACCCAGCGTAATCACTATTACTATTACTATTGCACTTTACTGTTACATTTGCACTCGGGTTGGATGCCCCACTTATTTTCATTGTAATGTACTTATGCTGTATGATGACAATACATTTCAATGTAATCTAATCTAACTGGTACTATGACCTGAATGATGGTCCTAGAGGTCAGTGATTTGATGCTCTTTTGGTGTTTTGGCGATGGTGGCGTAAGAGAGTGCTGTCTTAACGTAAGAGAGTGCCGTCTTAACAGGTCGTCGGAAATCTCCCATATAGGCATTGGATTGGGTGGAGACCTGGTGACTGCATGCGAATGCCCTCATATGCCCTGTGTATGGGGACATGTCACCCATATAGAAACACACCTCTTCAATCAATATCTGAAATGCAAATCAATAAATAACCTTAATAAATATAATATTTATATTGTAGTGGGTTCTATAGAGACATAATTCCCCATGGTATTGTTTTGATGTGTTGATGGGGCACTGTCACTTTAAGGAGGTTGGTTTTGGGGTTGGGCTGAGAGGAGACGCCCTGTGTGGGGTTTCATTGATAAATGTTTGATTACTACGAGCTGTCAGAAGCTAGCACGGCATAGTTCTGACAGCTGTCACTTGTGCATCTGCGAAATAAATGACACACGGCTTTGTGTTGTCAACTGATAGAAATTGTGTGTTTCTCTATTCCGACGATTTCTACAATATAATAATCAATAACTGTCTTTTACTAGTACCTTACTACTATGTACTATGTTACTATCCGTATACTACTACCTACCATGCTAATATGTCTATTTTACTATGCACTCAGGGTGTAACACTCAAGTTCAACACTATTTGACGAACAATGCCACTGACCATCAGTGATGGGAATAACGGCGCTATAAGTAATGGCGTTACTAACGGCATTAGTTTTTTCAGTAACGAGTAATCTAACAGATTACTCTTCCAATCTTAATAACGCCGTTAGCGTTACTGCAAAAAAATCCGGCGCGTTACTATGAATTAACCTGTTTCTTTCATCAGACAGATCTCTGCGCCGAGAGGCAATAATATGTTCTTCCTTGTTTAGTGGGCAGTGCGCGAGCCAAGCATACATGCTGACGATTGGCTGAGGTTGAATAAAATGTCATGGTAAGCCAATCAGAGGTGGAGGTGGGCGGGTGTCTAAAGCATCCAGAGTCTGACACACAGCGCGACAAGACAAGCGATCACTGATCAGTCAGCATGAGACCGCGGTCAGTGTAGTGTACGTTTTGAGCCCAAATAATCCAAAACGAATCCAACGAACAACACAAGCGACTCAGTCAACATGAGACCGCGGGTCCATGAGCGTTTTGTGTTCACTCTTTGCAGGGCAGGGCACTGAGTGGCTCTACTGCAGTGCCGACAGCCTTATCAACAGTGCTGCACTTCCTGGTTTAATAGTGCAGGCTTCAGGTGCTCAGAGATTCTCGAAGACACTCTGATGTCACGAGACCGCCGCCATCTTGGTATAGGGGGACCATACGGATTTCTACCATCAAATGCATGCGTTGAGGTCCGTTTTTATTACATGTTTTATCACATTCTTGTTCATTTCATAACATTTTCATACGATTTGTTTTGAAAATATTGAGGCCAACATGGCATTTCACTATTTCGAAAGCCTTTCTGGTGATTCTAAGGCGAGATATGAGTCAAAGATCTCCCCCTGATTGACTTGACATAATGTCCATACAAAACACCTGCAGACATGGCCATCTCTCGAATACCCAAATTGAAGCTGCTGTGTTACGTTTTGTACTAATAACGAACACAGAAATCCAAATTGCAAGTTTTATATAATACCAGCTGATGCATCATGGAGGAAAAAGTGGCTGGTGGCTAACGTTCGGCTAACTCGCTCTGTGTTGTGGTCGTGGGTAGCTACATGCTAAGCTAACGTTAATTACATAATATCGAACCGATAGGAGCTTATCTTATCTAATCTTACGTGGTGGTACCACGTGTGCCACTACCCGATCAAACATCCACGTAAGATTAGATAAGATAAGCTCCTATCGGTTCGATATTATGTAATTAACGTTAGCTTAGCATGTAGCTACCACGACCACAACACAGAGCGAGTTAGCCGAACGTTAGCCACCAGCCACTTTTTCCTCCGTAATGGTATAAAACTTGCGATTTGGATTTCTGTTTTTGTCATTAGTACAACGCGTAACACAGCAGCTCTTTGGCATTGTGAAGGACTGAAGAAAATTTCGCTTGATAGTCTTTAATTTGACGCTTTAACGATCCGTTTCTGCACTAAATGAACCGTACACAATGTACGAGGCGGGGCAGTTACCCCCCACGCTGCAGTTGCCTAGCAACAACAGGCAGGAAGTTGACTTCGAGAATATATATATCACTGTATGTCATGCATGTCTTAAATGTCATGATTAGATTAGTTTAGATGATTCGATTAGATTCTTATATCTGTATGTTGTGTATGTCATTGATTGATTGATTGAAAAGTTTATTAACGGATTGCAGAATGGGTACAGTACAGTACAGCTCAATACATACAATTGTTAAGGGGATGCAGACCAGAGAAAGATTTTCGTCATAAATGTCATGAATTGAAAATGGGGGACCCTGATGTAAACAAGACGAAACTCTTTCTCAGGTCTGCATCCCCTTAACAATTGTGTGTATTGAGCCGTACTGTATTGTACCCATTCTGCAATCTGTTAATTAAAATGTTCAATCAATCAGTATATATTTGTTATTTATTTTTGCTTAACAAGCATAATTTAATGTTGCCCAGTTGTGGCCTGTTGAGGGGCAATACATATCAAAAGTTCCAAAACATCTATTCTGTTTGTATTTGTATGATCCACTATATAAACATAGTAATTATAATATCTACATACATGGCATTTGATTGGAGGCTAGTCTCACTTTGTCCCACAGCAACATTAAAATAGTTTAGATTTGTGTATGTTGTTTATGTAAAAAAAAATGTTGAAAGTAACGCAATAGTTACTTTCTGAAGTAACTAGTTACTTTTATAATTTGTAACTGAGTAAGTAATTTAGTTACTTTTTGGAAGAAGTAACTAGTAACTGTAACTAGTTACTTTTTTAAAGTAACTTGCCCAACACTGCTGACCATAAGCTGCCAGAGATGCATATCTCCTGCTGAACAGAAAACCACACACTTTTCTGATAGTGGGGTGCCTGGACACTCAGTCATTTAAAATGTATGCGAAAGTTTAGTTTTCACTTCTAATTTGAAGATAAGGATCTATAGAACAATTTGGGCTTGAGTGTCAAGAAACCAGTTGAATTTAATAAAAATGTATCCAAAATGGCCACAATCGAAATCATGAATTCTTTAAAAACGTCTTAATGTTCACACAATTGCTGTGTAATATAATTTTGTATTGCTATTTTAAGTTAATACTGTGTGAGGAATCAACTGGAGTTCAAATATTGATGTTTTGAATATTCTGGTATGGCAAAAATCAAAGATGGCTGCAATTTCTGTATTTATTTCGAATTATGCTTCATAACTTTTATTCTATTGAACCTAGAATGGTGATGGTACGGTACCTATAGGTTTTCATGAATGAGTAATTGAATAAAAATAAAATAAACATGATTGGAGCATATCTTATATGATATTTCACACAATGAGACAATAAATATGTGGAGAACTAGAGTTAGATATGAGAACTGTAAACAACAGTTGACTGTGAAGAACAAACGATGATTGTGAAGAACGTCATCATCACAAGAAAGGATCTGCATCTCAGCACCAATGTCAACGCCATGCCAAAGACCTGATGGAGGTGTTGCTGAGCAATGGGAATCCCTTTGAGGAGGGCAGTAAAGACCTGGTTACATTAGACCAGTGGTTCTCAAACTTTTTACACCAAGTACCACCTGAGAACGTAGCTGGCTCTCCAAGTACCACCATATGACCGGCGTTAAAATACAGTATATTCAGCTATGCGCAGTTAACGCAGGAGGCAAATGTATTCCTAATACCATTATGTATTGTTAACTTTTGTCAGACACAGCCACAATGTACAAAGGGATAGCACTAGAACTAGCAAACACTTCCACACAACTCATACAATGCAAGGGGCATTGAGAACATAATAACTAACATTCTCATAGCAAGTGAGAAAATTAAGAACAACTGTATTTCAGCAAATGTACTTAATTCTCTCTCTATCTCTGTCTGTCTGTCTGTCTGTCTGTCTGTCTGTCTGTCTGTCTGTCTGTCTGTCTGTCTGTCTGTCTGTCTGTCTGTCTGTCTGTCTGTCTGTCTGTCTGTCTGTCTGTCTGTCTGTCTGTCTGTCTCTCTCTCTCTCTCACACACAGCAAGCGATTGTCCATCATTCTCTCTCTCACTCACTCACACACACACACACACACACGCACACAATTATTTTGTTACAAAAACTTAATTTCCTGCATTCTGGTGCAGGAATTTTTGAATTTTTACCCTTTAAATGCCAGTGTTTGTGATGGGCATCACAAATTATTGTAAAAAATAAAATAAAACACATATTCAATACATCTTTTAATGTTTACCCTTTAAATGCCAGTTTGTGTGATGGCATCACAAATTATTGTTAAAAAAAACACAAAGTAAAATATTTTCAATATATCAAATGCAAAGTAAATTTTTCTGGGGGGGATTGTTACAGGCTAGGCATGTGTCAATGATTAGCAGCAACACAGATTTTGATGGATTTTTTGTAATGTCAGATTTTTTTATCTGACATTACAAAAAATCTAAAAATAAATGGTTATGATCAGGGCTGAAGTTGAATTAAAAATGTATGACTGTTTAGACTGCATTACTCTCTGTCACAGTGATCTCCTGGTTGTTCCCCACTTAGGTTATCTAACTATCGCGCTGCCGCAACCAGAAACACTGGCCTGGCCTGCTTCTAAGTTCAGTGGCCTGACTGCAAAAAAAGTGTTTACTGGATGTTTACTGTTAATGCCTGTGTGTCTAATTTGATGTTATGTTTAAAAAATTATTAAAAAAAAAATAGTAAAAAAAAAAAAAAAAAAAATGCTTTTTTGTAAATGTTTTCAAGTACCACCAGCAGTACCACCAAGTACCACTAGTGGTACGCGTACCACAGTTTGAGAACCACTGCATTAGACAATAAGGTGTGTGCGTCTGCGTCTGCTGCCCTATCTGTCCATCAACTCGAGTCTACGGGACAAGAGCAGTACAACAATTTCAGGAAGAGTGCTTGAATCAAATGACAGACTTCTGACAGCACCGATCAAGCTTACTGTTTTTCCATGAGAAGAAAACACAGAAGAAGACAGCAAATAAGCTGAGAATGCAGCACTTCAAACATCATGCAGAGCTCTATGGGAAAGCTTTTATTGTGCTAGACACAATACACGTCAAGTAGAGATATTTCTGTTGACGAGGAGTTAGTTGCGCCAGGTGTAACAAGACATGTTCTCATTCCTGTCAAATAAGTTGTTAACAGATGGACAGTTCCCAGATGACAAGGATGTCTAGATCACTGCAGGTGATCAAGTCCACCATGTTGGAAACAGTCCACCAATGGATCAATGCAACCATGAGGAAGCTGACACTCGTGTCCTATAATACATCTCCTCCACGCCCTCCAAACATCATCACTTGGGAGGGTGCATACTGGAGATACAGATGTTTGTCATAATCCTTCTGACTAATTTCCATCACATCAAGCCACTAACAGATACACACCCACTCAGGGACGTGCACAGGACTTTAGAGGGGCAGGTGCTCAAAGGCTGAAAAGGGCACTATACCTGTGTGTGTTTTTTTTTTTTTTTTTTTTGGTCTTTTTCCCCCTCCATTTTCCTCCGATTTTCTCCCATCCCAATGTTAGTCGTATGCCAATTCCCAGTCCCTTCCTGGTCGCTGCGCACTTACCCCCCACAGTCAGATCATCTGGGAGAGTGGAGGCTACCACGTGCTTCCTCCGACACACGTCCAGCCAATCACCGCTTCTTTTCACCTGGCAGCGCGGATTCTCATTGAGAGGGCGTAGCGTGTGGGAGGACCACACTATCCCCCTCACGTCCAATCCGCGCTTAGCAGGCGCCCCGACCGAACTGTAGGAGTCGCTGTTTACAACGACCCGGACCCACCCCGCCAGCTTCTCCCACCCTCTAATACTGCCAATTGTATCAGTGCAGACGGCCAGCCAAGCTGGTGACAACCCCGGAGCTGTGAGCTGGATTCGAACAGGCAAATCCAGCTCAGCTCCGGGGCTGGTGACGAACGCAATCTCCGCTCGGCCACCTAACCGCCTACCTGTGTGTGTTTTAACCGAGCGCGCGTAGCGCAGAAGCCCGATTTTTAAGGGCCCTTTTCGGGCAGGGGGGCCCCCTTTTTATGCTTTTTGGGGGGTTTTGGTGATAAAATATTGAATATTGAACTATAATAATGGTAAATGGCTGCTTTTTTATATAGCGCTTTTATCCAAAGCGCTTTACAATTAGTTACTTACATATTACCCATTCACACACCGACGGCGGAGGCAACCATGCAAGGTGCCAACCTGCTCATCGGGAGCAATTAGGGGTTAAGTGTCTTGCTCAAGGACACAACGACACGCTGCCCAGGAGGAGCGGGAATCGAACCGGGAACCTCCGGATTGCCAGACGACTGCTCTACCTCCTGAGCCACTGTCGCCCCCAATAATAATAATCAGTGCAGGAGCTCACTTATCCTTGAAAGACACTTTTATCACTGACTAAAAAGGCTCATACATCTCCATAAATGTTCAGGGGGGAGGGAATAAGTGCTTACCCTACAGACCCCAAGAAGTGCTGTATATTCTGTATTGTTTAATATAAATGCATTTTTTATTCCAATCTCGATTTGTATTTGAGATTCCCAAATCCCATCGGACTTGACTTCTTCGTGTCCCTCAGTGAGTATAATACCAGCATTCAACTGTATGCGCCACAGCGGTTTCTATCATCATCATCATCATCATCATCATCATCACCACCCACGCTATGCATAAAACATATAGGTCCGCGGAGAGGCACGCTGAGGAGGCCGTGCAAACTGCAATGGAATATGGGGCATCTCTCTCTCTTTACCTAATATTTTGATTCTATCCTGACATTTTCAGTTGGAAGGGCAGTCTATATGCGTAACGATTCTTTATTTTATTTTATTTTTTCAAAAAGGGCACTTTCTTTATGAGGCTCAAAAGGGCAGGTGCTCAAGCACCCCTTGGGCTCTATGTGTGCACGTGCCTGGTGCACAGTAATGAGCAGGGGAAATGTCTGTCTAGCTTACATACAGTTCAGACTTTATTGTCCCTCAAGGGGAAATTTGCTTTACAGCAGTGGTAGAGACAAGAACAAGAACAACAACAACAACAACAACAACAACAACAACAACAACAACAAATAACACAACACAAGTGTGACAGAGTGGGTCTGTCACTGATGTCGGGGCAGCACGCACGCACACATACACACAACATTCACTCATCAGTCATCATATACATTCATATATCCATTCATACATATATTTATTTATTGTGTTGTGTTGTGTTGTGTTGTGTACATATATTTATTTATTGGGTTGTGTTGTGTTGTGTACATATATTTATTTATTGTGTTGTGTTGTGTTGTGTACATATATTTATTTATTGGGTTGTGTATATGTATTTATTTATTGGTGTTGGAGGTTGTTTCTATATAATGTGTGTAAACGGCAAATCATTTGATGTGTAGCACCTGTTTTAGTAATGTTAATTTAATTATGTGTGGCACCTGTTTTAGTAATGTTAATTTAATTATGTGTGGCACCTGTTTTAGTAATGTTAATTTAATTATGTGTGGCACCTGTTTTAGTAATGTTAATTTAATGATGTGTGGCACCTGTTTTAGTAATGTTAATTTAATGATGTGTGGCACCTGTGGAGGGGGAGGAGTCCAGGTGTCATGAGGGCTGCGTGCCCAAGGTTCTGGGTTCTTGCCCTGCATCAGTTACACTGTAGGTGACTGAGGGAAGCGCCGTATGTGTCTGTTAGTCTGTTTGTCTCTGTGTCGGGGCTTCACCAGACAACGGTTGCTAAAGATGAGTAACTAGGGAAGTGCCGCGCAGTAAGTGTCGTCTATCAATATGACGTTATTGTGGAGCGCATCTGATAGACCAGGTAGTACTTTGTTATTTTGTTAGTTTGCTTATGTCACTTGTTTTTGAAATGTCACCTCTGCACCTTGGAGGCTGGGAAATAAAACAACACCAAGATCATTTTTCCGACTACGCCATCATTTGTGTGAGTTTGGAGGGGAGAGGAGAAGGACCCCGTCACAACAAGAAACATCACATCTTACCGAATCCAACCAGGAAAAAGAAAAGGAAAATGAAAACGCATTACTGTTATTTTAAAGGAAGTTGAGTGCATTCATGTGGATGTACGAACATTTACATCCGTTGCTCTTTAGCCTGGCGAGCCTATTTATCTCCTGCCAGAGGGGGGAGGGGGACAAACTCCTCCAAGAGAGGACGGTCAGAGCCGTCTAAGATCGTCTGAGCCTTCCGCAGAATTTGTCTGTTATAAATGTCGGTCAAGGAAAGCCGCTGGGTCCCAATTATCTTGCTGGCCATCTTGACTATGTCGGACTGTTTTTGTTCTGTATCGACAGGTTGCCATACCAGGAGACAACACAAAAGCCTCCAGGACATCACACCCAGCGTCCGCAGGGCCGAGGCGCTGGTCACCCAAACAACGGCCTCTTTGCGCCGCTGCGGTCAGTCAGGCGCTACCGGAGTCTCATGGCCGGCACAGAGAGACTCAGAAGGAGCTTCTATCCCCCAGGCCATCAGGAGGATGCTCAACGACTCAGGCGACCACGCAAGGTGCCGACCTCCTCATCGTGAGCAGTTAGGGGTGTTTACGTGTTTTGCTCAAGGACACTTCGAGACGCTTACCGGGAGGAGGAGCGGGAATCGAACCGGGAACCTCCGGAGGATCACCAGACGACCACCGCTCTGCCTCCTGAGCCACTGTCACAACAGAGGTGCTTGTTGTTCTCTCGTCGTTGACATTATCAGGTGGGTTTCTCGTTTATATATACGTTTTTACTCACAAGTGTGTCAGAATTGTCCTGGATATGCAGCGTCGTCCGTGGTGCTAAATAATATAAATCAAAAGAGATAGACAGCGTCTCCCAGCGAGGAGCAGAGTGTCGGACGTGACTGAACTCTCACCGACCCTCACAGCCCTCTCCGTCGCTCAGCGCGCACACACTCGCCGTCGACATCGGCACCGGTCGTGGAGAGAAAAAACGTTTCAATTGATCTCTACAATCACTCTTAGAATCACTTCCCATCACCATCATCCAGACGGAGCCGGGGGCCGAACCTCTCTTCTTCTCCGGGGGCCCCGTTCATTCCCACTCCGTCGTTAATAATAATAAACTCTGAGCGCTTCGTAACCGACACAGACACCGGCATGCCCGCCCGCGCGCTGGAAGACACTCACGTCTTTCATGACGAGCATCTCTCTCTCTCTGGGTCCTGCCGTACAGTACACTCTGCCGGGTACGCAGTCCTCCCCCCCCGCCCCATCCATCCATCCCATCACCGTTATTACTAACAACAAACCATCAAATGTTTACCTTGATTTGCGCCATCGAATTCTTTTTGGCATTTTATTGCTTTATTGGACAGATCCGGCAGAGAGGAAGGATGGGAGAAGATATGGGGGAGGAGACATTCGGCAAAGGGTTAAAGGTCGTCGGGTCTGGGAGGCGAACCCGGGACACGTCTATACTTTTACCTGCTAACCTCCAGTTCCGCGTTCGTTCGCGCTCTGCTATCTGATTGGCCACTGACGTTTCTGGTCATGTGACATGTGCGCCCAATGAATCGCGTGACGCCTGTGTCTTTGCCCATTTCCGCCTCGACCAGCCTGCAAACGACCTAACGCCTAGTTCTATCACTGGTTAAGCTTAGGGTTAACTACCTAACGCCTAGTTTATCACTGGTTAAGCTTATAGGCGACTCTTTCGCAAGTTGGTTAAGGTTAGAGTTTGGAATCAGGGCTGGTGTTCTATCGCCCTGCTCTAAGATAAACTCTAACCTTAACCAACTTGGAAAGAGTCGCCTAAGCTTAACCGGTGATAGAAACAGGCGTCACACGATTGGGCGCAGATGTCACACGACCAGAAACAGTCAGTGGCCAATCAGATCGCAGAACGCGAACGCGGAAACTGGAGGTTAGTTGGTAAAAAAGTATTGACGCACCCGGTGGCGGCCGCGTTGCACCGCAGTGCGTTACGCGGTGCGCCACTCTGCCGCTCCCCTGTGACGTCGACCTTTGACCTTTTTTTTTTGAGTTTTGAGCCAAATGAAAAAAGACATGCGTGGCCGTGGACAGACCGACATCTCTCTGCGACCCTCTCTCCACTCACTCCACTCGCCTTTAGACATAGAAAAGGGACTAGGAATAATTCACTTAAATATTAGAAGCCTGTCTCAGAAATTGGATCATATTATTATATCCTAAGTTATGCAGACTGATCCCGACGTCCTGGTCTTTATAGTGAATCCTGGCTAAAATAAAAGTATTAAAGACTCAGATGTAGCTTTAATGGGCTGCAACTAGGGATGTCTGATATTATCGGCCGATATCGGCATTAAAATGTGATATCGGAAAATATCGGTATCGGTTTTCAAATAATTTTTATTTAAATTTTTTTTACATTTCTATAACCTTTATTTACCCAGGCAAGCAAGTAAGAACAAATGTTGATTTTATTTATTGTCAAAAGTATGCATAATGTTGTGTTAATTCCACAACAAGAGATATGTAATATTAATTACCTGAAATTATAAAAAAAAATATTGGGGGGGGGGGGGGGGAACCCTGCATATATCGGTATCGGTTGATATCGGTTGATATCGGTATCGGAAATTAAGAGTTGGACAATATCGGTATATCGGTATCGGTAAAAAAGCCAATATCGAGCATCCCTAGCTGCAACCTTTATAGAGTGGACAACGTTGGAAGGGGGGAGGGGTGGCTGTTATTGTTGCATCGTCTCCTGTGTCTGTTCTGAATGCTGTCACTAGACCAGGCTGAGAGACAAGAAGATAGACACCAGTTTCCTCTCTGTGCTGCCAGTGGTGGTGAAGGAGGCAATGTCCACCCTACATTGTAAAGCGCGTTGAGAGGCTAGAAAAGCGATATCTAAATGCAAGTAATTATTATTATTATTATTATTATTATTATTATTATTATTATTATTATTATTATTATTATTATTATTATTATTATTATTATTATTATTATTATTATTATTATTATTGATGTACTTGATGCCTTGCAGTGTATTATTGATGTGCTTGATGCCTTGCAGTGTATTGATCCTAAGTGCTCTATTTGAGCTAAACACTGTGTTTTTTTTTTATCAAACTGGCTGCCCCAATTATTACTAAACCGTTAACATACATATTTAATCTCTCCATTGCTACGGGGAGTCAGGGTGATTTCCCTGCACAACGGAGGTGATAATATGGACAACTATCATCCTATTTCCAGGCCACCTTGCTTGGCAAAAGTTCTTGAGACTTCTTAGATAATCAACTCAAGTCTTTTCTCTCAAATCACGATATAATACGATATAATTTTGGCTTTAGATTAGAGGAAACATTGTGCTGCTCTCTTTAGAGATCTGTCAAAAGCCTTTGATGCTGTTGATCATCATCAGCTTTTAAAAAGGTTATCTAGTTCTGGCTTGGATGGTGGTGCATGTGATTGGTTTCAGGATTATCTATCTCCTTCCTGCTCAAGCTGAATTATTGTCCATAACTAAAGGCGTGCCACAAGGTTCAGTGTTGGGTCCTGTCCTTTTCATTATTTATATTAATGATATTGTTTCTTCTTTGAACGACTGTCATGGCCATCTGTATGCAGACGATATCACTGTATCGCTGACACTGTTCAGTTGGCCATTATGAACTTGACGCTTTTATCAATCTTAAATTAGTTGTCAATGCCAGTAAAAACAAAATGTATGCTGTTCTCCAAAGCCAGACATGTTGATTATAATGAAGTACATATTATATCTACTGTAAACAGTTCTAACATTGAGAGAGTCACTGAGTATAAATATCTTGGCTTGTGGCTCCGATGAGACATTTTCATTTAAGTTCCATGTGGATATTCTTGCTTCCTGGCTGCGGCAGAGAACTGGCTTCCTGTGTAGAAATAGATTCAGCTTTGCCCTGATTAGTAGAGAGAGGATTGTTGAAGCTGTTTTCTTATCAACTACCGTATGAAATGACTCTGGTGATTTATAGGCCTGGTGTGGCTTCAACTCATACACCTCTGGGAACTGTCCATCATTCTGCCCTTTTATTACTGGTGACAGATGGGTCCTACTAATCACCCCAAAGTACCCTAAAATACCCCAAAGTACCCCAAAGTATACCCCAAAATACCCCAATGTACCAGAAAATACCCCAAAGTACCAGAAAATATCCCAAAGTACCCCAAAGTATACCCTAAAATACCAAAAGTATGACTAAATACCCCAAAGAACCTCAAAGTTCCACCAAAGTATACCTCATTGTACCACAAAATACCCCAAAGTACCCCAAAGTATACCCCAAAGTACCCCAAAATACCCCAAAGTACCCCAAAGTATACCCCAAAGTACCCCAAAATACCCCAAAGTACCCCAAAGTATACCCTAAAATACCAAAAGTATCACGAAATACCCCAAAGAATCTCAAAGTTCCCCAAAGTATACCTCAATGTACCACAAAATACTGGCTCAGAGGTAGAGCAGGTCAACTAATGATCATTATGGTCAATGGTTTGGTCATTGGTTTGAATCCCAGCTCCTTCTGTTCACATGCCGAAGTGTCCTTGGGCAAGACACTGAACCCCAAATTGCTCCCAATGAGTCTGGCTGCCATTGCTCTGTGAGTGCATGTGTGAATTGGTGAAGGAGAGGCCATTATAAAGCTCTTTGTGCAGCAGCAGGTAGGAAAGCAGTGTATGTGTGCAGTCCATTTCCCATCCCCAAAGTACCACATATTTTCAAAACAAATGTTTATTTTTATATATTATAATCTCCAAATGTAATAACTTTATAATTGCCTGTCCTTCATGGACTGCACATACTGTATTTAGCGCTTTCCTACCTGCTGCACAAAGAGCTTTATAATTGCCTCTCCTTCACCAATTCACACATGCACTCACAGAGCAATACCCTCAATGGGGTATTTTGGGGTATACTTTGGGGTATTTTGGGGTATACTTTGGGGTATTTTGGGGTATACTTTATGGTATTTTGGGGTACTTTAAGGTATTTTCTGGTACTTTGGGGTGATTAGTAGGACCCTGACAGGCTCATACCCACTCTCTGGTCTTCTCTGCATTTAAAAGTATGATCTCTGACGACTGCGTATCGACTTGTGATCAGTCTTAACTGATTTCTATTGATTATTCTTATTTAATGTGTGAATCTACCGTTAACAGTGTCTTGTTCTGTGAGCTCGCCGTCGCTGTAACGGAGGGTGACCTCAGTGTCTCACCAGTTGAAATAAAGGTTTCAAACAGTGAAAGGGTTAAGGTGTTTCATTCTCCACCATCTTTTTACGAGTTCAAACTGAGGTCAAAGTTGAAATCCTTTTTTGAAGCAATTTGACACAGAGCACTGTACTACAGCAAGGGACCCAGTTAACCCTTTCACTGCCACACGACAGAAGGTTAGCCCTTTACTATCACACAACCGATGGCGATGCTCCATCATTAGCTAATGATGCTAATGATGGAGCATCGCCGTCGGTTGTGTGATAGTAAAGGGCTAACCCTCTGTATTGTCACAGTGAAAGGGTTAACCGGCTGTCGCGTGGCAGTGAAACGGTTAACACTGTACTAGGCGGCTGGGTGGCGCAGCGGACAAGAGACACTGGTATCGAATCCGGCTGTCAGCGTTGCCTTCGGCTTGGGCCGGCCGTCATACTGGCTCGATTGGCAGAGTCAGCGGGAGGGAAGCCGGCGGGGTGGTGTCCTGGTCGTTGTAAACAGCGACTCCTACAGGTCGGTCGGGGCGCCTGCACAGCGAGGGAAGGATCTGGGAGAGGTAGTGTGACCCTTCCACACGTTACACTCCCCCGGTGAGAGTCCGCGCTGCCAGGTGAAAAGAAGCGGTGGGCTGGCTACACGTGTGTCGGAGGAAGCGTGCGATAGTGATAGAACCGAAAACTGACGGTCATTTCAACATTGAATGAAAGTGACTTGGCTACCTATGGAACCACGGCTCCTCCCATGGAAAAACAATGGCCTCAGCCGGGGCAAAGCGATCACTCTGCCCCTAGTGGTGACTCACGGTTAGCCACTCTGCCCCTAGTGGTGACTCACGGTTAGCCACTCTGCCCCCTAGTGGTGACTCACGGTTATCCACTCTGCCCCCTAGTGGTGACTCACGGTTATCCACTCTGCCCCCTAGTGGTGACTCACGGTTAGCCACTCTGCCCCCTAGTGGTGACTCACGGTTAGCCACTCTGCCCCCTAGCGGTGACTCACGGTTATTGCCCCCTAGTGGTGACTCATGGTTAGCCACTCTGCCCCCTAGTGGTGACTCACGGTTAGCCACTCTGCCCCCTAGTGGCTCCATCCTTGTTGTCCGATGACTCCAAATGGCAGACATTCATAAAGCTGCCGACACCAGTGTTGTAGTCGAGTCACTAAACCTCAAGTCCGAGTCGAGTCCCCATCACCCGAGTCCGAGTCATCGAGTCCGAGTCATGGAGGCTGAGTCCACTCCACTCTGACAGTCAAAGAGCTGACGTACAAATAAAACAAGGTCAACATTAAACATAAATGACACAGCGGTCACCGTTTCAAAGGGAGTTTATTTACTTTGTGACACAATAGTCAAACAAATGCACCAGCCATCTTATGCCAAATGATTAGGGCCTGTCACAATTTTTTTAATTATCAATTAACAAGTCTGAGTCCTCGTCTGCACCTTCCGAGTCCGAATGCAGTCAGTGCTCGAGTCCAAGTCTAGTCACAAGTCCTGAAAATCAGTCCAGGACTCGGACCGGAGTCCTACAACACTGAGCCTACACAGTGTGCGTCTATACTTTCCGTAGCCGCATTTCTGCAGGACGCTCTCTGATTGGCCACTGACTGACGCTCTCTGATTGGCCACTGACATGTTTGCCCAATCGCGTGACGAGCTGTGTCTTTGCCCATTTCCGCGTCGAACAGCCTGCAAACTACCTGGCGTTCTTCTATCGCCCTGCTCTAAGACAAACTCTAACCTTAACCTACTTCGAAAGAGTGCCTAAGCCTAACCAGTGTAGAAACTGACGTCGGCCAATCAGAGAGCGTCCTACAGAAATGCGGCTACGGAAAGTATAGACGCACACAGTGTCTTACTGTTTTTGTGACTGCGTGAGCTGCCATTTTGTCCCAGGTCGTGTGAACCTAAGGACATTGACTGTGATTGCTTGTGATTGCATTGATTTGGGACTACAGCTGGAACTATCTAATTGGACTGATTGCGGCACCAGGCCCTATTCTTGCATGTGATTGGTCGTTTCTGCCCCTCTCCACTTCCTAATTGTCTGTGTGTATAAAAATAAAGATAGTTGTTTTTCTGCACCTGTTGTTTCTGCCCGCTCTGTTACGAACCGCCCAGGCCCGATCTCCCCGACACTCCCGTGACACTTGGACCACCGCTCACATTCAAGCAAGAAAACCGAGGTGAAATGTATGAATCCCGTATCAAGCGTCTCAAAGCCGCCAACAAAGAAGATGCCTGATGTAAGGATTACAACTTGCAATATCCCGAACCCATTGTATATTATTGTATATTATTAGAATTTATTACTTATTACTAAGGCTGTCAAATATATCGCGTTAATATCGCGTTAACTCCCGATTCTATTAATGCCACTAATTTTTTTAACTCAAGATTAACTAAAAAAAAAAAAAAAAAAAATCATTTTTTTTTACTAGACTTCACTCAGGTGTATTATTGATGCTCTCATTGATACTATGTTTGTTTCTGAAGTGTGTGTGTGTGTGTGTGTGTGTGTGTGTGTGTGTGTGTGTGTGTGTGTGTGTGTGTGTGTGTGTGTGTGTGTGTGTGTGTGTGTGTGTGTGTGTGTGTGTGTGTGTGTGTGTGTGTGTGTGTGTGTGTGTGTGTGTGTGTGTGTGTGTGTGTGTGTGTGTGTGTGTGTGTGAGATATAGAGAGAGAGGGGGGTGAGAGAGATGAGGAAGGGGCAAAAGAGAAAAAGAGCTGGGAGAGTGTGTGTGTGAGGGAGAGAGGGGGGTGTGTGATTAATCAGCCCTTGTGTGGGTGAATGTAACAAGTTCCTAACGTTTTCTTTCCCCTATTATTTCATGCACACTTTATTCATTGTTTTAAATTATTATTTTCTTTTAAGTTATTTTGTGCATCACTCTGTTTTGAATTTGATGCAAATTTGCAATGCATGAGGGTCATCCTTTTGTGTTAAATGGCTGCACAAAGCAAGCATTTGTTGACTCGCATGTTGATAAGAGTATTAAAACTTGGAACTTGAAAAAGATCTGTTTAAGGTAAAAAAAAATGAGAAAAAAAATGCGATTAATTTGCGATTAATCGCGAGTTAACTATGGACAATCATGCGATTAATCGAGTTAAATATTTTAATCGTTTGACAGCACTACTTATTACCTTTTACTTTTAGCATTGTATTTTATTCTTGTGACTTTTTCTCTTATCATGTCTATTTTTATTTAATTTATTTGTATTTTGCACAAGCCAGGCAGGCACGGCCACCTACATCTCACTGCATGTCTTGTGTACAGTAGGTATGTGACAAATAAAAGTCTTGAATCTTGAATCTTGAACATCACACGTCCAAACCCCCGGCCCCCCCCCCAATGTACAGTTTCCTCCCCCTCAAATGTATATATTCTCTTTTAGAAGATCTGTCTGTAACTAAACAGTACTGTATGTTGTGTATATCATAAATGTTATGATGTAACAGTACTGTATATCTGTCTGTCGTGTATGTCATAAGTGTTATGATGTATATCTGTATATCTGTTTGTAAACTAGACAAAAGTCTTTCTCTGGTCTGCATCCCCTTAACAATTGTATGTATTGAGCCGTACTGTATTGTACCCATTCTGCAATCTGTTAAATAAAGTTTTCAATCAATCAATCGATAGGCATGTTAGACATCTAGCAATGGGGTGTGTTTCTTCATTGAGTGCTTCTCCTCATCATTAGGGCATCAAGTGTCTTGTGTTTTATTATAAATGTACCTCTAAGATCCCAACTCTATGTTGACTCAGAACAGAGAGACACACTAGTTAGTGGAACATCGTCCTCTGCAGCGGTGGCTGGGTGTACGCAAGCAGGCGAGCAAAGAGAACGGAACGAAACAGAAGAGTGAGCAGAGAGAGAGAGAGAGAGAGAGAGGGAGGGAGAGAGGAGGGAGAGGAGTGGGGGGAGAGGAGTGGGGGGAGAGAGAGGAGGGAGAGAGAGAGGGGGGAGAGAGAGGAGGGAGAGAGAGGAGGCAGAGAGAGAGGGGGAGAGGAGTGGGGGAGAGGAGTGGGGGGGAAGAGAGAGGGAGGGAGAGAGAGAGGAGGGAGAGAGAGAGAGGGAGAGAGAGAGGGGGAGAGGAGTGGGGGGAGAGGAGTGGGGGGAAGAGAGGAGGGGAGAGAGAGAGAGGGAGAGAGAGAGGGGGGAGAGGAGTGGGGGGAGAGGAGTGGGGGAAGAGAGGAGGGAGAGAGAGAGGAGGGAGAGAGAGAGAGGAGGGAGAGAGAGGGGGGGAGAGGAGTGGGGGAGAGGAGTGGGGGGAAGAGAGAGGAGGGAGAGAGAGAGGAGGGAGAGAGAGAGGGGGAGAGGAGTGGGGGGGAGAGAGTGGGGGGAAGAGAGAGGAGGGGAGAGAGAGAGAGAGAGGAGGGAGAGAGAGAGGGGGGAGAGAGGAGGGAGAGAGAGATAGAGAGAGAGAGGGGTGGGGGGAGAGAGAGGAGGGGAGCGAGAGAGAGGAGAGAGAGAGAGAGACAGCAGGGGAGAGAGAGGAGAGAGAGAGAGAGAGAGGAGAGAGAGAGAGAGAGGAGAGAGAGGAGAGAGAGAGAGAGAGAGTGGGGAGAGAGAGAGTGGGGGGAGAGAGGGGAGTGGGGGGGGGGAGAGGGAGGGGGAGAGAGAGAGGAGGGGGAGAGAGAGAGAGAGAGAGGAGGGGGAGAGAGAGAAGGTGGGGGGGGGGGGGTGACGGGACTGAATGGAACGCTTATCTAAGGTGGCTAAGCCGGCTGCTCGCTAGCGAGACGATCATTTTTCATGCTGTCAGCCTCTTTCTCTCTTTCTCCACTCATCCGCTGTGTTCATACTGCCTCTTCTCTCTCTCTCTCTCCACTATAGCTGCCGTAAAGACCCCCCCCCCCCCCGCCCCCCCCCCGCCCAGCCTCCCAAGCTGTGTTTTTTACTCAGTAGCAGTGGGGCCGGTCGGTTGGCCGATCAGCCATGCAGAGGAAGGAGTGCGCGCCCAGCGGGCTGTGAAATCACCGCCGGCAGCGGCAGCAGCGGCAGCATCCTGCCCACCGCAGGGCACCTCGGGTCAGCCGGAGAGACGGCGCGGGTCAACAGATAGTTTCACCGCACTGAGCTCTTTTACCAGCCTCTCAGCCAGCGGAGGGAAGCGAGCGACCCCCCCGGGTCATAATAATATCTGAGAGCTGGAGGAGGGAGCGTGCAGCGCGGGGAGGAGAGGCCGCTCGCACCACACCATGTAGGCCACGAGGAGGACCAGTATACGAGGTTGGGTCCAGAGGGCATGGGGATGGGGGCTGGCTGCTTGTGCCCGTCTACACACCGTCCACGGTACACACAACAGAGGAGTCTTTATTACGATATATATATCGATGAATACTCACTGGAACCTGAAATCTCTCCCGCATCATGTGCATTCACTGCATGCTTTTATGCCGTGACGAATAAAACTCTTGACTTGACTACGACGACAATAATACCCGATTAGGTGTGAAAAACGACACGCTCGATAATTCAGGGGGGGGGGGCGTTGTGGGACCACACGGCGATGGGATCTTTTGATACGGTATGGAACTGCTTTTTCACCATTTTATTTTTCGACGGCAAAAATATGTGTCACGAAAGAAATACGATACAATAATTTGTATTTATAATATATATATTTTTTTCTTTATCAATTTTGTTTTTATTTCAATTTTCAATTCAACAGAACACAACATAATACTCACACAGTCACTCACACACTCACTCACACAGTTACTCACACACTCACTCACACACTCACTCAGACACACAGTCACTCACACAGTCACTCACACAGTCACTCACACAGTGGAGGCGACCGTGCAAGGTGCCGACCTGCTCATCGGGAGCAGTTAGGGGGTTAAGTGTCTTGCTCAAGGACACATCGTCGACACGCTGCCCGGGAGGAGCGGGAATCGAACCGGGGAACCTCCGGATTGCCAGACGACTGCTCCACCTCCTGAGCCACTGTGTCGCATTACAACTGAAAACTAGCAACCCTGCTAATGTTGGCATATTTACATTTTTTTTTTTTTTTGTATTCATTTATAAATGTATAACTGTTGATTGATAGCACTGTCCCTCGTAAAATAAATGGATTCAACTAAACTAATTAAAGAATTACACCAGGATAGCATTAAAACATTACACCAGGATAGCATTAAAGAATTACACCAGGATAGCATTAAAGAATTACACCAGGATAGACATTAAAGAATTACACCAGGATAGCATTAAAGAATTACACCAGGATAGCATTAAAGAATTACACCAGGATAACATTAAAGAATTACACCAGGATAGCATTAAAGAATTACACCAGGATAACATTAAAGAATTACACCAGGATAGCATTAAAGAATTACACCAGGATAACATTAAAGAATTACACCAGGATAGCATTAAAGAATTACACCAGGATAACATTAAAGAATTACACCAGGATAGCATTAAAGAATTACACCAGGATAGCATTAAAGAATTACACCAG
>NC_140182.1:3812073-3857063 GCF_963971535.1 Notolepis coatsorum
GGACAAGAAGGCCCTACAGAGAGTGGTGCGCTCAGCCGAGCGTACCACGGGTATTGCACTACCCCCCCTGCAGGTTCTATACAACAAGAGGTGCAAATCCAGAGCCTGCAGGATAATGAAAGACCCTCACCACCCCAATAACAGCCTGTTTCAGCTGCTGAGGTCAGGCAGACGCCTGCGAACCCCAGCTACTAGGACAGAGAGGCTTAGGCTCAGCTTCTTCCCCCAGGCCATCAGAGCCATGAACAATGAACATTGAGTGCTCAGAACATTGAACTGTCCACACACAAGCACACATGAAAACACACACGACACGCACACTGTGCACGCTCACACACGAGCAGCCACTTAACACTTTAACATGAGCGGGCACACACTCATGTCGCACACACGCACACTTATGGCCAAAGGAAAGGACACTTTAAATTAGAATAACAGGAACAGTGTATTGCACTACCAAAGCTAACTAGCATGTCCCATATGCTCTGTAAATAACTATGTACAGATACCGAGATGTCACTCCATGTTACCTGCTACCTGTTACTGCACAATGTTGTTTTCTTCTTTTGATTCTATTATATGTACCACTGTATTGCACATCGTTGCGGGCAAGACCACCCGCATTTCATTGTATACCTGTATGCCGTGACAATTAAAACTCTTGACTTGACTTGATGTGAAGGATTGTGCGTTATTCCAGTCTGAAGGAGCAGACATGTTATTCCAGTCTGAAGGAGCAGACATGTTGTCTTTATTCCAGTCTGAAGGAGCAGACATGTTGTCTTTATTCCAGTCTGAAGGAGCAGACATGTTATTCCAGTCTGAAGGAGCAGACATGTTATTCCAGTCTGAAGGAGCAGACATGTTATTCCAGTCTGAAGGAGCAGACATGTTATTCCAGTCTGAAGGAGCAGACATGTTATTCCAGTCTGAAGGAGCAGACATGTTATTCCAGTCTGAAGGAGCAGACATGTTATTCCAGTCTGAAGGAGCAGACATGTTATTCCAGTCTGAAGGAGCAGACATGTTATTCCAGTCTGAAGGAGCAGACATGTTATTCCAGTCTGAAGGAGCAGACATGTTATTCCAGTCTGAAGGAGCAGACATGTTATTCCAGTCTGAAGGAGCAGACATGTTATTCCAGTCTGAAGGAGCAGACATGTTGTCTTTCCAATGGACCTGTCTCAAACCCTGCCCTCTTTTCTTGATCCTCCAATCACAACTGTCGCTTACCTCGGACAAACCAAGTTTGTCCGAGGTAAGCGACAGTTGTGATTGGAGGATCAAGAAAAGGGGCAGGGTTTGAGACAGGTCCATTGCTTTTCTGACCGTAGGAAAGGAGAGGAAATATTGTGTGGAAATGCCTCAATTGATATATTGAGGAATATGGTACCAAGAACCGTTACGTAGGTAATGAGGACAGTTGTCATGATGTCACATTTAAAGATGAATTGCAGCCAATGAATGTGTCTTCTTATATTGAGTGGAGGTCATTTAATTGAGCTATACACTAATTAAAGGGACATCTAAGCCGTTCTGTGTGGAGTTTGCATGTTCTCTCTGTGTTTTGCGTGGGTTTCCTCTGAGTACTCGACACCATACAAACACACGCATGCTACTGCGGGTATATCCTGTAATTACCGTTGACCAAGATACTGACATTACTTGTTGTTTGCGCATGTGTGTCGGAAATGTGTGCGTTTGACAATGGACACATAGCAATAATTTAAAATATAGATTTAGCTCTACAAACAACCTCACGCACATGTTAAACCTTGTTATGAGAAGCTGGCCTTATAGAGTGAGATTAGATGGATCCCAGTGGCCGCAAAAGTGGCAAAAATAAGTATTAATTCATTTAAAAAAAAAATGCATTTAAATCTCGCACTGGGCCTCGCATTTCTCCCAGGCGGCACTATGTACACTCCTATACAATGTGCAGTTTCTCTTCTATATGTCCCTATGCTACACTTGCTGCCACTAACTATACGATGCAACAATCACAACAAGCTCCCTTCTTCAAATGTCCTTGTCCTTCCTTTAAAGTGTCCTTTACTTGTGTGTTTGTGTGTACTTGTAATCCCCGCATGCTGCACTGTGTGGCTGCCCACTGTTCCCAACTAGTCAAATACAGAGGACGCATTTCCCCAAGAGGATTGATAAGGGGGTTTTAAGAGCGAATCTACATAGATTATTGTTTACATTTACATTTAGTAATTTAGCTAAACGCTTTTATGCAAAGCAACTACCTGAGTGAACTTGAGGGTATTCATTCTTACATATCCCAATTAATAGAGATGAGATCATTGATCAAAGATAAAAATGTAAAGAAAAAGAAAGTCTACAGTACCTTCATTTTCTGATGTTGTTTAATTCATTCTGGGTGATGATTTCTGAATGTTAATCTTCCACACAGTAAATAACTGAGTGGTCACTAAAGCAGACAAAACATCAGCTTTAATCTGTCCGGGTGAGTGACAAGTGTCCAATCAAGTAAAGAGCGACATGTTGGGATGATTCATTAAGATTGACATCTTAATTAGTTGTGTTTTGATAAAAAAATAAAGTGTAACCGAGTGGGTTTGAGTCTGAGACCACGGGATTCACAGGCAGCCACACTCACCCGCTGAACTAGGTCCAGACCCGATGGCAGGCGCTGGTCGACTGCAACCCATTCATCTGTAGTTTACAATTTCGTTTTGTGTTGTGGCATGCTGGGGGGGGGGGGGGGCTACATCAACTCGAGGGACACCAACAAACTGAACAAGCTGGTGAGGAAGGCTAGCTCCGTGGTGGGAGTCGAGCTGGTCAGACTAGAGGTGGTGGCAGAGAGGGGGATGAGAAGGACGCTGGCTGCTATCCTGGAGAATCCCTCCCACCCCCTCTATGAGGAGCTAGTCAAGATGAGAAGCACATTCAGCCACAGAGTCATAACCCCCCCCCCCCGACACTCAAACTAACCGCCTCGGCCAGTCCTTCATACCAGCGCCCATCAGGCTCCACAACAGTGGGCAGGGACTAAAAAAGGAACCTAAAAAGGACAATAACACTACTTTATGCATATATATGTTATGGTTTGTAAACAACCCCAACAGCACGACACAGACAGGTAGTTCAGAGTTAGCCAAAAACTATGGGCGTATTTATTTACAAACAGAAAAGAGCAAAAAACATAAAAGCATTCAGGGGGAATGTCCTTGAGCAGAGTAGGCTCTGCGGCTCTGCAGCTCGGCCCAGAGCAGAGTTGGCTCTGTGGCGCTGCGGCTCTGCAGCTTATTATTATATAGAATGTCATTAATCCAACGTAGGGAATAGGAGGCAGTCCAGTAACTAAGCAGAGTCCAGTAACTAAAACAAGCGACACCTCTTCAGTGTTTACGGAACACACA
Source organism: Notolepis coatsorum (assembly GCF_963971535.1). Taxonomy (NCBI): domain Eukaryota; kingdom Metazoa; phylum Chordata; class Actinopteri; order Aulopiformes; family Paralepididae; genus Notolepis; species Notolepis coatsorum. Next base: position 3,815,463 of record NC_140182.1, read on the forward strand.
AAAAACAGAATGAAGGTCTTGAGTCCAGGAAAAAATTAGGAAATCAGAGCATCAAAAATATACTTCCAAAAACTCACCAAGGGCAAAGGGAGATACGAGGCACAGGTCCACAGAGACAGAGAGGGGTAACAGCGGCGACTTCCAAGGACGTACTGGAGAAACAACGGAGAAACAACACGGGAGGAACAAGCAGCAGGCGGTGGTGAGCAAAACGACCCGACACTGAATGTTCAGAAACCCCGTGTATTAAAGGGCTCCCATCGAGCTGATTGGAAACTCCTTTCAGGTGTGTGAAGGTAATTGGTACCTGGAAGCGTGCGGCACTGGGCCAGCCCTCACACAAAGTGAAGGATTGGACTTTGCTAACTGTAATACAATGTTATTTTTTCATAAGAGTCTATGCTGCCACAAAAAAAGCTGCTCTCAGGGATCAGTGTGGGAACTGGCTTGAGACATTTTTTTAAAGAAAAGATTTAAATAAAGAAAAAACATTTATCTGTACCTTTTATTCCTGTTTACAATAATTTACGTAACATATTAAGAAATTACTAATGTGTATGGGAACTGACAAAAAAGGTAACGGTAACGCTTAAAATGTATCATTGCAGCGGCAAGAGGCACGGTGAAAAATGTTTGGGTGCACCTAAATTATGTGCTGGTGCACCTAAATGAAAAAGTTAGGTGCACTGGTGCAACCAATGTAAAAAGTTAGTCTGGAGCCCTGCGCTGCCAGGTGAAAAGAAGCGGTGGGCTGGGTACACATGTGTCGGAGGAAGCATGTGATAGTCTCCGCCCTCCCAGACCAACGGTAGGGGGTAGAGTGCGCAACGACCAGGAAGGGGGGATTGGGAATTGGCATAACGACTAACATTGGGATGGGAGAAAAACGGAAAAAGAAGGGGGAAAAGATAATAATAATAATAATAAAAAAAATAAATAAAAATGTAAACAAAGTGCAATATCAAGTGGGACTCTTTTGTCTAGAGGTCGCTCAATGATTATACCTTTAAAACACCAATCCGTGTTTTTTTTGTTTTACCATTTCAATATGGGGTCTATTGACATAATTTAGTAGTGTTTGATCTACAGATGGAAAATTATATATTTGGAACGTTTTTTTGGCTCATTGCGTAAAAAAAATATGTGTCTCTTGTTTTTATTTGGTTACCAAGTCACGTACGTCCAGTAACGCTGAAACATAAATCTAGCTCAAACTGAAGTCTCTCTCTGACATCCCGTGAGGCGTGTGTCTGTAAGCAGACTTTACCAAAACACTTGTTTCCTCAAGAAATCTGCCGTTGTATGAGTGGAGAGAGTTGCAGAGTGGAGGTAATGTAACGTTGGGGGGGGGGGGCGACAGTTGCTCAGGAGGCAGAACAGTCGTCTGGTAATCCAGAGGTTCCTGGTTCGATTCCCGCTCCTCCCAGGCAGCGTGTCGAAGTGTCCTAACTCATTGGCCGACAAACACGAGTATCATCGTGTTTCGTCGCCAACCGCTCAGCGCCCAAAACTAGTTTTCTTGTTTTTAGATCCTTTCATCTTTTTCCTTTGATCCCCATGCTAAACACTCGCTCTGTCGGAGCTGCCTGTGTGTCTCCCTGGCACGGCTGCCTACGTTAAAATTGCAATGACGATCGGATCCCGCCAGGTGGCAGTATCGCCTACCTTTTGAACTGGGGATATCAGTTGTCTTTCAACACTGAGGTACCTTCGGCTGCTTCCGCCTCGGAGTGGATCGGGACATAGCAATCGGTCGGAGATTAGATGCCCCAGACCTCTTCTTTCCCGTATGGTAGCCGTGCCCAATATACACAAGTAATTGCGATCGCGATGGGACGACTGGGATTTATTCATTTTGGAGTACCTTCTGACTAAGGTAAGGTCTATTTTAGGTAACCTGCTGGTATTTTTTTTTACCTAAAACATGCTTTTGTGTCGACCACAGTGTCATATTTTACCGAACATAAAACATGCTTTTGGTAACGATCGCAGTTTCGAGGTAAAACACCCCCCCCCCCCATGATGATTTTGTGAAGAAACATATATATATATATATGGTATATACCTTTGAAATATTTGGAGTTGCAGGCGAGCAACCCGAACGATTTGGGCGTATGCCTATAACACGTCACATCTCGCGATCTAGAAAAAGAGACTGGATTATTTTGGAAATGGGCGATGTTTAGCATGGAATAGCGCACAAAGTAAAGTATGTAGAAATGAACTGGTTAGTCAGTGTTGGACTATAAACAATGCCAAAACCATACTATCGTCTCCGTAGCTATAATACAGAACACACGACGAGTCCGCAGACGTCGCTAACGTGGTCATTGGTCGAGTCGAGTCGAGATGGGAAAACAGCGTGGCGGTCGTCCAAGTCTAACCGACCGTCTACATCGATTGATCCGGCAACATTTCTCCCACACGGTCGATGAGTTGAGCGAGACACTTAACCCCTAACTGCTCCCGATGAGCAGGTCGGCACCTCGCATGGTCGCCTCTGCCGTCGGTGTGTGAATGTGTGAGTGAACGGGTGAATGTGAGGAACACATTTTAAAGCGCCTTGGATAAAAGCGCCATATAAATGCACAATTATTAATGTGAATTATTACAAAAGGTAACTGTGACCGACTGAGCATTGGGTATATAAGATAATATTTCACCGGGTTATTGAAATCCTCCCGGACATGAGGACCGGCACCAATTTTTTCTAGCCAGCGGAAACCCTGCCACACATGTACAGTACATATAATAACACATATATACTGTATATATCATGTTCAGTGTTTAGTGTCCTTGTATCAAGAGCTCCGTCAATCAGCTAGAGAATAAAACTCTCTGTTTCTATGTTTATTATATATATATAATGTTTCTATATTATTTCTTATTTAGAGTGTTGGGACTATCCAACATTGTGTTTACATTTGGATCACTGGGCCTTTAATTAAAGTGGGAATACCACTTCTTAGAATCCACATGTTCTCCCTGAGCCCCGGTACAGTTCAGTCAGTATTTGTGAAGACACATCACTCTCTCCCAAAACTAGAAATCAGAGAGAGAGAGAGAGAGAGAGAGAGAGAGAGAGAGAGAGAGAGAGAGAGAGAGAGAGAGAGAGAGAGAGAGAGAGAGAGAGAGAGAGAGAGAGAGAGAGAGAGAGAGAGAGAGAGAGAGAGAGAGAGAGAGAGAGAGAGAGAGAGAGAGAGAGAGAGAGAGAGGGAGAGAGAGGCCTCCAGTCGGGGATATCAGGGGGGATGATGTACAATCAGGGTTCTGCTCCATGTTTTCCTAAACAGGTTTACCGCAGAAATACTGTAGTGATTCAAGCCTCGTATTTCTGTAGTGGAATATTAGAGGAATCTATGATCCTGTGGGTTTTAACATGAAAACATGACATACATGCTGATATGTCCATAGTGATCCACTATAGTATGTCTATATACCTATAGTAATTGGTAGTAGGGGTGTAACGATGCAATCGATTCATCGAAATGCATCGATTCTAATGTGTTCGATTCGATGCATCGATTTGAATATGTTAGAATCGTTTATAATCGAAATTAATCCAAATAAAAATAATTATATTTGTTTATGTTTTTTGTGTGTGTGTATTGTTGTTATGTAAGGGATAATGTATAGCTACGAGGTCATTGTCGCAAAATAATTTACCCACACGGAGTTTAAAATACCGAGCCGCCTCGGCCGAGGTGTTTTAAACGTCAGTGAAGGTCAATTATTTTGCGACAATGATCGAGGATAGCTATACATTATCCCGCTTATTACATGGCTAACTTACTAACAATATACCTAATTAATTTTACATCGATTCGCAACACTGGTTCTGGCTCCGCTCGTCGCTCCGCCCTGTCATCGCCGGCAGCTTCCCCGGCAGCCGGCAGTGTCTGATTGCACTGATGTCAGTGGGCTTGATTGCGAACAGCTGCGCACAGCGGTCATTATTGTTCCACAGAGGTCCGTTATCGGGTAATATCGGACCTCTGACGCGCGCTATTGACCAATCACAAGCAACCATTTCGGCGAATGTGAAAACGCCATGTAATAATGACCTATAATTCATGCTGAGTGAATCAGTTCAGCCACATTTGTGTATCAACATGTTTTGGGGAACCTGTTCCACCCGACGGGACCGGATCCGGTCCCAAAATGGCATCTGGTCATAAATCAATATTTTTCAGAGTGATGCAAAAGAGTTGCGATTTTAAAATCAAACGTTTTCAAGTATTAACATCACTAACATGTCACAAAAGCATGTAGAATGTATATTATCATCAATACGTTAGTTTAACAATAGGTTAAAAGTGCCATTAGATAGTTTAAAGTTTTCGATTGGCTGAAGTCTATTGCTAGACGGCGACCATTTTGGAATTTTTTTACCATGGGAATTGTAGTCTTTTTGCGGGCCATTTTGAAGAGGGCATGCATAGCTGTTGATCAGCGTTGGAATTTTTCCGAACTACACTTCCTGGCAGATTCTGTGGGGGTTAAAAATTCAGCGTTCTGAATGAATTATATCTATAACTGTTATTATTCGGCATAATAAGCCAAAAAAGGTAACGTTTTTGACAAAAATTTAAACGCAGTTAGTTTCTCCTCCCTATTGTTAGCATGTAGCAACAATTAGATCTGAAATTAGTTTCAAAATGGTTGCACTGTGGTGAAAATAAAAAATTACATTAAATTACAGTTTATATCATTATCTGTTCTTATGCACACCTGGTGATACTAAATCCAAATTTAACTAGGGCATTTGATAGATGATATATATATATATATAAATAAATGTGCGAATTGGCTATAATAAGGTAATTTAAAAGCCTCCTATTCTATATTCTATAATAATATTTCAAATTGCATTGGTCCGGATGGGAGAATTCAGTACTGTATCTACAGAACCTTCTTAATCATCTCCCCTTTATTAATTTCCTTCGATTTTTTTGTACACATGATCTCAAGAAGGTACTGAACGAGATCAGTGGCAGTTTTTTTAAGGTCCATAGATGTACCTAGATACCAATAATATGCAAATGGTCTTGTAGAAGTGGAGCAATATTCCATTTACCTAGGTATATATTTTAGGCGGATTTTCACCACGGGTGTTAACTGATAGAAAATTCATCGAAAATGAATCGAATCGAATCGTGGTCAAATGAAGAGATTTCATGATGCATTGAATCGTTGCCTGAAGAATTGTAATCTAATAGAATCATTGTGAGGTTGAATTGTTACACCCCTAATTGGTAGGGATGGTCAAAACTCACTAATTACTATTTGATAGTCACTGGGAACTATTCAAATACTAATCGCCCCCCCCCCCCCCCTTGCAACTATGGAGGATTAATATACTGTCCTGTCTCTCAGTTGAGGTCTTCACCCTTCCTAATATTTTTTTTCCTGGTGAGAATATCCAGCAGCTTTTAGAGGTCATCACATCTGAAATGAAGACATTTTAAAAAATTGTTTGATAGAAAAAAATTATCATTGAACTTGAGCAAAACTAAAATTATGTTATTTGGAAAGATTAAATACTCAAGTACAAGTTAAAATAAATGATGTGATTATTGAAAGAGTTTATGAAAATAAATTCCTACAGTAGGTGTAATAATAGACCATAAAATCTGTTGGAAACCTCACATAAAACATAAAATTGGACATAAAAATGTCCAATCTAAACTGTCAAGAAGCATTTCAGTCATGAGTAAAGTAAAGCACATTCTGGATAGAAAATCACTCTGCATTCTCTACTGTTCACTAGTTTTACCATATTTAAATTACTGTGCTGAAGTCTGGGGAAACAATTATAATTCTACACTACAACCACTTTTTATACTCCAAAAAAGGGCCATAAGGATAGTTCACATTGCAGGTTTATTTTATTATTTTTAAAGTCAAAAACATTAAAGTTAAATGATCTTGTGGAATTTAAAACGGCACAATTAATGTATAAAGCAAAAGGTCATGTACTTCCAGGAAACATTCAAGAACTCTTCTTTGATAAGGAGGGGGGTTATAATCTGAGGGGAGAACTCAATTTAAAAGTTCTTAATGTACGCACTACCATGAGAAGACACTGCATCTCAATATGTGGAGTGAAACTGTGGAACAGTCTGAATGTGGTGCTAAAGCAATGTCCAAACATGAGACAATTCAATCTGATTTATAAGGAAATGATGTTCACGAGGTACAGGGATGAGGAAGGGACTTGATATTCGCGGGTGTTTCCATTCTTATTTGATTTCTTTCATGTTTTACATATATAGTTTTCGTTTTTTTAGTTTTTTTTAGATGTTTTAAATTAGTACACTCATTTGAGTAGTGGAAAAGGGGTAGGATTAAATAAGTGTATACATCTTCCTACTCCTTTTCGAACATGTAGATTGAGTTATGTTTTGCTTTTGTTTAGTTATTTATTTGTTTGAGTTATGTTTTGATTTGGTTTAGTTATTTATTTTGTTTGTATTCATTTACATGTTCGAAATAAAGATTTCAAATCAAATCAAATCTAGTCACAGAATGCAGGCCAAACTATTCGATTTTTAAAATAATTGTATGACTATTCAAATATTCTAAAATCGATGCCCATCCCTAGTGATTTGATTTGATTTGATGTTTTTTTATTTTCGTGTCTTACATACAGGTGTATGCCCAGCCCATATGGGCTTACAAGACACATAACAATAAGTATATAATAATAATTGGTGCATGTGTGTGTGTGTGTGTGTGTGTAGTTCCACTAGTTGTTTTTGGTATGGGACACCACCACCACACCCCGTGATGGACATAATAACAGCCTGTGACCATTTCTTCAGTGGATGTGTGAAGATTAGGGATGTCCGATATTGGCATTAAAATGTAATATCGGAAATGATCGGTATTGGTTTAAAAAAAATTAAATAAAAATGTATTTAATTTTTTTTACATTTATTTAAGCTTTATTTACCCAGGCAAGCAAGTAAGAACAAATTCGTATTTTATTTATTGTGAAAAGTATGCATAATGTTGTGTTTTTGGGGGGGGGGAAACCCTGCATATATCGGTATCGGTTGATATCGGTATCGGAAATTAAGAGTTGGACAATATCGGTATATCGGATATCGGTAAAAAAAAAGCCAATATCGAACATCCCTAGTGAAGATATTTGCTAAACGTTATTTCCTAGCACGCCTCCTGTCCTGCAGACGTCTCTAGTTTACCTCCTGTCCTGCAGACGTCTCTAGTTTACCTCCTGTCCTGCAGACGTCTCTAGTTTGTCTCCTGTCCTGCAGACGTCTCTAGTTTACCTCCTGTCCTGCAGACGTCTCTAGTTTACCTCCCGTCCTGCAGACGTCTCTAGTTTGTCTCCTGTCCTGCAGACGTCTCTAGTTTACCTCCTGTCCTGCAGACGTCTCTAGTTTGTCTCCTGTCCTGCAGACGTCTCTAGTTTACCTCCTGTCCTGCAGACGTCTCTAGTTTACCTCCAGTCCTGCAGACGTCTCTAGTTTACCTCCTGTCCTGCAGATGTCTCTAGTTTACCTCCTGTCCTGCAGACGTCTCTAGTTTACCTCCTGTCCTGCAGACGTCTCTAGTTTGTCTCCTGTCCTGCAGACGTCTCTAGTTTACCTCCTGTCCTGCAGACGTCTCTAGTTTGTCTCCTGTCCTGCAGACGTCTCTAGTTTACCTCCTGTCCTGCAGACGTCTCTAGTTTGTCTCCTGTCTTGCAGATGTCTCTAGTTTACCTCCTGTCCTGCAGACGTCTCTAGTTTGTCTCCTGTCCTGCAGACGTCTCTAGTTTACCTCCTGTCCTGCAGACGTCTCTAGTTTACCTCCTGTCCTGCAGACGTCTCTAGTTTGTCTCCTGTCCTGCAGACGTCTCTAGTTTACCTCCTGTCCTGCAGACGTCTCTAGTTTGTCTCCTGTCTGTCCTGCAGACGTCTCTAGTTCACCTCCTGTCCTGCAGACGTCTCTAGTTTGTCTCCTGTCCTGCAGACGTCTCTAGTTTACCTCCTGTCCTGCAGACGTCTCTAGTTTACCTCCTGTCCTGCAGACGTCTCTAGTTTACCTCCTGTCTGTCCTGCAGATGTCTCTAGTTTACCTCCTGTCCTGCAGACGTCTCTAGTTTACCTCCTGTCCTGCAGACGTCTCTAGTTTGTCTCCTGTCCTGCAGACGTCTCTAGTTTACCTCCTGTCCTGCAGACGTCTCTAGTTTGTCTCCTGTCCTGCAGATGTCTCTAGTTTACCTCCTGTCCTGCAGACGTCTCTAGTTTACCTCCTGTCCTGCAGACGTCTCTAGTTTACCTCCTGTCTGTCCTGCAGATGTCTCTAGTTTACCTCCTGTCTGTCCTGCAGATGTCTCTAGTTTACCTCCTGTCCTGCAGACGTCTCTAGTTTACCTCCTGTCCTGCAGACGTCTCTAGTTTACCTCCTGTCCTGCAGACGTCTCTAGTTTACCTCCTGTCTGTCCTGCAGACGTCTCTAGTTTACCTCCTGTCCTGCAGACGTCTCTAGTTTACCTCCTGTCCTGCAGACGTCTCTAGTTTACCTCCTGTCCTGCAGACGTCTCTAGTTTGTCTCCTGTCCTGCAGACGTCTCTAGTTTACCTCCTGTCCTGCAGACGTCTCTAGTTTACCTCCTGTCCTGCAGACGTCTCTAGTTTGTCTCCTGTCCTGCAGACGTCTCTAGTTTGTCTCCTGTCCTGCAGACGTCTCTAGTTTGTCTCCTGTCCTGCAGACGTCTCTAGTTTGTCTCCTGTCCTGCAGACGTCTCTAGTTTGTCTCCTGTCCTGCAGACGTCTCTAGTTTACCTCCTGTCCTGCAGACGTCTCTAGTTTGTCTCCTGTCCTGCAGACGTCTCTAGTTCCTGCTGAAAGACTACGGAAAAAATCATGTTGACCGAATTACATCTTAGCACCGCTAAGCAGGGACGTGCACAGGACTTTAGAGGGGCAGGTGCTCAAAGGCTGAAAAGGGCACTGGGCCTGTGCTATTTTTGGGGGCCATTTTTGGGCGGGGAGGGGCCTTTTTATGCTTTTGGGGGGGTTTTGGTGATCAAATATTGAATATTGAACTATAATAATCAGTGCAGGAGCTCACTTATCCTTGAAAGACACTTTTATCACTGACTTAAAAGGTCCATACATCTCCATAAATGTTCAGGGCGGAGGGAATAAGTGCTTACCCTACAGACCCCAAGTCTGTTAGGACAGCAGACTCGGTTGGCACTGCTCAAAACTTAAAAATAGCTTTTAAATGAATTATTATCTTTATTTCATTGTCTTATTTTTCTTTATTTCTATAAATTGTACTTAAATATTTTATTATAATTTGTATCATTGTTTTATGTAGTTTTTTATCATTTTATTTGTTATTTTTTAATGTCAACATATTATTTAAATTATTCAAATGCAACTCAAACATGTTCCGTTGTGATGTCACCAGTGTTGGGCGAGTTACTTTTAAAAAGTAACTAGTTACAGTTACTAGTTACTTCTTCCAAAAAGTAACTAAATTACTTACTCAGTTACAAATTATAAAAGTAAATAGTTACTTCAGAAAGTAACTATTGTGTTACTTTCAAGTAAATGTTTTACATAAACAACATACACAAATCTAAACTATTTTAATGTTTCTGTGGAATAAAGTGAGACTAGCCTCCAATCAAATGCCATGTATGTAGATATTATAATTACTATGTTTATATAGTGGATCATACAAATACAAACACAATAGATGTTTTGGAACTTTTGATATGTATATTGCCCCTCAACAGGCCACAACTGGGCAACATTAAATACGAGATTACTCGTTACTGAAAAAACTAACGCTGTTAATAATAACTGGATGTCACAGTATGATGTCATAATCAAACATTCTAGAACATTTGTGATGTCACAGTATGATGTCATAATCAAACATTCTAGAACATTTGTGATGTCACAGTATGATGTCATAATAGAACATTCTAGAACATTTGTGATGTCACAGTATGATGTCATAATAGAACATTCTAGAACATTTGTGATGTCACAGTATGATGTCATAACCAAACACTCTAGAACATTTGTGATGTCACAGTATGATGTCATAATCAAACATTCTAGAACATTTGTGATGTCACAGTATGATGTCATAATAGAACATTCTAGAACATTAATTGATGTCACAGTATGATGTCATAACCAAACACTCTAGAACATTTGTGATGTCACAGTATGATGTCATAATCAAACATTCTAGAACATTTGTGATGTCACAGTATGATGTCATAATCAATCATTCTAGAACATTTGTGATGTCACAGTATGATGTCATAATCAAACATTCTAGAACATTTGTGATGTCACAGTATGATGTCATAATAGCACATTCTAGAACATTTGTGATGTCACAGTATGATGTCATAATCAAACATTCTAGAACATTTGGTACAGTATATATTGAACAATTATCTCAGAAGATATCAGATCTCAGAAGACCAAGTGAAGATCTCACTTGTTGTTTCCAGCTAGTTGTCTGTAAGCTTGAATATATTTTGTAGATACAATTTAAAATCCCCACATGGAAAAGGAAACAATGTCCTGTACAATCCTTAGTGAGCTGCGTCTGGAGGGAAGGCTCTGTGATGTGGTTATTAAAGTCAACAGCACTGAGTTGAATGCCCACAAGGCCCTCCTGTGTGACTGCAGTGACTATTTCAGGTAAGTTTAGCTTGGTTCAGGTTAGATAAAAAATAAAAGTATAATATATATTTTTTTTTATTGTATCATTCCATTTGGGCTGTGGGGGGTGCTTAATGTCTGAAGGAGTCGACTGAAGGCTTCTTGTCCTCTGCAAAAGCATACAATTGGTCCACTGATGGATACATCTTGATATTTGTCTAGTGTGTTCATTAGATGGGTGAAATCCTCTTTCAGTGCCTCTGTGCCTGTTTTCTTAGGTAGTTGGCCTCTAGTATGCGTGCCATTAGCGTTAGCCACGCTTCTAAGAGGTTAGCAGTCGACTACGGCTCATTTCGACCGATTAGTCGACTATTCGACGAATAGGGGTCAGCCTTAATTACTACACAGGACAGAATGTTGCTTACTGTTTACTCATCAGATATCTCTATACTCTGCGTCCCACAGAGCCCTCTTCACTCGCTGGAGCGACTCAGAGAAAGCAGTCTACACTATCCCTGGGGTGTCCCCGGGTATGATGCAGCTCATCATAGAGTACTACTACACACACTTTGTGCTGGTGACAGCAGAGAACGTGAAAGAGCTTCTGGTGGCTGCAGACCAGCTTCGCGTCACTGGCATAGTACGAGCGTGCTCTGACTTCCTAGAGGGCCAGCTGTCTCTGGAAAACTGTGTTGGCATCTGGAGGTTCACGGACATCTACTGCTGCCCTGACCTGAGGCGCAAGGCCCATCTCTGCATTGTGTGCCACTTTGAGGAGATGTTGCACGTCTCACAGGAGTTTGTGGAGCTGTCCCCGCAGCAACTGGTGGACATCATCGAGAGGGATGACCTGAACGTGAAGAGCGAGGAGACGGTGTTCGAGGCCATCCTCCGTTGGATCGACCACTCCCGTGAGGAGCGTAAAACACACATCCCTTTGCTGCTGCCCAAGGTAACTAATTGTATTACGGATACACAAACATGGTTGCTAGTGCCTGAGCCACATTTATTTTTTATTTTATTTTTATTATTTTACTTTTTCTTGTTTGTCTGTCTCTTGTCAAGGTCATTATGATTCATGTTACTGTTATTATTGTTGTCGTCCCTGTTGTCATTGTTGTTATTATTATTATTATTATTATTATTATTATTATTATTATTATTATTATTATTATTATTATTATTGTACTGTTATGTTCTGTTTTATGTATGAAAAGAAAAGAAAAGAAAAACATTTATAAAAAATAAAAATAAATAATTGTATTACAGTGCATTACATTAAAACAACACTAGGTTCCCTAGTACAGTGGTTCTCAAACATTGGGTCCAAACTGTTCCCTAGCAACAGAAACCGTCTACAACCGATGTCTAAGTTGTACCCGCTGTCTGCTTGTCTCTTCCCAGGTTCGCATGGGCTTGATGAGGCCTGACTACTTGCTGAACAACGTCCAGAACAACCCTGTGGTGAGGGACAGCCACGACTGCAGGGCCCTCACCCTCAGCGTCCTGAACCCCCCTGGCTCCGACAGGCTCCCAAACCCCCTGACCCGCCCACGCCGGCCCCAGGAGGTCCTATTGGCCATCGGAGGCTGGAGTCACAGCAGCATGACCATTGACATGGAGGCTTACGATATCCGAGCCGGTGGATGGATGGACGTGAGCGCTGAGGGGGAGAGTCCCTGGGTCTTCCACCACGGCACCGCTTATCTCCACGGTCTGGTCTACTGCGTCGGCGGCTGGTACGTCTATAAACGTCTCAGCAGTGTGCGCAGGTTCAACCCCGTCACTCGCAGCTGGCTGCAGGCGGCTCCCATGCACTCACGCCGCGGTAACCTCAGCGTGGTGGTGTTGGACGGCTGTATCTACGCCATGGGAGGGTGGGGCCGACGCGTGGTACTGAACACCGCCGAGCGCTACAAGCCTGAAACCGACCAGTGGACAGTGATCTCACCCATGCTGGAGCACAGGAGCCAAGCCGGGGCAGCAGCCCTCCAGGGCAAGGTGGGTGGAACTGAGGGACACAGGGTGCTAGATGAACACAAGGAACGTTAGATCATAAATCATAAATGTCTTTATTTATTTATATAAGTAAGCTTGCACATACAAAAGATGTGTCTGGGTCCTTTGGTGTATCAACATTAACAGACAATTAAAGTAGAATGAAATTAAATGGAATATATAAACTAAATTAGAATATTCTTTCTTATTACAGGTTTACATCTGTGGTGGCTTCAACAGGGAGGAGGCTCTGCTCACAGCTGAGTGCTACAGCCCAGACACCGACCAGTGGACTCTGATCGCCCCCATGAGCAGCAGGCGTAGAGGACTGGGAGTCGCTGCATATGGAGGTCAAGTCTATGCGGTAGGTGCACACGGAGACAAATGCTTTATACTAGATATTTCTATAGAAATGTATCATTTGACTTTCAATGCTTCTGTGATGCCCTCATTTCCCTAAATGGATTAATACAGTGTCTGCCTGCCTGAGCCACACACTAAAACATTCCTCTCATGTGTCCTGTCCTCAGGTGGGAGGGTGGGACCATGGAAACATGCTGCGTAGCGCGGAGGCCTACAGCCCCTTGACTGACTCCTGGAGCGCCCTGCCCGACATGCTCACCCCCCGCAGCTGCTTTGGCATCGCGGTGCTGGACGACCTGCTCTTCGTGGTTGGAGGCTACACTGATGGCTTCAGAACCATCTCCAAGGTGGAGCGCTACGACCAGAGCAGCGACAAGTGGACTGTAGCCGAGGACATGGAGACCCGGCGCGGTGCCCTAAGCTGCTGCATAATGCATGGCCTGCCATTTAATATGAGCCAGTACGCTGCTCCCCGTGGAGGAGGAGGAGAGGAGGAGGAGGAGGAGCAGGAGGAGGAGGAGGAGGAGGAGGAGGAGCAGGAGGAGGAGGAGGAAGAGGAGGAAGAGCAGGAGGAGGAGGAGGATTAGGAGGAGGAGGAAGAGCAGGAAGAGCAAGAGGAAGAGGAGGATTAGGAGGAGGAGGAGCAGGAGCAGGAGGAGGAGGAGGAGCAGGAGCAGGAGCAGGAGGAAGAGGAGGAAGAGCAGGAGGAGGAGGAGGAGGAGCAGGAGCAGCAGGAGGAGGAGGAAGAGGAGCAGGAGGATGAGGAGGAGGAAGAGGAGGAAGAGCAGGAGGAGGAGGATGATTAGGAGGAGGAGGAGGAGCAGGATGAGGAGGAGGAGGAAGAGGAGCAGGAGGAGGAGGAGGAGGAGGAGGAAGAGGAGGAGGAGGCAGCAGGAAATCCATCTAAGAACCTTACACATTTATTAGACCAAAAGAAATCCTAAGAAATTAATAAATTACTATCAGCCAAAGGTGGTGCATTTCTTTCTTCTAGTAATTCAGACAATATCGGTTTTTAGTTTGTGTACCCGTCGGGCTCTATGTGTGCATGTGCCTGCTCGCTGTGCCCTTGAGCAAGGCACCTCAGCTTTAACCGCTCCAGTGTTAGCTGCTCAGGGGCCAGTAGTAGAGTGCCTGTCCATAGTGTCTTTATACCTGTATCCAGGGCCGCCTCAGGGGGTGTGCGAGCAGTGCGGTCGCACAGGGCCTCGCGGGAAGGGGGGCCTCGCACAAAAAAAAATAAAAGAAAAATATTTTTTATTTATTTATTTTTATTTTATTTTTAATTTTTTTGCGAGGCCCCCCTTCCCGTGAGGCCCTTTTTCATCACAGACCTCAAATCTAGTTTTGCTTATATGCTTATATATTTCACATTAGACACATTTGTAGAATGTTCCTGGCTCTGCGGCTCTGCAGACATACTCACTATTGGAGCTCTGGGGCTCTGCAGCAGACATACTATTGGTTTCAACAAAGGGAGGGGTTACATCATGTGTACGCCGGCGTGCGTCAGCTGTGTTTGACTATTTCGCGCGTGCAGCTTTGGAGGTTATGCTTAGTTATGCCAGCCAAAACGAAGAGGACGGTCATTCGGCAGATGGACTGAAGATGAAAGTTGTTGCATGTTAGACAATTCAGTCAGGCTAGCCATCCCGGCTAAAGGCAGGGACAGCTAGTTAGCTTTAGCTACGTTATAATATTGAGTGCTAACGTCGGGATAGCCATGATGATGTTGGCTAGTAGCTAGCTTAGCTAAAGGCTAACTAGCGTTAGCTAACCTAGAGAGAGCGCGTGCAGCATTGTTATGCCAAGATGAAGAGGACGGTCATTCGGCAGATGAACTTCATCAACTCCATGCGGTTGTCTCCATCCTCTTGGACGTTTGGTGAGTTTTTAATGCACTCTATTCTATTCCCGCCGTGGATATATCTCTCTCTCTCTCTCGGGAGCCAAACGGGCCGGCTAGCTGTTGTAGTAGCTAACGGTGTGTGGCCTGGTGTCAGCACCTGGTGTGAGGGAGGTGAGCTTGGTGTTTCATTATGAGAATATCTCCATGCTCAAGTCGGCTATAGTCCGCAAGGGACTTGTTGCCGGCACCGCTATGGTAAACACCACTCTGTAGTGGGACGTGTATTGCCTTCTTTTTCCCTTCTCTCTTCGGATGAGAAGAGGAAAACACAGCGGCTGTCTGAAGTGTTGGCCTGTATTGCTTTTCTCACGTTGTACAGTTTTTCAGTGGTAGCCGCATAGCTTGCTTCTGCGTTAGCTAGTGGTTAGCGATAGCCGGGTTGAGCTAACTGTTAGCCAGTTAGCTGTTTAGCTACGACGTTAGCTGCTCGTTTTCGCTCGGCTGGGAACGTTAGCTTGATGCTATCAGTTAGCCTAGAGTTAGCTGTTAGCTTGTGCTACGACCATTGACATTAGCCGTGAGAATAGCAGGCCCTGGCACTCTGACTACGACATCATCTTTGACAGAAGATGTAGTCGGGCCTGCACCATGACAAGGCTCCGGCCATAGCTTCTTTTTGTCCCGCCAGCGAGAGGCCTTTCGTCAACGTGGAGACCTGTGTTGTGGCCTTTCGCCCTGCGTTCCTTGGTGCAGGTAAGATGTCCATTGGACATTACCCCACTCTTCCTTCCTTCCCCTCCCGAATGTTTTGTTAATAACAATGTTTTTTTCCAGGCAAAACATATGTTACTTCACAACATTTGGAGATACGACATGTGCTGTGTGTGAATTGTCTTGGTCGTTTGTGTAGCTTGGGTAGCGTTGGCCAAAGCTGTGTGTGGCCTGGTGTCAGTACCTGGCTACTCTATTTGCAGTTAGCCTATTTAGCTGATGTGGCCATTGGCTCCTTGCTACTTTGTTTTCTCTGGTATAGACCCTCTTCTCTTTGGATTTAAGTGTCGATCTTTGTCCTTTTGCCTTTGTGAAGTTATCTTTTCCTTCTGTTTTGTTCTTCCATTAAAAGTTGAATATCCTTTAAGGGCTCATCTTTGCTTATCTCTCTCATACATGCTCTCTCTCTAACACACACACACAGACATGCTCTCTCTCTCTAACACACAAACACACATGCTCTCTCTCTCTCTCTCTAACACACACAGACATGCTCTATATCTCTCTCTAACACACAAAATGACATGCTCTCTCTATATATTTCTCTCTCTTTCTAACACACATATACATGCTCTCTCTCTAACACACACACACAAACAGACATGCTCTCTCTCTATCTCTCTCTTTCTAACACACATAACTGTGCAGCGATAACACTGTATATTGACTGTAGAACGGGAGCTCTCTCTCGCTCTCTCTCTTGCTATATGTTGACTGTATCATGCCCAGCCTCGGGCAGCGCTATTATTTAAGAATATGTTGACTGTATGAATTTTTTTTTTTTTTTTTTTTTTACCTTTTAGGGGGTGGGGGGGGGCCTCACGTTTAAATCTCGCACAGGGCCTCGCATTTCTCCCAGGCGGCCCTGCCTGTATCACTGGACATATAAATGCATATTAAATCAAATCAAATTGATTTGTAAAGCCCGAAATCACAAGTTAATGTCCCCATGGGCCGGACAAGTCTTCTTTAAACTATTCAAGAAGAAACATCCCAATAAATCAAGAACAAAAAACCCACCATGAAATCCAAAATAAATGTAAAGTAATAAATGCAACACTCCCAGACATACCCCAGCGAAGGTAAGGAAAAACCTATAGCAATAGGAAAAAAGCACCACAGGCGATGTGGAGGAGAGAAACCATAGAAGGGCCGTTCAAGGGGGGATCCCCCTTCTTGGATGTCGGTGATAATAGTGTTGCTATGGATGGGTGGAGAATAAAACAGGCAAATAGTTGGTATGTATGTACATATATGTGTAATAAAACACAAATATGTGCATGCAATAGCAACTGGGGTACATAAGAACATTTTTGAAACATTAAAATATATTACAACTCATACATGTGATTAGCATTATACTCAGTAGAACAAATGTATATATCTTATACCCAGCTTAATCACTATATTAATATTACTATTGCACTCTACTGTTACATTTGCACTCGGGTTGGATGCCCCACTTATTTTCATTGTAATGTACTTATGCTGTATGATGACAATACATTTCAATGTAATCTAATCTAACTGGTACTATGACCTGAATGATGGTCCTAGAGGTCAGTGATTTGATGCTCTTTTGGTGTTTTGGCGATGGTGGCGTTAGAGAGTGCTGTCTTAACGTAAGAGAGTGCCGTCTTAACAGGTCGTGGGAAATCTCCCATATAGGCATTGGATTGGGTGGAGAGCTGGTGACTGCATGTGAATGCCCTCGTATGCCCTGTGTATGGGGACATGTCACCCATATAGAAACACACCTCTTACGTCTATATCTGAGATGCAAATAAATAAATAACCTTCTTAATAAATATAATATTTATATTGTAGTGGGTTCTATAGAGACATAATTCCCCATGGTATTGTTTTGATGTGTTGATGGGGCACTGTCACTTTAAGGAGGTTGGTTTTGGGTTGGGCTGAGAGGAGACGCCCTGTGTGGGGTTTCATTGATAAATGTTTGATTACTACGAGCTGTCAGAAGCTAGCACGGCATAGTTCTGACAGCTGTCACTTGTGCTACTGCGAAATAAATGACACCCGGCTTTGTGTTGTAAACTGATAGAAATTGTGCGTTTCTCTATTCCGATGATTTCTACAATATAATATATATATAAATAACTGTCTTTTACTAGTACCTTACTACTATGTACTATGTTACTATCCGTATACTACTACCTACCATGCTAATATGTCTATTTTACTATGCACTCAGCCGTGTAACACTCAAGTTCAACACTATTTGACGAACAATGCCACTGACCATAAGCTGCCAGAGATGCACATCTCCTGCTGACCAGAAAACCACACACTTTTCTGATAGTGGGGTGCCTGGACACTCAGTCATTTAAAATGTATATGCGAAAGTTTCGTTTCCACTTCTAATTTGAAGATAAGGATCTATAGAACAATTTTGGCTTGAGTGTCAAGGAACCAGTTGAATTTTATAAAAACGTATCCAAAATGGCCACAATCGAAATCATGAATTCTTTAAAAACGTCTTAATGTTCACACAATTGCTGTGTAATATAATGTTGTATTGCTATTTTAAGTTAATACTGTGTGAGGAATCAACTGGAGTTCAAATATTGATGTTTTGAATATTCTGGTATGGCAAAAATCAAAGATGGCTGCAATTTCTGTATTTATTTCGAATTACGCTTCATAACTTTTATTCTATTAAACCTAGAATGGTGATGTTGGTGCCTGTACCTAAGTTTTCATGAATGAGTAATTGAATACAAATAAAATAAACATGATTGGAGCATATCTTATATGATATTTCACACAATGAGACAATAAATATGTGGAGAACTAGAGTTAGATATGAGAACTGTAAACAACAGTTGATTGTGAAGAACAAACGATAATTGTGAGGAACGTCCTCATCACAAGAAAGGATCTGCATCTCAGCACCAATGTCAACGCCAAGCCAAAGACCTGATGGAGGTGTTGCTGAGCAATGGGAATCCCTTTGAGGAGGGCAGTAAAGACCTGGTTACATTAGACAATAAGGTGTGTGAGGGCGGAGCTTCCTACAGGCGATATAGGCGGTTGCCTAAAAATCTAAAACGGTCGGTCAGTCTGAGCCTCAGCTTTAGGTGTTCACAGTCAGAACATGCTAGAGCGCTGTGCATTGATGGGTATCGGTCAAGTGTTTATAGAATTGAGCGTTGAGGAAAGAAAGACTAACGTTAGAGAACTATGAAGAGGCAAAAGCCATCCGGCCATCCAGTATAAAAAGAGAAGAAAAGAAGAAGACGAGAAACATGCCAAGGTGAAAGGTATGCAATTTTGTACAACTTCCAAGACCTGCCACACCAAATCAAATCAAATCAAATCAAATGTATTTGTAAGGCCCGACAACACACGTTAATGTCCGCATGGGCCGGACACGTCTTCTTTAAACAAGTCAAGAAGAAACATAACAATAAGTCAAGAACAAAACAAGAACACCATAAGGTCCAACAAATTTAAAATAAATGCAAAATAAATGAATGAATGCAAACACTCCCAGACATACCCCACGCGAAGGTAAGGAAAAACTCACTAAAACCTAACAATATGAAGAAATGCACCACAGGCAGTGTGGAGGAGAGAACCCTTAGTAGGGCCATTCAAGGGGGGATCTCCCTTCTTAGATGGCGGTGATAGTAGTGTTGCAGACTGACAGTTGGTAAGCATGCACTCATGTGTGTAGTGAAACACAGATGAGTGCATGCAATAACAACTGAACATTTAGAAAAATTAAAGATAGAGCTGATAGCGATAGCAACTGAACATTTTGAAAGATTAAAGATAGAGCTGATAGCGGATCTATTTGAGGCACAGGGGCGGCGCAAAGAGGGTCGCGTCCTCCCCTCTTCTTCTGTGCATGCAGTAGGAGTAGGAAGACCCACACAGTTAGCCTAGCTTATCGTCATTCACTGGAAGTAGGTTCCCAAAAAGTTGGCGTGTTCCTTTAAGTGTCTTGCTCGAGGACACTTTGACGCGCTGCCGGGAGGAGTTGGAATCGAACCGGGAACCTTCCGATTACCTGGCGGCCGCTCTTGCTCTTGAGTTGACTTTTTCAGGGACAACTTCACGATCGTGCCAGTTACCGCAGAGGCTGGTTTGGAAGACTTGGCAATTATTTATTAAACAGACTGCTTACATTGCGGTAGAGAATTGGTCTCAAGCATAATAGAAAGCACATTATTTTCACACCATATGTTCAGGTTACAGTTGAGTTGAAGGCTTGAAAGAGAAACTAGTTGGGCGGCTAGGTGGTGCAGTGGGCAAGACGCTGGATTCGAGCCCAGCTCTCCACATTGCTTTCAGTTTGGCTGGTCGTTCGTACTAATATATTTGGCAGTATTAAGGGGTGGGAAACTGATGGGTGGGGATCGGACATTGTGGACAGCGACTCCTACAGGTCGGTTGGTGCGCCTGCGCAGTAGAATCAGGAAGCGACGGGGGTGGCGTCCCTCCAAAACGCAGACCCCTGACGCTGAAAGATCGCGCTGTGCAGGTGAAAAGATGCGACGGCTGCTACCTCGAGTACCGGAGGGGACTCGTGCAATGTATGGCTTCGTCCACATTACAGCCGGCTTGTGGGAGCATGAAACAGCGTTCGAGATAGGGGACGAAATTGGGATGGGAGAAAAATAGAAAATGGGAGACAAAGTGGATAAAAAAAGAAAGAGAAACTAGTTTAAATTTGAACACAGTACACATTGTATGTTTACAATGAGTTGTTGACACATGAATCTGTGTCTCTCTGGCATTCTATTGTTTGCCTCTCTCTGCCTCCTCTCCTCCTACCAACCCTCTCACCCCTCAGCCTGCCTCCTCTCCCTCTACCAACCCTCTCACCCCTCAGCCTGCCTCCTCTCCTCCTACCAACCCTCTCACCCCTCAGCCTGCCTCCTCTCCTCCTACCAACCCTCTCACCCCTCAGCCTGCCTCCTCTCCCTCTACCAACCCTCTCACCCCTCAGCCTGCCTCCTCTCCCTCTACCAACCCTCTCACCCCTCAGCCTGCCTCCTCTCCATCTACCAACCCTCTCACCCCTCAGCCTGCCTCCTCTCCCTCTACCAACCCTCTCACCCCTCAGCCTGCCTCCTCTCCATCTACCAACCCTCTCACCCCTCAGCCTGCCTCCTCTCCTCCTACCAACCCTCTCACCCCTCAGCCTGCCTCCTCTCCCTCTACCAACCCTCTCACCCCTCAGCCTGCCTCCTCTCCTCCTACCAACCCTCTCACCCCTCAGCCTGCCTTCTCTCCTCCTACCAACCCTCTCACCCCTCAGCCTGCCTCCTCTCCTCCTACCAACCCTCTCACCCCTCAGCCTGCCTCCTCTCCTTCTACCAACCCTCTCACCCCTCAGCCTGCCTCCTCTCCTCCTACCAACCCTCTCACCCCTCAGCCTGCCTCCTCTCCTTCTACCAACCCTCTCACCCCTCAGCCTGCCTCCTCTCCTCCTACCAACCCTCTCACCCCTCAGCCTGCCTTCTCTCCTCCTACCAACCCTCTCACCCCTCAGCCTGCCTCCTCTCCTCCTACTAACCCTCTCACCCCTCAGCCTGCCTCCTCTCCCTCTACCAACCCTCTCACCCCTCAGCCTGCCTCCTCTCCCTCTACCAACCCTCTCACCCCTCAGCCTGCCTCCTCTCCCTCTACCAACCCTCTCACCCCTCAGCCTGCCTCCTCTCCCTCTACCAACCCTCTCACCCCTCAGCCTGCCTCCTCTCCCTCTACCAACCCTCTCACCCCTCAGCCTGCCTCCTCTCCTTCTACCAGCCCCCTCACCCCTCAGCCTGCCTCCTCTCCTCCTACCAACCCTCTCACCCCTCAGCCTGCCTCCTCTCCTTCTACCAACCCTCTCACCCCTCAGCCTGCCTCCTCTCCCTCTACCAACCCTCTCACCCCTCAGCCTGCCTCCTCTCCCTCTACCAACCCTCTCACCCCTGAGCCTGCCTCCTCTCCTCCTACCAACCCTCTCTGTCCCTCAGATCCTCGAGGGACGTTTTTCCAATCGGGCCACGAGACCCCGTCTCGTCTCCATTGTTCTCCGCCAGTAAAAGTGAGAGCCTCGTAGACTCGTAGACACCATGTGTTTATTCCACGTACGTGTCGTCGTTACAAACCATCAAAAGTCTCACTTTTCTGAAGACTGCATCTTTCAGAAAGCACTAGAGGCACTGGAGGGAATATTATTGTCTGTATTTAGTATGTAGTACTGTATGTATGTAAGTAGGTAGGTGTGTAAGCTTATGCATGTTGTATGTTGTCCATATTTGGAGGCCATTGTTTGTGATCAGGCTCCTCCCTCCAAAAGCTTTAAATAGCTTCTTGGGAGACGTGGCACAGGCACACACAATTTTGATGATGATGTTCCTACGATGATGACATGTATCGTATCGTGTGTGCGAGAGTGAAAACAATTAAAATAAAACATTTTCATATTCAAATTCAGGTACGGGAAGATTTGCGATTCTTTGTCGTGATCTGATATCCAGACCGAGTCACCACAGGGCGTTACGTTGTTTGGAGCCCAAATTGATACTTTCACTGCGCCATCATCGTTGGGACGGGTCTGGTTAATCCGTTATTATTACTAGTGGTGGGGGGAAATATCGATATGTATGATATGCAGTGATGCCACAGATTACTTGTAAAAGTAATCTGATTACTGATTACTGATTACTCCTTTAAAAAGTAATCTTAGTTACTTTACTGATTACTTGATTATCAGAGTAACTTAGTTACTTTGAAAGTAACTAGGTTACGAAGTCGTCGTCCCTGCTGCTGCCACAACATAAGAATGACAAAAAAAAAATAGTAAAATGTACTCAGTTTGAGTAAAATGTAC
The DNA here is from genome assembly GCF_963971535.1 of Notolepis coatsorum. Lineage (NCBI taxonomy): Eukaryota > Metazoa > Chordata > Actinopteri > Aulopiformes > Paralepididae > Notolepis > Notolepis coatsorum. The sequence continues at coordinate 3,837,942 of NC_140182.1, forward strand.
TAATAGGGCAGGTAGGCCTATCTATATATCTATAGATTTCACAAAAGATAAATGGTCAATAACACCACATGTAGGCTGATATGTAGCCTACCTTTGAGGCCTGCCCTATTCAGATATGGTTCTAATGTTCCTAGTGAAACAGGGGAGAGGGGTGAGTAAACCAGTGATTATATCTCAGTAACAGAATCTTCTCAAACCTCTTGTCAGAAAGTCTGTTCCTTCTAGGCGTGAGCACCAACCCTCCCAGACTAAAAAGCCGTTCCACAGGAGCACTTGATGGGTTGGAGTGTTATACTTCAAGAAAATGTTCTTTATGTTTGAAGGTCTATCCAGTATCTGAAGCTCATGCTCTTAAAAACAGTCTATTAAACGGTACTGCTCCTCCTATGCTATTATTATTATTATTATTATTATTATTATTATTATTATTATTATTATTATTATTATTATTATTATTATTATTATTATTATTATTTATTATTGTGTGCTACTGACAACCTACATACTGCAGTATTGATTGATTGATTGATTGAAAAGTGTATTAACAGATTGCAGAATGGGTACAGTACAGTACAGCTCAATACATACAATTGTTAAGAGGATGCAGACCTGAGAAAGACTTTCGTCTTGTTTCCATCAGGGTCCCCCATTTTCAATTCATCATATGACACACACGACATACAGATAGACAGTACTGCTACATCTATACATTTATGACATACCAGATTTTCAAATGCAGTACTGTTTGTGATACTAAAAAAATCCAGAAAAAGAGTGTATATACATTTGACATAGAAACTGTGCATTGGGGGAGGTTGGGTAGGTGGGGTGGGGCTGTACATTGGAGGTGTGTGTGAGTATGGTGTTCCATGTTCATGAATAGTGCAATGCAAAAGATGTTTAACTCAAAGGTGGAACATACCTGCACTATGGTTTAAATCCAGTAAAGAAATCCAGAAGTCGATGCTTCGGGTTTGGTTTTTTTTCTATCCGTTTGGTCGTGCTGTGCTGTATATTCCAGATGCGGTAGACAGTATTTTGTTTCCTCCGCATAGTGTTTGTTTGTTTGTTTGTTTGTTGTTTGCAAGAAAGCGTTACCAGCGTGAACGTCTCCCTGCTAGCTCGCTAGTTTTGGTGAGCCTGATAATAACAATAACAGCCGCGCCCACCAGCATGGAACAACGTGAGGTTGCGTGCTGTGACGTCACTCCCCCAATACAAGGAAATACAGCTCCAAACGTATTTTTGACTGTCTAAAACGAAATAAAATACTGCATTCCGCCTGCATTATGAATTTATGATGAGATAGTAACGAAATAGTAACGCACAGCCACTTGGACAAGTAACTGCAATCAGATTACTGGCTTTTAAAGATTAACGCGTTAGATTACTATTTTCGGGGAAAAGTAATCAGATTACTGTAAGGCGTTACTTAGTAACGCGTTAGTGGCATCACTGATGATATGATATGATATGATACATTTATTTATATTACGCCCATCAACCAATAGTTGCATCGGCCCGGGGCGCATAATGTAGTAGTATTGTGATACTTTGCGTGGCGATACTGTATCGATACAGGGACGCCAAGTATCGATATTTAATTATTTATTTATAAAGAAAATATATAGAAAAAAATCTTTTTTTGAAAAAAATCTTTTTTTGTCTTTTTAGAGAGGAGGAGCGGGGTCGGGAGGCGCAGGGTTAATCGCGGCGGCGGGTGGTGGTCCGGCTGGGACTCCTGCCACAGGTGGGGTTAAAAGCAGGGTGTTAAATGCTGCACTGAGAGTCTGCAGCTGGTGCAGAATATCAGCCTGCTGATTACCCTGGGCAGTCTGCTGGGTGGGCAGAGTGTCTAGGCTGGACCTGGGCCCGGAGGTCCTGCACAGCAGCCGCAGCCGCCCCTAGCTGTAGGCTGTGGTCGTTGGTCAGCTGGATCTGACCTGCCAAGGCTGCTCTAACACTGTCTGTGTCGGCTGGGGTCGACATGGTCGGGTCGTAATGTTATGGTTTGTAAACAACCCCAACAGCACGACACAGACAGGTAGTTCAGAGTTAGCCAAAAACTATGGGCGTATTTATTTACAAAACAGAAAAGAGCAAAAAACAACATAAAAGCATTCAGGGGGAATGTCCTTGAGTAGAGTAGGCTCTGCGGCTCTGCAGCTCGGCCCAGAGCAGAGTTGGCTCTGTGGCGCTGCGGCTCTGCAGCTTATTATTATATAGAATGTCATTAATCCAACGTAGGGAATAGGAGGCAGTCCAGTAACTAAGCAGAGTCCAGTAACTAAAACAAGCGACACCTCTTCAGTGTTTACGGAACACACAAAAAACAGAATGAAGGTCTTGAGTCCAGGAAAAAATTAGGAAATCAGAGCATCAAAAATATACTTCCAAAAACTCACCAAGGGCAAAGGGAGATACGAGGCACTGGGTCCACGGTGACAGAGAGGGGTAACAGCGGCGACTTCCAAGGACGTACTGGAGAAACAACGGAGAAACAACACGGGAGGAACAAGCAGCAGGTGGTGGTGAGCAAAACGACCCGACACTGAATGTTCAGAAACCCTGTGTATTAAAGGGCTCCCTTCGAGCTGATTGGAAACTCCTTTCAGGTGCGTGATGGTAATTGGTACCTGGAAGCGCGCAGTACTGGGCCAGCCCTCACATATATATATATATATGCATAAGGTAGTGTTGTATATTATGTATAATATATGTATATGTATATTTCAGTTAGTTAATTATATTGATTTGTTATATTGTTTACACTGCTTGTTTTTACTACCTGTATCTCCCCTCCCCCTCCCCATGCTGCTATGATGCCTACATTTCCCCAAGGGGATCAATAAAGGAATATCTTATCTTATAATAATCATTTCAGTTTTACATGAGATATAATTAATGGTGGAAAATACAATTGGTTAAACTGTAGGTGTAATTATCTCAGATACCAAGTAATAATAATAATAATAATTCATTTATTTTATATAGCGCTTCTCAATGACCCCGAACTCGCTGATTATCAGACCTACATCATTTGCTAGTTTGATTTCATTGTCAGAGAAGCCATGTTTCAGACCGTGTTATAACTAAAGTTTAGGATATATTTGTAACCTCCATGCACAGAGTAAATAGATTTTTCTAATATTCAGATTAATCATCAAGTTCATAGGGATACCAACACTAGGATAAGTTAGACTGCGGCAGATACAGATAAATCTCAGAGGGTTGTAAAGGGTTGTAGTGCTGTCATATTAGGGTTAGGGTTAGGGTTATATATATGTATATATATATATGTCATATTAGGGCTGAGCCCAAACGTTTTAACGTTCGGACCTTCGTTCGTTACGTTGGCGTTCGAATTCTATATTAACATTCGAATTTCTTATTTTTAATACATTTTATTTAATAATATATATATATATATATATATATTCTTTGTATGTGTCTATTCATTCTGTTTAAACCAATGGGGTTTTTCTTCACAGTTGCAGATAAAGATTAGGCTACATTAATATTATAGTATTATAGTATTTCTTTTTTTGATCAACTTTTTCTCCCATTTTCTATTTTTCTCCCGTCCCCAATTTCGTATCGTCCAATTCTACCCTCCCCTGTCTCGAACGCTGTTAGGCCACGCCTCCCACAAGCCGGCTGCAATGTGGACCAAGCCTTGCATCACGTGTCCCCTCCGGTACTCGAGGAGGCAGCTGTCGCATCTGTTCACCTGCACAGCGCGACCTCTCAGCGGCGAGGAGTAACGCGTAGGAGGGACACGCCGCCCCCCGTCGCTTCCTGATTCTGCTGCGCAGGCGCACCAACAGACCTGTAGGAGTCGCTGTCCACAACGTCCGATCCCCGCCCACCAGCTTCCCACCCTCTAACACTGCCAATTGCGTTAGTATGAACGACCAGCCAAGCTGGTAGCAACGCCGAGAGCTGGGCTTGAACCCAGCATCTCCTGCATTAGTGGCGAGCGCCTTGCCCACCGCGCCACTTAGCCGTCTATAGTATTATAGTATTATAGTATATGACTCGTCATAAACATTTAAATAAAACATTTATCATAAATGGTGTAGCCCGTCTGCATCCGCTCGGCGCTCCATCAAGACGTCACCATCACCTTCATACCAACCATGAGCCCTGAGTGGGTTATTTATGTTGACCAAACTGACGAGTTATATTCATTAAAGAAAGTTGATTTAATAATAAAAAAAATACTAATTTAATCAGATCAATCACTTTATTCAAACTGAGGATTTAGTTTGAGGATATTTTATATAATTCTTAAAATGTTTTGTAAATGTATAAAAAAAAATTTAAATGTTGATTTTTTTTAAATGGTTATTAAAAACGAAGGTTCGGACGTCTGTTCGGAAAAACCCTGACGAAGTCCGAAGCCCAAAAACAGGCTTCGGGGAGAAACAGCCCTATGTCATTATAACGAGGAAACAGACACACAAAATACATAAACCGACAACAGAAAGACTCAGAAGAAGCTTCTATCCCCAGGCCATCAGACTGCTAAACGAACAATGAACACTACACAACAACAACAACCACCAAACGCACATAGCACACACATCCACACGCACACACTCACTTTAAACAAACACACTGTAGCACCCACTCCACACACTTTATAGCACACACCCACTTTAAACAAACACACTGTAGCACCCACTCCCCACACTTTATAGCACACACCCACTTTAAACAGACACACTACACTGTAGCACCCACTCTCCACACTTTATATTTATTGATGAAGGATTGCACTACAACTCGTACACCTTACTGTAAATTGTACCTAAATTGTACCTCATCCCATTTCTGCTTTGCACTATATAGTATTGTATATTAGTACACTGCATAGTATTGTATATTATATGGTAACTCAGAACATTGTACATATGTCTATACCGAACACTGTGACCTCATTTTCTTCTTCTAAATTACATGCTATACTATGTTATTTGATACTATCTTGTCTAGCACAGTCTCTGGAGCGTAACAGTAAGAAGCATTTTGTATGAAAGTATTCTGTACTTCTGTATGACAACTATTAAAGAAACTTAAAGAAACTAAAGAAACTTGAAACAACACAACAAAAACATATCTGGCCCAGGAGCCTCAGCCGTCATAAGCCAAGGCGTCTCCGGGACAGAAGGCCAAGGTCAGGCAGTATAAGCAGCAGAGACCATTAACAGTCCCACACAAAGCTCTGTCTGCATCAGAGACAGCAGCAATCATGGTAGCTCAACAAAATGATACCTTTAGGCATCATGGTGTAAGGACACAGCGTTCAAATCAATAGTAATGTAAACAAACAAATGTGCGGGAGTTAGTTAACTGAAAAGAAAGACAAGCCAGCGGAGATAAACCAGGCAGTGTATGAAACCATGATGTCAACGTAACTACAGAGTTTCAGCGTATTAAACGCGGCTCGAGTTTAAGCGACTGGATACGAAACAAGCCAGAGATGCGCTGTAATGTCCTTGGCTTGTGTGAGTCAACGGACGTCGTTAACTGTTCTTATGACGGAGAGTTTGAAGGCAGTTTCACTGGCTTTGTGACAGGTGAACAAAGGTTATGTATTATAAATTATATGTATTATATAGTCATATGAATGCAAAGCATCTTGCTTCACCTATTGGACTAGCCCATGTGCCAATGGCATGCCTGCTGAAGACTTTTACAAATGCACCTATTACTGACCGGGCCACGCCCCCCACTGGCCAGGCCACGCCCCCCACTGACCAGGCCACGCCCCCCACTGACCAGGCCACGCCCCCCACTGACCAGACTATAGTCTCTTGATAGTATTATGTAGAAGTGAAATACAGGTTAATGTTTTATGGGTTGGCTATATTAGATTAGATTAGATTAGAGTCACTTTATTGTCATTACACAGTACAAGATTGTGTACGACGTCCAACCAGGATGTGACAATCAACAGTCGGTTGCAATATAAGACACATATAAATAAAACTGTACAGTAAAGTGCAATGGTGAGAATACAAAATAATAATTAAAATAATAATTTAAATAAAGTCTACATAAGCTATGGGCTATATACACAGGTATACAGTGAGGTGCAGTGGGCTAAGTAGAGTTTTGATTCAGAAGTCTGACAGCTGAGGGGAAGAAACTATTCGTGGTCCTGTTGGTTCTGCCTGGGAGGCTGCGGTAGCGTGTGCCCCAGAGAGAGCACCCCGCAGGCGGGTAGCGTGCCCCAGAGAGAGTACCCCGCAGGCGGGTAGCGTGCCCCAGAGAGAGCACCCCGCAGGCGGGTAGCGTGCCCCAGAGAGAGTACCCCGCAGGCGGGTAGCGTGCCCCAGAGAGAGCACCCCGCAGGCGGGTAGCGTGCCCCAGAGAGAGTACCCCGCAGGCGGGTAGCGTGCCCCAGAGAGAGAGCACCCCGCAGGCGGGTAGCGTGCCCCAGAGAGAGTACCCCGCAGGCGGGTAGCGTGCCCCAGAGAGAGAGTACCCCGCAGGCGGGTAGCGTGCCCCAGAGAGAGAGTACCCTGCAGGCGGGTAGCGTGCCCCAGAGAGAGCACCCCGCAGGCGGGTAGCGTGCCCCAGAGAGAGTACCCCGCAGGCGGGTAGCGTGCCTCAGAGAGAGGACCCCGCAGGCGGGTAGCATGCCCCAGAGAGAGCACCCCGCAGGCAGGTAGCGTGCCCCAGAGAGAGAGTACCCCGCAGGCGGGTAGCGTGCCCCAGAGAGAGTACCCCGCAGGCGGGTAGCGTGCCCCAGAGAGAGGACCCCGCAGGCGGGTAGCGTGCCCCAGAGAGAGAGTACCCCGCAGGCGGGTAGCGTGCCCCAGAGAGAGAGTACCCCGCAGGCGGGTAGCGTGCCCCAGAGAGAGCACCCCGCAGGCGGGTAGCGTGCCCCAGAGAGAGTACCCCGCAGGCGGGTAGCGTGCCCCAGAGAGAGGACCCCGCAGGCGGGTAGCGTGCCCCAGAGAGAGTACCCCGCAGGCGGGTAGCGTGCCCCAGAGAGAGAGTACCCCGCAGGCGGGTAGCGTGCCCCAGAGAGAGTACCCCGCAGGTGGGCAGCGTGCCCCAGAGAGAGTACCCCGCAGGCGGGTGAACAGTCCATGGTTGGGGTGAGAAGCCGGTTTGCAGTCGTGGGTGAAGAGGGAGTAGAGAAGAGGGCTCAGCACGCAGCCCTGTGGTACACCAGTGCTCAGGATGAGTGTGGAGGACTTGAGGCTGTCCAGTCTGACATGCTGAGGTCTGTCGGTCAGGAAGTCCAGTATCCAGTTGTAGAGAGAGGGACGGGTCGATGCCAAGGTGCATGGAGCTTGGAGATCAGCTTGGAGGGGATGAGGGTGTTAAACGCCGAGCTGAAATCAATGAACAGAAGTCGTCGCACGTACGTACGTGTCCTTCTGGTCCAGACGGAGGAGGGGGGCAGGGCGCCGTAGTAGTGCTGCGGAGATGGCGTCGTCCGTACTCCTGTTCTGGCGGTAGACAAACTGGTAGGCAGGATTTAAGTGAGGGTGGTAGGCAGGATTTCAGGTGAGCCAGGACTAGCCTCTCGAAGCACTTCACGATGGTGGAGGTGAGTGCTACGGGTCGGTGGTCATTGAGGCTCTCTGGGGAGGCGTGTTTAGGGACAGGAACGATGGAGGTGACTTTGAAGCATGTGGGAACTTTTGCCTGCCTGGGGCCAGGGACAGATTGAACATCTCAAGTTTCAAGTTCAAGTTTCTTTAATAGTTGTCATACAGAAGTACAGAATACTTTCATACAAAATGCTTCTTACTGTTACGCTCCAGAGACTGTGCTAGACAAGATAGTATCAAATAACATAGTATAGCATGTAATTTAGAAGAAGAAAATGAGGTCACAGTGTTCGGTATAGACATATGTACAATGTTCTGAGTTACCATATAATATACAATACTATGCAGTGTACTAATGTACAGTACTATCTAGTGCAAAGCAGAAATGGGATGAGGTACAATTTAGGTACAATTTACAGTAAGGTGTACGAGTTGTAGTGCAATCCTTCATCAATAAATATAAAGTGTGGGGAGTGGGTGCTACAGTGTGTTTGTTTAAAGTGGGTGTGTGCTATAAAGTGTGTGGAGTGGGTGCTACAGTGTGTTTGTTTAAAGTGAGTGTGTGCGTGTGGATGTGTGTGCTATGTGCGTTTGGTGGTTGTTGTTGTGTAGTGTTCATTCATTGTTCGTTTAGCAGCCTGATGGCCTGGGGATAGAAGCTTCTTCTGAGTCTTTCTGTGCTCGCCTTGAGACTCCGGTATCGCTTGCCTGACCGCAGCAGTTCAAAGAGGCAGTTGTTCGGGTGACTGGAGTCTTTAATGATTCTCTTAGCCTTGCCCTTGCAACGCTTGTTGTAAATGTTCTGGAGGGTGGGGAGCCCCCCTCCAATTGTGCGTTCGGCTGAACGTGTCACTCTTTGTAGTCTGCTTCGGTCTTGTGCAGTGCTATTCCCAAACCAGGAGGTGATGTTGCCGGTCAAGATGCTCTCTATTGTACATGAGTAGAAGTTCTTAAGGATCTTCTGACTGACTTGGAACTTCCTTAGGTGCCTGAGGAAGTAGAGGCGTTGTCGTGCCTTCTTCACAACACTGTCAATGTGTGTGGTCCATGTCAAGTCCTCGGATATGTAGGCTCCGAGGTACTTAAAGCTGTTGACTCTCTCAACCGGTGCCCCGTCGATGCTGAGGGGGCTGTAGTCCTTGACCCCCGACCTCCTGAAGTCCACAATCATCTCCTTTGTTTTGCTGACGTTCAGGGAGAGGCTGTTTTCCTGGCACCATCCCGCCAGGACCTTGACCTCTTCCAGGTAGGCCCTCTCGTCGTTGGCAGAGATCAGGCCCACCACCACTGTGTCGTCAGCAAATTTGATGATTGTATTGCTACTCCGCTGAGCCACACAGTCGTGTGTGTACAGGGAGTAGAGGAGGGGACTCAGAACACAGCCCTGGGGGGCCCCTATGTTGAGGGTGATGGATGAGGAGGTGCAGTTGCCTGCTCTCACCACCTGGGGTCTGCCAGTCAGGAAGTCCAAGACCCACTGGCAGAGGTCATAGTTCAAGCCCAGGTCCCTGAGCTTGGCTATGAGTATGGAGGGGACTATGGTATTGAATGCCGAGCTGTAGTCGATGAATAGCATTCTCACATAGTTCCCCTGCCTCTTGTCCAGGTGTGATGCTGCTGTGTGCAGCACATGGGCTATGGCGTCCTCCGTGGACCTGTTGGGGCGGTATGCAAATTGCAGGGGGTCCATGTTGATGGGGAGGGAGGAGCAGATGTAGCCCTTTACTAGCTTCTCAAAGCACTTCATGGCTATGGAGGTGAGAGCTACAGGGCGGTAGTCGTTGAGGCAAGCAGGCTTGGATTTCTTGGGGACAGGGATAATAGTGGACTTCTTCAGGCAGGTGGGGATGACAGCCTGTTCTAAGGACAGGTTAAATATGTCAGTGAATACTGGGGCCAGTTGGTCGGCACAGACTTTTAGGACGTGGCCGGGGATGCCGTCCGGACCTGCTGCCTTCCTGATATTCACTTTTTTAAAGGTCCGCCTCACCTCATGCTCTGTTACCCTGAACACTGCGCCTCCATCAGCAGCCGACCCCCCCCCCCCCCCATTGCCGTGGCTTGTGAGCTGGTGTTGTTATTACCAGCATCAAACCTCGCATAGAAGGTATTGAGGTCATTTGCTAAGGAGATGTCACTGTTCAGTTTGAGGGAGGCGCCTTTGTAGTCTGTCATCGTTTTGAGCCCCTGCCACATAGCTCTAGAGTCAGCTTGTTCAAACTGGAGTTCAATTTTATCTCTGTAGCGCCGTTTGGCCTCTGACACTGTCCTCCTTACGTTGTATCGCGCCACCTTGTGGTCATTCATGTTGCCTGCCACTAGGCCGTCGTTGTATGCTTTGGTGCGCTCTCTCAGAGCTTCACGGACGGATTTGTCTACCCAGGGTTTTTGATTTGGGTAAACTCTCATTTTGGTAGTGGGGATTGTTTCTTCCACCATAGTACAAACATAGTCCAGCACTGTCTCCGTGTAGACATTAATGTTATCTGTGTCGCGGAACACATTCCAGTCTGTGCAGTCAAACGCAGACCGGAGCGTCTCCTCTGACGTCAAATCCCATTTCTGCACCTCTCGCGAGACTACAGGAGTACTTTTGATTCTCTGTTTGTACATTGGTGAAAGAAAGATTGACGCGTGATCTGATTTACCAAAGCCACTATCAGAATGAGCCTTGTAGCCACCTTTAAATTGCGTGTAACAGTGATCTAGGATGTTACCGCCTCTGGTGTTGCAAGTCACATGCTGATAGAAGTCAGGTAATACCTTTCTCAGATTGGCGCTATTGAAATCACCCAGCACCAAAATGGCGGCGTTAACGTTCGCCACTTGTATTCTCTCAGTCAGGACCCCCGTCAGCTGCCCAGCACAGACACTGAGTACCGGCCCACGGGGGATCCGGCAGCTCTTCGTGCCAACGCACGGAAATTATGCTCTATGTTTTTATTATGATGCTCTATGTTTTATTAGCTCTATGTTTTATTATGACGCACTATGTTTTATTATGATGCTCTATGTTTTATGATGTCTGTCTGTCTATGTCCAAAATCAGTTTGTAACATAAAGATACATGTAGATCCCTACGGGGAAGAGATGAGCCCACTCTCAAAGAGCACCTACGGGAGACTGCAATTCGAAACTGGTCCCTGTAAATGTCCTAACCCAACCCCTTCCAATGTACAGTTTCACCCCCCTAACACCTCCCCCGAAGGCTAACCGGCACTGTCCGCTTCCATTCATTGTGCTAAGCTAGGCTAACGTGCAGCCAGATAGCTTTCTACTGAACGCACACAGAGAGGAGACTGGTCTCTATCTTCTTGTCTCTCTCTGGAGAAGACGGTGAGCTAATTTCCCAAAATGTTGGCGTGTTCCTTTAATAAAGCAAAGATTGTAACATCTGCTTCGGTTGTCCAGAACCTGAATCGGGTCCACCGGGTCCATTTTTAGTTAGTTCTTTGTTCCAAGGCAGGATATCTTGTAGATTGTCTTCGTTTGCCCCCCAATCTTTTTCTCTAGCGAAGACACGTGTTCTCCAGGAGAATCCAAGGACATCTGAACGTTGCTCGGTTTTGTTTTAATAGGATCCACCGTTTAAATCAAGATAAGTGAGCATTATCTGTCTTGACCTGTTGTACTATGCCATAGGGAGATATGATTTTGTTGATCGGATGACATATTTAAACTGATCAGTGTTGTAAATCACAGTATTAGGATGATTTGTAGAACTACAAGAATACACAAGCAGACAGGCCTGTGTGTGTTGCGCTCACTGGCGCTGCGGCCATCTTGGAATGCCCTGTGAGGGCTCAGTACAATGCAATGGCTGATCATGAAACAAAATGAAAAAAGTAGCTTTGTCATTCCAGTAATAATAATGATAATAATAATAATGGATTGGATTTATATAGCGCTCTTCTCTGACTGACTGTTGCTCTGACTCAGAGCGCTTCACAGAGTCCATTATTCGTTCATACACAGTCATACCGGTGGTGGTAAGCTTCAATTGCAGCCAGAGCTGCCCTGAGGCAGACTCACGGAAGCGTGGCGAATAATCAACGCCTACGGCCCCTCCGACCACCACCAACATTCATTCACATGCATACACATTCATACAAGGCAAGTAGGTTAAGTGTCTTGCCCAAGGACACAACGGCAATGGGATGGACATGGGCTTGAGCGGGATTCGAACCACCAACCCTTCGATCATTGGACGCCCCGCTCTACCCCTGAGCCACGCCGCCCCACAAACAGACACAGACAGACACTTATTAAATAAATATTTATTTTTCTTCTCAACCATCTCAATGGGAGAGTCTTTCAATGATCTCCCAACTGTGACTAAAGAAGAAGTACCTCGGACGCCCCCTGGTGGTCACTGGCAGAGGGTGCAGTTCTTTAACTCTTTCACTACCACACTACAGAAGGTTAACACTTTCACTGCCACACTACAGAAGGTTAACACTTTCACTGCCACACTACAGAAGGTTAACCTTTTCACTGCCACACTACAGAAGGTTAACACTTTCACTGCCACACTACAGAAGGTTAACCTTTTCACTGCCACACTACAGAAGGTTAACACTTTCACTGCCACACTACAGAAGGTTAACACTTTCACTGCCACACTACAGAAGGTTAACACTTTCACTACCACACTACAGAAGGTTAACACTTTCACTGCCACACTACAGAAGGTTAACACTTTCACTACCACACTACAGAAGGTTCTGTATCGTTAGTGGCTTAGCTTGGCATCGCTACTGCACTATCTCGCGTACGTGCACGCGTACTGAATAAACCACAAATGTACCTCTAATACCAGTATTAGTCTGACCACACCCCTCATCAGCTTACCTTCATAAGCAGGTGTGTGGTCACCTGCTCTCCTCCTTCTCGCTTTCACCACAAGGAAGAGGTGCCTCGGTAGATCCCCACACTTGACACCATGATGGAAGAAATTGGATTAGGAACAGCTTGGGAAACAAGGATACGTTGACATCATATCTTTATTTTCTCTCTCACTATTTTCGAGAAAATACGGCGATATTGTCTTCGTACTGGAGTGTCTAGAAGATGATGATCATTCTACAAACCCTCCACCGGTTTTCGTATTGGGAGCACGCCGCTGCATGCTTCTCAACTGCAGTTCCTTGCTGTGTTTGTTGGGGTGAAACCTGTCAGGCCACAGCTGAACTGTCGGACATGCCGCTGTTGTGAGGAGCGGTGCGTTCCAGGTTGGGTGAGTAGTGTTTGCTGGCGGGCTCCACTTGTCTGTTAGTGCTATGGGGGCTACTTGACAAAGTTATGGAAACCGGCCCCAGGCTAGGGTCCTTTGTTTAGCCGTCTAGGCGACAGAAGGCCTTGGTCTGGCGACCATTATAGTTTTAACTAGTGGGCCGCGACCATTGACACTGGTGATCCCTGTGTGTTCTGGACGAGTGGATTCTCTCTGTCACCGTGTTAAGACCCCATCTTTCATATCCAAATGAGAGTATTCCTTCACGAGGGGATATGTGCATGTAATGTGCGATAGCGGCAGATTCATGTTCAAAGTCAGCTATACAGGCCAGTTGGTACTGTGCTGATTCCGCCGGACGTGTTAATGTCACCGTTGTGAAGCGGTGTTGACGTCTTGTTTTCTCTTTTCTCTTAAAAAGTGAGGAGGGTTCAGAACGGCGGCCTGTCTGGGTGAGTGTTATGTCATTGTTTACATGTTCATAGCTTACGGTTAGCCGGTCGGTGGCCTGGCGCGGGGTAGCTTGGCTTCTCGCGCGCCGCCGGGAGCTCGCTCCTGATCGCGTGCGTCGTAGATCGGCGTCTCGCGAGCGGAAGCAATAGCACCCGAACGGTTGGAGCAGCCGTTAGCTTGATGCTATTCTGTTGAACGTGCTTTGATTTTAACATGTTTTACACTCTTGACCACGACGTCATCCTTGACAGGGGATGTTCGTCGACCCTGCCTGAGCCTAGACGGGGATTGCGTCAACAAAGAGGACTGTAGCGACTGGTGGAGCGGCGACGCTGCCCGGATCGAACAACACGGGACGGCTGTGTTCTACGGTGGCTTGTGACTGCACTTCGCTGATCTGCGTTCCGGGCAGGTACGGGGTTGGCCAGACCTCATAACACGTCTTCTGGTTTTACCTTGCTAAATGTATTGTGAATAACGGTGTTTTTTCCCAAAACGTGTGTTGTTGCAATGCATTTGAGATACGTTGCGGGTTGTGTGTGAGCTGTTTTTGTCACTGGCAGTTAGCTTCTCCGTGCAGGTCGTGATGTATTGATCTGGTTGTTGTGTGAGAAACATCATGGTGTTTATGTGTACCGTGTACTCACTACTAAGGCAACTAACCTATGAAGCTATGCTTGGTGACGAGTGAGTAAAAGAATGTTCTTTCTCAGACTGTAATGACAATGAACAGTGAGTTCACACATTAACAGGTTTTCCTGTTTTAACTGGCCGTATTGAGGGTAAAATAGGAGGATTGTGTTTCCCCCCCCGGTTCCCTGGGGACTTTATCACCTCCTATCAGACATGTTGTGCATTAATTGTGTCTTTTGTGTGGTAGGGATACGATGTAACTCTCAGCTTGATTGCTGAGGTTGTGCTAAATCTGCTGGAGAAACTTATTTCCTAAAGGGAAATTGGTTTGGTTGCTGTCATGTGTGCTTAGCAAGGCCTGTGGTCGATACTAATCAAGAATGATGTATTCTCTCATTGTGAAAAAAACGGCGTTCCTCTGTTGAGTGTTTTTGCCATTTTTTGTAGGTGATGATGGGTTGTGTGTGTCATGTGACCTACAACTGGGTTGTACTGGCCACAGAAGCACATGTGTATGTTGGACCGGGGTTCTTAGAGCCCTCTCTATTCTGTGTTTTTCCTTAGTAAAAATCAGATAGCAGGTTAGCTCGTGCGCTGTGTGGAGCTGTGAAACGCTTCATAGAGCTGACTATGACTGTGTCATATTCTCTTTTTGTCGTTACGTCGTATCATGGGTGTGGGGTCGTAAAGGGGTGAACTGGTAACCTTTCCTCTCCCCATTGTTCTGTCGGTCAGGGGTACACCCCCTGTCCTTCAAGGTTCCCGTCACGTGGCGGTTCGGCACGTTACGGGGGGGGGGGGGGGGGGGGGGGAGGGAGTTCCTGGTCCCACGGCCTGGTATATTGGGCGTGTGCACCGCAGGAATTCCCCCGCCATAGAGTACGTCACCGTGCGCGTCTCTGTTGGTAGGACTTCCGTGTGCTGTTCAGGTCCATGTGATGGATCTGTTTTCAGGGGGGTGGTCAGGGCTCCTCCTCACCAAGCGCCTACTCAGGCCTTCTGTGAGTTCGGACTCCTTCTTCCATGTGAGGAAGCCTCCATCAGAGTACAGAGCCTTCCTCCTCAGATTGTCAAAGTGAGTGGACCCTCTAGAAGGGTCCTTTTCTATTGTATGTATATTCGATTCAATTCGTTTATTGAGTGTGTATGGGTTCGGTGCCTCTTCCCCGGAGGCCCTAAAACCAGTTTTTTACATGGCTCAAGGTGCAATATATCCTTTTCAATCTGTACAGCTCGCGTGGGAAGTCTCTCTGGGGATCCCCGTCTCTTTCCTATGGGAGGGTGGTGGGATGTAAAAATGTGAACATTTTTTACCCCGGCTGTGTAGACTGGGATACATACTGTTGATGCTTCCTTCTTTCTATTCCAGAAGTGTTGGAGTTAGGGAGTGTCACACCCCTCTTGTCGTTCCCCTGGGCGCCTTGGGGATTCAATGACAGGTCTAAATAGCCTGTTCATTGATGGGGGTGTGTCCCGACGCACGTATAGTGCTAGCTCGCTGTAAACAGGCGATTGACTGGCACGCCTTAGTTGCTTGTGGTTGAAACAGCGTTTTTATAAAGCAACTGAGATGGGGGTTTTTCCTCTTCCGGCGACCACATCCCATGACCTGGGTGGGTTGTCGACGGATTCTCGTTCATGTCTGGGGGATGATGACGGGATGGATCTGAACATATGTAGTGGGGTCTCACGCCCTTGGGGTGGGCCACCAGGCGCGGTTCGTCCCGACGTCTGGGTGGCGCCTTCTTTTCATGTTAAGATCAACACGCATATCTGCCCTTCTCCTGGAGTAGGCATGTCGGCGTGGTTAGGGCACGGGACTGGTTCTGGTCACGCTGGTCCAGATCAGTTGAACCCGTTGTCCGCCGGGGATGCAGATCTGCTGTTCTGGTACCCTGAGGGACTTGGGCTTTTTTCAGGGGGAAAAATGCCAGGTCGGTCTGGGTGTCACAGGGTTAAGCGCTATGGAGACCCTGGTTGGGTATGTTTTTACTCAGCACTGTCGTCATGGCTTACAGCCATGCCATTCTGTACGCGCTCGATCTCGTCGGATCTCGGCCGCTACACAGGTTGGTCCTGGTTAGTACTTGGTTGGGAGACCGCCGGGGAATACCAGGTACGGTGTGCTTAGGGGCTGGTTCTCCATTATTTTTCGCTCCTCTCTCACGCATGGCGAAGAGGGGCCTGTGGGGGTGGTTTTTTGACCTCCTCTGGTGACCCTGTGCTTCCCGTACCGCCAGGCCCGGTCCGAAGTGATGTTTGCGACCCGTAGGCCTGGGTTAACCCTTTTTGGAAACTGAAACACTTGTACTGCGGTATAGCCGGTGTATACCCGCAGGTGTGTTTTGGAGTTTTTTCTTGAGGGGTTATAGGAACAACCACCGCATTGGGTAACACCGAGGTGGTTGATTCCCTGGTGTGTTGGAGCAGTGTCAACTCCCGGGTTCACCGTTTGAGGGTGCCCCTGCACGTTCATGACGTCTGCCAATCGTGTCAGCCTTCTCTGCCTCGACCCCTCTGGGTGGGGGTTGTTAAATGGAGGCTTGGTCATGCAACACCGCCAGCTTACGCTCCTTCCGCCGGGGCGGCTGTGTTCAGCTGTCCCCTCTGGCGCCTGTCTCGTCCGCAGTCTCCAGGCTAGGGTTAACAGCCTGTTGCCTGGTTTTTCCCCGGTGCGCTGCCTGCTTCCGTTGGTTAACCTTTTTTGTGTGCTTACGGCCATGCTGACTGCCTATTCTGCAGGGTCAGTGTGCCAGGCGGTGTACTATTGGGGGGACGGGGCCCGCTCGGCTTACGGCCATACCGACCTGAACACGCCCGGTCTCGTCCGATCTCGGAAGCTGGGCAGGTTCTGGCCTGGTTGGTTCCGCCTGGGAATACCAGGTGCAGTAACTGAGGGGCCTTTGTCCGAATACGCTGGCGATGTGGGGGGCGGGGCACTACGTGCCCACCTGGTGGGGTCTTGATGCTGGCATCATGGACTTCTCCGGGCCCCCATTCCAGGGAGTCCAGTCCTTTTGGTGGGTCTGGGTCTTCCTTCGTGCTCCGCTGCTACGGCCTTGCCACGGGGTTGGGTTTGCCCTTGACCCCGTGATTCTGGGGGCAGTAACGAGGTTGTTCCTCCGTTCGTTCCCGGGTGGCATGCGGGTTGTGCGTGTGTGTAGTCGTGGGGTCAAGCCACGGTCTGCTCACCCTGTGCGTTGAGTTGCTTGAGTGCCTCTTCGCACGGTCGGGTCCGTCGCCCTCCCGTGACGTCCCTAATAGGGGGGCTACCCTCCATTAGGGGGGGTCGGGGGGCTCGGCCCTCCCTGTTCTGATGGTTTTGGGGGGCTGTCAGCGGGGTGTATTTGTCAGCCAAGTGGCTCCGCTTGGCCTCCCTTGTGCAGTAGCGATGCCAAGCTAAGCCACTAACGATACAGAACGTTAGGTTATGACTATAACCAAGTTCTGTTAGTTAGGGGCGATGCTTGGCATCGGACGCCGCTGCAGCCCTTGTCCTCACCTTGTGGTGAAAGCTTGGGAAGGAGGAGAGCAGGTGACCACACACCTGCTTATGAAGGTAAGCTGATGAGGGGTGTGGTCAGACTAATACTGGTATTAGAGGTACATTTGTGGTTTATTCAGTACGCGTGCACGTACGCGAGATAGTGCAGTAGCGATGCCAAGCATCGCCCCTAACTAACAGAACTTGGTTATAGTCATAACCTAACGTTAACACTTTCACTGCCACACTACAGAAGGTTAACACTTTCACTGCCACACTACAGAAGGTTAACACTTTCACTGCCACACTACAGAAGGTTAACACTTTCACTGCCACACTACAGAAGGTTAACACTTTCACTGCCACACTACAGAAGGTTAACACTTTCACTGCCACACTACAGAAGGTTAACACTTTCACTGCCACACTACAGAAGGTTAACACTTTCACTGCCACACTACAGAAGGTTAACCTTTTCACTGCCACACTATAGAAGGTTAACACTTTCACTGCCACACTACAGAAGGTTAACACTTTCACTGCCACACTACAGAAGGTTAACACTTTCACTGCCACACTACAGAAGGTTAACCTTTTCACTGCCACACTACAGAAGGTTAACACTTTCACTGCCACACTACAGAAGGTTAACACTTTCACTGACACACTACAGAAGGTTAACACTTTCACTACCACACTACAGAAGGTTAACACTTTCACTGCCACACTACAGAAGGTTAACACTTTCACTACCACACTACAGAAGGTTAACACTTTCACTGCCACACTACAGAAGGTTAACACTTTCACTGCCACACTACAGAAGGTTAACACTTTCACTGCCACACTACAGAAGGTTAACACTTTCACTGCCACACTACAGAAGGTTAACACTTTCACTGCGACACTACAGAAGGTTAACACTTTCACTGCCACACTACAGAAGGTTAACACTTTCACTGCCACACTACAGAAGGTTAACACTTTCACTGCCACACTACAGAAGGTTAACACTTTCACTGCGAGACTACAGAATGTTAACACTTTCACTGCCACACTACAGAAGGTTAACACTTTCACTGCCACACTACAGAAGGTTAACACTTTCACTGCCACACTACAGAAGGTTAACACTTTCACTGCCACACTACAGAAGGTTAACACTTTCACTGCCACACTACAGAAGGTTAACACTTTCACTTAGGGCTGGGCGATATGGCCAAAAACGTTATCGCGATAAAATTATAAAATTATTTTCATATAACTCGTTATCGATAATTATCGTCGATATAATGTCTGTCAAGTTTAATTAACTTCTTATGCCCGGCGCCGATGGACGGGCTATTAATAGACTTGTTTTGCTGCTGCGAATGTCTCGAGTTGATGTCATCATCAGTCCGCGCACGTTAGCAGTTAGCCAGAGCAAGCAGTGTATCCCATGATAATGTACTAAATATCCCTAAAATACTCTGTTCCGCCCCAATACATTGCAACGACGTCCACCTTATACCACACACTACTATAACCGTGGCATCAGAATTCACGCCACACACCCACTCGGCACGTAAATATATAAAATAGCGCCGTGCAAGCTAAATAGCCTAGCCAGCCTTGTTTACTACCTCTCTACCCAGAGGTGCAGCGCGGGTCTCCTTCGCTCTCGGCCATCTCCTTCACTGATTGGTTGTTAGTGCGTGTGCTCATATCCAAGCTTGGAAAATCGATATATCGAAACTTTGCGACCA
>NC_140182.1:3857263-3892701 GCF_963971535.1 Notolepis coatsorum
GCTCTGCAGGCCGCCACCAAGACCACCCGGAACGGTGAGGAGACCACCCCTGACCCCGGTGACCCCTGACCCCGGTGACCTGACTGACCGCCCGCTCCTAGTGACGGCGAGTCAAGCTGATCGTGGATACGTGTCACTAGCACACTGCCCGTTAACCCTTTCACTACCACACTACAGAAGGTTAACCCTTTCCCTACCACACTGCAGACGGTTAACCTTCTGTAGTGTGGTATTGAACGTTTTTTTTTTTTTTTTTTTATTATCTTTTTCCCCCTCCTCTTTTTCCGATTTTTCTCCCATCCCACTGTTAGTACGTTATGCCAATTCCCAACTCCCTTCCTGGTTGTTGCGCACTCCCCCCTACTGTTGGTCCGGGAGGCCGGAGACTGTCACATGCTTTCCTCCGACACACGTGCAGCCAGCCTGGCCGCGCAGACTCTCACCGGGAGAGTGTAACGTGTGGAAGGTCGCACTACCTCCCTCCAGATCCTTCCTTTGCTGAGCAGGCGCCCCGACCGAACTGTAGGAGTATTTTTCTGTTTACAACGCCCAGGACGCCTGTAGCTGTTCCGCAACCGTTGCTACTTCCGGGGTAGGCCTGATTGGCCCCCGACAGGCACGTGACCCGCCGCGGCCACGCCCCGCGGCAGCCCCAGGAGCAAGCGCGCTACTGCTGGAGTTCGCTTCGCCTTTCACATCGCTGCCGTTGGCGAAAGCAGGATGAGAGCAGGATGAGAGGCGAGAGCGTAGATTAGCTGTGTATCATTTATTCATTTAACATTTGAAAGGCATACATGTTGTCATACAGAAGTACAGAATACATTTATCCAAATGCTTCTTACTGTTACACTGTTAGAGACTGTGCAGTGCACGGCTTTAGTCTCACTCGAGTGAGGAAGACCGCTGGTTCTCCAACATACAGCGTTGTGCCTTCAGAATGTACCGGGAGAAACGTTTACTGTACCCCGCAGACATAATAAGCATATAAGCAGTGCAACGATATTAGTTACGTTATTTCTGACCGAATTAGTCATTCATTTGTCTGCTTTCGCCAACGGCAGCGATGTGAAAGGCGAAGCGAACTCCAGCAGTAGCGCGCTTGCTCCTGGGGCTGCCGCGGGGCGTGGCCGCGGCGGGTCACGTGCCTGTCGGGGCCAATCAGGCCTACCCCGGAAGTAGGAACGGTTGCGGAACAGCTACAGGCGCCCAGGACCCACCCATCAGTTTTCCCACCCTCTAATACTGCCAATTGTATTAGTACGGACGACCAGCCAAACTGAAAGCAATGTGGAGAGCTGGATTCGAACACGCGAACCCAGCGTCTCCAGCATTGGTGGTGAGTGCCTTGCCCCACTGCACCACCTAGCCGCCCTGTGGTATTGAAAGGTTAACCTTCTGTAGTGAAAGGGTTAACCCTTTGTCGTGTGGCAGTGAAAGGGTTAACAGAGATATTCAGTCAGCACTGTTAGTAAAAAAAAATAGAAGAATGAATCAACATTGATACCCTGATAACAAAATGAGATCATTAATGTGTATCATGTCTTTCTATGAGTTTGTGTTTGATATACTCATTCAGATTACACATTCAGATTACACATTCAGATTACACATTCAGATTACTCATTCAGATTACACATTCAGATTACTCATTCAGATTACTCATTCAGATTACATTCAGATTACTCATTCAGATTACTCATTCAGATTACTCATTCAGATTACACATTCAGATTACACATTCAGATTACTCATTCAGATTACACATTCAGATTACTCATTCAGATTACACATTCAGATTACTCATTCATATTACTCATTCAGATTACATTCAGATTACTCATTCAGATTACTCATTCAGATTACTCATTCAGATTACACATTCAGATTACTCATTCAGATTACATTCAGATTACACATTCAGATTACTCATTCAGATTACACATTCAGATTACTCATTCAGATTACACATTCAGATTACTCATTCAGATTACTCATTCAGATTACTCATTCAGATTACATTCAGATTACACATTCAGATTACTCATTCAGATTACACATTCAGATTACACATTCAGATGACTCATTCAGATTACTCATTCAGATTACACATTCAGATTATTCAGATTACACATTCAGATTACACATTCAGATTACACATTCAGATTACTCATTCAGATTACATTCAGATTACTCATTCAGATTACTCATTCAGATTACTCATTCAGATGACTCATTCAGATTACACATTCAGATTACACATTCAGATTACTCATTCAGATTACATTCAGATTACACATTCAGATTACTCATTCAGATTACACATTCAGATTACTCATTCAGATTACACATTCGGATTACTCATTCAGATTACACATTCAGATTACACATTCAGATTACTCATTCAGATTACTCATTCAGATTACTCATTCAGATTACACATTCAGATTACACATTCAGATTACTCATTCAGATTACATTCAGATTACACATTCAGATTACTCATTCAGATTACACATTCAGATTACACATTCAGATTACTCATTCAGATTACTCGTTCAGATTACTCATTCAGATTACACATTCAGATTACACATTCAGATTACACATTCAGATTACTCATTCAGATTACTCATTCAGATTACATTCAGATTACATTCAGATTACTCATTCAGATTACACATTCAGATTACATTCAGATTACACATTCAGATTACACATTCAGATTACACATTCTGATTACACATTCAAATTACACATTGTATTTTTGTAATTATTTATCTTTTGCTATAGTGGATAGGTATATTATTTTTGATATTGATATATAATTTATTACATATTAATAATGATATTGTAAGGAAGGGGCAGGACCAGATAAACTTTGCTTCTTTCTGTCCCTTCTCGAAAAAACCATTTGTCTTGAGCCCTGTTGACAATTGCTTCCATGTCTAGGAAGCAGTGTTAATTTTGGCAGCTATTTTCATTTTAGTTTTAGTCTCAGTGTAGCGGAGGACCGTGAGTATGTCCACAGTCACAGAAACAGGTGTGTTGAGAAGGGACTGTGGCAGTGAGCGGGCTGCGAGTTAAACTCACTTCCTCATAACAGGGTTAATAGACGCATAGGTACGGTACTTAGCAGTGGATTCACTTCTTAGTGCAGCGGTCTATGTCGTCGCCCGCGGCGCGGGAGACCCCGGTTCGACTCTCCCTCGGGGCATCAGCATTTAATACACAACGCAGAGGAGTCCGATACGCAGGCATTAAAGCGTTCCGTCTTGAGACGGATTTCCGTCTTGAGACGGATTTCCGTCTATTTGATTATATGTATATAATATTTTAATTGATATTACATTTTTTTTTTATTTTTTTTTTTTTATATAAAGTTTGCCAATAGGGATGTTTCAGTAGTATTGGCAGTGGTAGTAGTCGTAATAGTAATCCAGTCTATTTTTCTTTCTTCTAAAAAATAAACTAGTTCAACACAGGCAACCACTTTTGCTTAATTTGTTTGATGGCTCAAATGTCTGCTCTAGTGTCTACTCTAGTCGATTTAGTGTTTTGAGCACAAAGATCATCATAGATCTAGCCTCTTAATTTTGCTCTCAAAGTGCACCAGATTGATGCATTTAACTTTAAAACATAAAAAAAATAAAAAAAATAATCTGAGGGGGCATGCTCCCGGACCCCTCTGGAGGGGCACAGGTTCACCCACCACCACAGTCTCACTAAATCCTGTGGGAAACACTGAGGATTCAAAAATGTTTACGGCTGTGGGTAGGGCGTTCCACATTGTTGTGGCATAATTACGAAACGTGTTTAGTCCCTTGTTTGTATGATAACAAGCCTTTTAGTTCATGGTTCAAAGTAATGGGAAAAGGGTGCTCGCTCGCCATCAATCAGAAGCTAGCCACAAGACTTGCATTCACGCTCTCCAGCACACAGCCTCCCTGCCTGGCACAACAACCACACAGCCTCCCTGCCTGGCACAACAACCACAACAGTAGGGTCTATAGTCACAGTCAGGACAGTACGCTAACGCTATTAAAAAAAATACAGTGGAGGTTAAAATAAGAATAGACTTGGCCTGAAAAAAGTTCAGTCAGGAGATATTTTTTTGCTTTAATCCTGCCGATACGACCCGTCACACTAGTCATGTCGTGTCACCTGCTCCTTTTTCGTTTTCATCATATTTAGTCATCTTCATTTATTTTTCGTTTAGTCAGTTTTAGTCAACTAAAATGTCTGAGCATTTTAGTCTTAGTCCGTTTTTTGTCTCAATTTTGTCTTTTTTGTTTTAGTCTAGATTTAGTCGACGAAAACGGATGCCATTTTTGTCTATTTTTAGTTAATGTACTAAAAAAGAAATATTATATTATATAAATTATAAAACTTTTTTTTCTTTTCTTTTTTACAGCTACTGTTTTATATATACTGTTTTTTTTAGTAATAACTAGAAAGTAATGGTATTTATTCAACAACAGGTGATTGTATAGATTAGTATTAGTATCATTAAATGACAACTATGCTCAACTATGCTTCACCCACGGAAAGGTTGTTGGCACATTGGTTCCACACGGACATGATACGTTGTTGCACTTGCTTCCAGAAGGCTCCGTTTAGGTTAGCTAGTAGCCAAGTCAAGTCAAGAGTTTTATTTGTCACGGCATACAAGTATACAATGAAATGCGGGTGGTCTTGCCCGCAACGATGTGCATAATACAATAGTAATAACATATAATAGAATCCAATAGAACAACATTGTGCAATAAAACAAGTAAACAGAGTAGGGCATATCGGTATATGTACATAAGTTATTTACAGAGCATGGTAGGACTAGGACATGCTAGGTCCTGTGGTAGTGCAATACACTGTTAGCTACGGATCAGGCACTGGGTCTTTCTGTTGTAGTAAATTCCCAAACATAGACTCATGATTTAACTAATGTGTAGAAATATTTGGGCCTCAAAACAATAAGTCATAGATTGTCTGTGTGTGGTTACATAAGACTGATTGTGCAAATGCCCTCCTGGGGTGACAATGGCATAGTGGCAGCTGGGGTAAGACTTCCCTTTAGGGGGTAGATCAAAGCAAAAGACCAAAAGGTCATATAGACATGTTATCTCGCTGAAGTTTCCTGACACACACACAGTGATCAAAGACGGCCTGGGGACACAGACACACACACACACTCACACACACACACTCACACACACATAGTCACACACACACACACTCACACATACATACACATCCACACACACACACACACACTCACACACACACACACACACACACACATTCACACACACACACACACACACACACACACACACTCACACACACACACACACACACACACACACACACACATTCACACACACACACACACACACACACAGGAGATCTCCAAACTAACTATTTCCTAGTATATTGTTAAAATAGTAATTTGAATAAGTAAGTTAAAATATAATTAGTGTTTGGTCATACTAAAATGTCTACAATTAGTTAATGTGTCTGTGCTATTTTCAATTAATGTTCAATATGATTAAATTGATTGTTACACATTCTGCAATCTGTTAAGCTTGTTATATGGTATTGAAATGTATTCTATTAAGCTAACAGAATGGTTAGATATATGTTCTGAAAGTCAAACAGACTTAGAAATATAGCTGTGTTTAGGTAATCAATATATTTTGAGGTACATCAAAGTACTAACAAGTCAAGTAATGTGTTTAAGTAAAAGATATAAGGAAATGAAAATGATGCAATGTTTAAACTTTGATTAAGGTAAAGGACAGCCTCTTTTTGCAGTTAGGTGGAGGGGGTTGGCCTATAGGCCAAACCCCTATTTTCAAAATGCAAGCTTAGCTGACTTGTGATTGGAGCAATTAATGTGATGATGTCATCAACTCGGAGACACGGCCTTGGGCTATAAGATGGGTGTGGGATGTGGGAGAAAAGACTGAAGGAAAACAACAGAAGAACACTCTGAAGGAACCAACAACCCACGAAGACCTCTCTCACCATCTCCACCATCTCATCCACAAGCAAGGCGGGCAAAGGACAAAGGAACTTTTTGGAGGGAAAAACAGAATCCTCTTTGTTATCAGCAGAGAACAAGGACATTCAACAACTTATCAACTAGCATTCTCTTTACTGTTATATTAGCCTGGTTGTGTTCAATTACGGCATAGTGTTTTTGATCACAACTATAGCATTCTTTAATGTAATTTGTATACACTCTTTCTCTCTTATTAAACAACTGTTAAACTAGTTTTCCTCCTTAATTCCTGCTGCCTTTCTGCCTGCTCAGTCAGTTTGAAGAGAAGTGATTCCCAGCTTTAAAGTATTGAGACACAACGCCGAGAGTACTAACCAACAGGTTCTGAAGCAGAGCAGAACCAAAACAGCCTGGGAATCCACTTCACTGTACATGCTATTTTATACAATCTCAGGTTATACTATACTATTCTTAAAGTGACCTTTCCTTAGTGGCCATAAGTGTGGGCGTGTGCAGCATGAGTGTGTGCTTGCTCATGTTAAAGTGGCTGCTAGTGTCTGAGCGTGTACAGTGTGTGTGTCGTGTGTGTGCTCATGTGTGCTTGTGTGTGGAGAGTTCAGTGTTCAAGGCTCTGATGGCCTGGGGGAAGAAGCTGAGCCGAAGTCTCTCTGTCTTACTAGCTGGTGTTCGCAGGCGTCTGCCTGACCTCAGCAGCATGAACAGGCTGTTGTTGGGGTGGTGAGGGTCTTTCATTATTCTGCAGGCTCTGGATTTGTACCTCTTGTTGTATAGAACCTGCAGGGGTGGTAGTGCAATACCCGTAGTACGCTCGGCTGAGCGCACCACTCTCTGTAGGGCCTTCTTGTCCTGTGCCGTGCTGTTTCCATACCAGGCAGTGATGTTTCCAGTCAAGATGCTCTCTACAGCTCCGGAGTAGAAGGACTGGAGTATCTTCCCAGATACTCTGAACTTCCTTAACTGTCTCAGGTGGTAGAGGCGCTGCTTCGCCTTTTTTACGACTGAGTCTATGTGTGTTGTCCATGTCAGATCCTCTGAGATGTGGACCCCCAGGTACTTAAAGCTGCTCACCCTGTCCACGGTAGCCCCGTTTATCCTCAGTGGTGTGTGTGTCTCCTGCTGTCCTCTCCTATAATCCACGATCAGCTCCTTGGTTTTACCAATGTTCAGGAGCAGGCTGTTGTCCTGGCACCAGCGTTCCAGTACATCAACCTCCTCCCGGTAGGCCTTCTCGTCGTTGTCCGAGATCAGCCCCACCACCACTGTGTCGTCCGCAAACTTCACTATGGAGTTGGAGCTGAACTTGGCCACACAGTCGTGTGTGTATAGTGAGTACAGCAGGGGGCTCAGAACACAGCCCTGTGGGGACCCGATGTTCAGGGTGATGGTGTTGGAGGTCTGACCCCCCACCCTGACCGCCTGGGGCCTTTCACTCAGAAAGTCCAGTATCCAGGCACTCAGAGCGGAGCTCAGACCCAGCTCGATCAGCTTGTCCACCAGTCTGGTGGGGACTATGGTGTTGAATGCTGAGCTGTAGTCAATGAACAACAGTCTCACATAGCCCCCCTTCTGGCGGTCAAGGTGAGAGAGGGTGCTGTGCAGTACTTGGGAGACCGCATAGTCAGTGGACCTGTTTGGCCTGTATGCAAATTGCATAGGGTCCATATCACTCTGTTGAATGAATGAATGAATGAATGAATGAATGAATGAATGAATGAATGAATGAATGAATGAATCAATCAATCAATCAATCAAACAATCAATCAATCAAACAATCAATCAAAACTTTATTTAACAGATTGCAGAATGGGTACAATACAGTACGGCTCAATACACACAATTGTTAAGGGGATGCAGACCAGAGAAAGACGTTTGTCTTGTTTACATCAGGGTCCCCCATTTTCAATTCATATCGACATTTATGACATACACAACATGACATTTATGGCATAGGGACATACAGGTATTTAGTACTGATACATTTGTGACATAAACGGTATTCAAATATACAGTACTGTTACCCATAGATCCTGACAGAGTATATACATATGATGGGGAGGGGACTGTACATTAGGAGGGGGTGGGTGGGTGGGAGAGAAATATACATACGGTGGGGTGGATACTGTACATTTGGAGGGGGTGGGTGGGTGGGAGAGAAATATACATACGGCAGGGAGAGAATATACATGCAGTGGGGAGGAGACTGTCTATTAGGAGGTGGTGGGGGGTTTGGGCATTTACGGTGGCCAGTTTCGAATTGCAACCTCCCGTAGGTGCTCTTTAAGAGCGGTTTTGAATGTGGGTAGGGATTCACATTCCTTTACAGCTTTGGGTAGGGCGTTTGTAGTAAAATCCCACAGACGTTCTACAATAATTTGAGGTTATTGTAGCACAATTACAATGAGATTGATTATCTGGAAGGAGGAGGAAAGATTCATACTTGATAGAATGGTTGGTCTCCACATCTGGCTTAATGCAGATGAAGAATAAAACGTGTACGCCAGACAAACCAGAATTGTAGTTCAACTCAGCTGATTTATTTGATCAGAGCCAGGAGTTCAAGGTGAATAGAAGGTTGACTTCTACATACAACAGATGATCAGAGAATATTTAACAGCTGTCTGTTGTACAGAAATATCACAATCAGGTTTGCATCTTCAAACCTAAATACTGCACATCAAACAGTCACTTGGTTAACATAATTTGAACATACATGGTTTACTGTACACATTATACATGAGTAAATCTGGTTTACAGATCAGGGATCTGTACAACATTACTCTAATCTATAAACAACCATTTGGTGTTTCCCATGAGTTACTCACGTACAATGCAATCAGCTCACAGCAGTTTCTGGTTTACTGTAAGCCCTTTTTTGCATATAAGTAAGCCTGGTTTCTAAGCTAAGTTACATTCTAGTCTAACCAAACATACGGGTTCCATCCGGCTTACTTACATCAAAAAGCAGTAGTTTCTCTGGTCGGGAGGAGCGGTGGGGGAGCCCCCAGACCCCGGTTGGGTCCGAGAGCTCCTGAATAACCCTATGTAGTGCCCTATATACTATCATTTCTAGCCAATAATACATATCGCTGGTCCAATCCAGCGGCGTCTTCTTGTGGGGGTGTCCGGTGGGCGCTGGCAGCCCCTCCCTCTGGGTTTCTCTGGGGGGAGGCTGGCTGCCCCCCCCCCTTTGATCTCCCGTGTGGATCTTGACTCAATACCCAGAGGGGGACGCTAGTGGCCCCCGTCAGTGTCTTCCTGATTGGGTCTGTCCCAACAGAAATCTCCTCTTAAATGAATAATATATAACTTTAACATTCCTTCTATATGGCTATAGATGTCTAATATCATCCAAGTACAGTCAGTGCTTTCTAAGACTGATACCAGACATCATATGATACTTTTTGATACTAAACAGTTGATTAATAGATTGTTTGTTCCCTAATTTAGTCATTGCTTGAGTGGGGGTTGAAATAACTGTTGCAGCTGTTATCTGATGCAGCTGTCTCAACTGACAGTTGAGACTGTTTAGCCACTAAGTCCACTCTGCTATTGAAAGGTACATCTGGCTTTATATTTATGGTTCTCCAATTTATTCACACATATTAATTATGAAATTCCAAGGCAATATTACCACACGTTCCACATTGATGTGGCATAATTGCGAAACGTGTTTAGTCCCTTGTTTGAGCCGAATCTGGGTTTAACATGATTTGTTGAGCTTCCTCTGGTGTAGTGGTTGTGGTATTCACTGACCTTTGGGAAGTATTTTGACATGTACATGGGTACCTTAGTCGTATAGTGTATCTTGTTGTGATTTTTAATGCACAATAAATATTCAACATTCTCTTTTGAGACTCCACCTCAGACTCTTATCATTTGGCACTAAAAGCTAAACATTGTCACCGGTATGGCTGTCCGCAACATGTCATTAATTGTGTGCGAGAGGTCGATCAGTTAGCCACATTAGCGTGAGCTAGGTTAGCCACTAGTTAACGCGAGCTAGATCGAAATACAAACAATATAACGTTACTGGTGAAAAAGTGATTTACCTTGGAATACTCCTTTGCCAACTTGCTGTACTTTGCTTGCAGGTCTGCAGCTGGATTATGAATAGTCCCAACTTTAGCCAAGGTAACGTTAAGCTAAAACTAGCTTTTCAAATAGCTCTTCAGCTAATGCTAATAACAGAGCTCCCCGTCACACTGCTCTGTCGGGACGATGGCATTAAGAAAAGTTATAACAATTTTGTCTCATCTTGTTTTAGTCAACAATATCAACATACATGAAGAGAAATTTCGTCCTGGTTTTTGTAAATTACATTTTTGTGTCCTCGGTTGTGGTCAACGATATTTAATAAACTATTTAGTCTCGTTAGCGTCACATGGTCTTCAATAACGTGACGTCACGTCTCGTTGTCGTCGTGAAAAAAACCTTCGTTGACGAACATCTTTCGCCATCATTGTAGTTGACAAAATTAACACTGCTAGGAAGATATATTTCATTTGATTTGTATTTGTATTTAATTAATACATTTTCTTTGTATAAAAAAATTTATTTAGTTGTTGTTATTTTTTGTTATT
The DNA here is from genome assembly GCF_963971535.1 of Notolepis coatsorum. Classification (NCBI taxonomy): domain Eukaryota; kingdom Metazoa; phylum Chordata; class Actinopteri; order Aulopiformes; family Paralepididae; genus Notolepis; species Notolepis coatsorum. The sequence goes on from NC_140182.1 coordinate 3,867,863, forward strand.
TCAAGTTTGTGTGTTTATGGTTGTTCGAGATAAATAAAGATCAAATCAAAATCAAAGCAATCTGATAATAATTCCCTCTCCCCCTCCCCTTCCAGCGACCTGCCCCAGACCGGACATCCCCCCCCACGGCAGGAGGCTGGGCCGCGTGTTCAGCGTCGGCCACGAGGTGCACTTCCTGTGCAAGGCCGGCTACGACCTCATTGGCCCGCGGACCCGAGTGTGTCTGGAGTCGCTCAGGTGGAGCGGCCAGCAGCCCATGTGCAGACGTGAGTCGCCGCCCCTTCCGAATGGGACACAATATTGTAAAACCCATTATTGTCCTAAGGAGGTTTAAACTTTATACAACTTAATGTTATGGTTTGTAACCGACCTCAAACGCAACGGCACAGACAGGTAGTTCAGAGTTAGCCAAATACTAGGGCGTATTTATTTACAGAGTCAAAAAAAGGGTAAAGTACAATTATCAAACAAACAGGGAGAACGCCTTCGGCAGAGTCATCTGCGGCTCTGCAGAATCCTCCTGGTGATAGCGGTGGGGAAATGGCATGTGACGTTGTAGCGGCTCTGCAGATACTCCCAGCTTTTACTCAAGGTGGAAAATGGAGAGAGAGAGAGGTATCAGAAACAGTCCAATGAAACACAGAGGCAGTGTGGTTCCCTCCTCCCTTAGCTGTGTCCAGAACCAATTGACAGTGACAGTCTTCAGTGTTCCCCACAACACACAATTAGCTGAGTCAATGCAAACAAAACGAAATCTTCAGTGTCTCTTCTAAAACACACAATCAGAATAATCCAGAGGGGTAACGAAATCTTCAGTGTCTCTTCTAAAACACACAATCAGAATAATCCAGAGGGGTAACGAAATCTTCAGTGTCTCTTCTAAAACACACAATCAGAATAATCCAGAGGGGTAACGAAATCTTCAGTGTCTCTTCTAAAACACACAATCAGAATAATCCAGAGGGGTTTGGTTCCACTCACCCAAGCGCAACGCGTAAAGCGGGAAAACGAGGCGCAGCTCCAAACGGGGAACAAGGTTCTCAACAGCGGTTCTCCACAGAAAGGTCCTGGAGAGAAAGTAGACCAGGAACAGCAACGGGGAAAAAGCAGGCAAATGCAGTTGTATTCCAGAACGACCCGACAACGATAGAAGGAAGGTCCAGGTATATAAAGCCCTCTGGGGCGCTAATCACAAACTATGACAGCTGCGTGATGAAAGTGGCAATCGCTCAAAAAGCGGGTGGCGGGGAATGCACCAATCAGCACCGTACCTCAGGAGAGCGTGTGGCGGGAAACGAACCAAACCTCACACTTAATTTGGGTCAGCAGTGTTTGATTATTGAAATATATAGACTAGGGCTGCACGATTAATCGAAAAAAAAAATTGCGATCTCGATTCATAGACCTATGCAATCTCATTTCAAAATTATGACGATTTCTTTATTTACTTTTTTTTAAATGATGACGATTCTGACTGGAGTTATTTTGTATGTTACAAGAGACTTAAGTTTAAGTCGAGCACTTTCATATGTGTTATGTTTAAGTTTAAGTCAAGCACTTTGATATGTTATGTTGTCTGTTTAAGAAAGAGTGCAATAAATGATTTTATTGAAAAAATAAGAATCGTGTGAGAGAATCGCGATCTCAATTCTTAGAGAGAAAAATCGTGATTCACATTTGAGCAAGAATCGTGCCGCGGCCCTAATATAGACCATAACATAGACATATTCATAGCGACGTGTGTGTATTGTTTATGTGATGTTTTCCTTTTGCCCTCTCACCAGTCGACAACAACACCAGCGGCTCCCTGTCCTCCTTCTCCCCCTATTCCTCCTCTGTGCCCTCCTCCTCCTCCTCCTCCTCCTCCTCCTATCTCCCATCTTCATCCCCGTCCCCCTCGTCCTCAGCCCCTCCCCTCTCCTCCACCTCCCCTCCCACCTCCACCTCCCCCACCACGGTCGTGCGCGCCTCTCGCTGCACCCAGTTCCTGGGCTCCACCCACTGCACCTGCGACGTGGGGTTCACCATCTCGGGCCGCGACAACAACATGTGCACAGGTGAGTGAGCGGGAGGGAGGTTAACCCTTTCACTACCACACTACAGACAGTTAACCCTTTACTACCACACTACAGACGGTTAACCCTTTACTACCACACTACAGACGGTTAACCCTTTACTACCACACTACAGAAGGTTAACCCTTTCACTACCACACTACAGACGGTTAACCTTTCACTACCACACTACAGAAGGTTAACCTTTCACTACCACACTACAGAAGGTTAACCTTTCACTACCACACTACAGAAGGTTAACCTTTCACTACCACACTACAGAAGGTTAACCTTTCACTACCACACTACAGAAGGTTAACCTTTCACTACCACACTACAGAAGGTTAACCTTTCACTACCACACTACAGACAGTTAACCCTTTACTACCACACTACAGACGGTTAACCCTTTCACTATCACACTACAGACGGTTAACCCTTTCACTACCACACTACAGACGGTTAACCCTTTCACTATCACACTACAGACGGTTAACCTTTCACTACCACACTACAGACGGTTAACCCTTTACTACCACACTACAGAAGGTTAACCCTTTACTACCACACTACAGAAGGTTAACCCTTTACTACCACACTACAGACGGTTAACCCTTTACTACCACACTACAGAAGGTTAACCCTTTCACTACCACACTACAGAAGGTTAACCTTTCACTACCACACTACAGACGGTTAACCCTTTCACTATCACACTACAGACGGTTAACCCTTTACTACCACACTACAGAAGGTTAACCCTTTCACTACCACACTACAGACGGTTAACCCTTTCACTATCACACTACAGACGGTTAACCCTTTCACTATCACACTAGACGGTTAACCCTTTCACTATCACACTACAGACGGTTAACCCTTTACTACCACACTACAGACGGTTAACCCTTTCACTATCACACTACAGACGGTTAACCCTTTCACTACCACACTACAGACGGTTAACCCTTTACTACCACACTACAGACGGTTAACCCTTTACTACCACACTACAGACGGCTAACCCTTTCACTATCACACTACAGACGGTTAACCCTTTACTACCACACTACAGAAGGTTAACCTTTCACTACCACACTACAGAAGGTTAACCCTTTACTACCACACTACAGAAGGTTAACCTTTCACTACCACACTACAGACGGTTAACCCTTTCACTATCACACTACAGACGGTTAACCCTTTACTACCACACTACAGAAGGTTAACCTTTCACTACCACACTACAGACGGTTAACCCTTTACTACCACACTACAGACGGTTAACCTTTCACTATCACACTACAGACGGTTAACCCTTTCACTACCACACTACAGACGGTTAACCCTTTCACTATCACACTACAGACGGTTAACCCTTTCACTACCACACTACAGACGGTTAACCCTTTCACTATCACACTACAGACAGTTAACCCTTTACTACCACACTACAGACGGTTAACCTTTCACTACCACACTACAGAAGGTTAACCCTTTACTACCACACTACAGAAGGTTAACACTTTCACTATCACACTACAGACGGTTAACCCTTTACTACCACACTACAGAAGGTTAACCTTTCACTACCACACTACAGAAGGTTAACCCTTTACTACCACACTACAGACGGTTAACCTTTCACTACCACACTACAGAAGGTTAACCCTTTACTACCACACTACAGACGGTTAACCTTTCACTACCACACTACAGACGGTTAACCCTTTCACTACCACACTACAGACGGTTAACCCTTTACTACCACACTACAGAAGGTTAACCTTTCACTACCACACTACAGACGGTTAACCCTTTCACTACCACACTACAGACGGTTAACCCTTTACTACCACACTACAGAAGGTTAACCTTTCACTACCACACTACAGACGGTTAACCCTTTCACTATCACACTACAGACGGTTAACCCTTTCACTATCACACTACAGACGGTTAACCCTTTCACTACCACACTACAGACGGTTAACCCTTTCACTACCACACTACAGAAGGTTAACCTTTCACTACCACACTACAGAAGGTTAACCCTTTCACTACCACACTACAGACGGTTAACCCTTTACTACCACACTACAGACGGTTAACCCTTTACTACCACACTACAGACGGTTAACCCTTTCACTACCACACTACAGACGGTTAACCCTTTCACTAACACACTACAGACGGTTAACCCTTTCACTACCACACTACAGACAGTTAACCCTTTCACTATCACACTACAGACGGTTAACCCTTTCACTACCACACTACAGAAGGTTAACCTTTCACTACCACACTACAGACGGTTAACCCTTTCACTATCACACTACAGACGGTTAACCCTTTCACTATCACACTACAGACGGTTAACCCTTTCACTACCACACTACAGACGGTTAACCCTTTCACTACCACACTACAGAAGGTTAACCTTTCACTACCACACTACAGACGGTTAACCCTTTCACTACCACACTACAGAAGGTCAACCTTTCACTACCACACTACAGAAGGTTAACCCTTTACTATCACACTACATACGGTTAACCCTTTCACTACCACACTACAGACGGTTAACCCTTTACTATCACACTACATACGGTTAACCCTTTCACTACCACACTACAGACGGTTAACCCTTTACTACCACACTACAGACGGTTAACCCTTTACTACCACACTACAGACGGTTAACCCTTTACTATCACACTACAGACGGTTAACCCTTTCACTATCACAACACAGACGGTTAACCCTTTACTATCACACTACAGAAGGTTAACCTTTCACTACCACAATACAGAAGGTTAACCCTTTCACTACCACACTACAGACGGTTAACCTTTCACTACCACACTACAGAAGGTTAACCCTTTCACTACCACACTACAGAAGGTTAACCTTTCACTACCACACTACAGAAGGTTAACCCTTTCACTACCACACTACAGACGGTTAACCTTTCACTGCCACACTACAGACGGTTAACCTTTCACTACCACACTACAGAAGGTTAACCTTTCACTACCACACTACAGACGGTTAACCTTTCACTACCTCACTACAGAAGGTTAACCTTTCACTACCACACTACAGAAGGTTAACCTTTCACTACCACACTACAGAAGGTTAACCTTTCACTACCACACTACAGAAGGTTAACCTTTCACTACCACACTACAGAAGGTTAACCCTTCACTACCACGCTACAGAAGGTTAACCTTTCACTACCACACTACAGACGGTTAACCCTTTACTATCACACTACATACGGTTAACCCTTTCACTACCACACTACAGACGGTTAACCCTTTACTACCACACTACAGACGGTTAACCCTTTACTACCACACTACAGACGGTTAACCCTTTACTATCACACTACAGACGGTTAACCCTTTCACTATCACAATACAGACGGTTAACCCTTTACTATCACACTACAGAAGGTTAACCTTTCACTACCACAATACAGAAGGTTAACCCTTTCACTACCACACTACAGACGGTTGACCTTTCACTACCACACTACAGAAGGTTAACCCTTTCACTACCACACTACAGAAGGTTAACCTTTCACTACCACACTACAGAAGGTTAACCCTTTCACTACCACACTACAGACGGTTAACCTTTCACTACCACACTACAGACGGTTAACCTTTCACTACCACACTACAGACGGTTAACCTTTCACTACCACACTACAGACGGTTAACCTTTCACTACCACACTACAGACGGTTAACCTTTCACTACCACACTACAGAAGGTTAACCCTTTCACTACCACACTACAGAAGGTTAACACTTTCACTACCACACTACAGACGGTTAACCTTTCACTACCACACTATAGACGGTTAACCTTTCACTACCACACTACAGACGGTTAACCTTTCACTACCACACTACAGAAGGTTAACCTTTCACTACCACACTACAGAAGGTTAACCTTTCACTGCCACACTACAGAAGGTTAACCTTTCACTACCACAGGTTAACCTTTCACTACCACACTACAGAAGGTTAACCTTTCACTGCCACACTACAGAAGGTTAACCTTTCACTACCACACTACAGAAGGTTAACCTTTCACTGCCACACTACAGAAGGTTAACCTTTCACTACCACAGGTTAACCTTTCACTACCACACTACAGAAGGTTAACCTTTCACTGCCACACTACAGAAGGTTAACCTTTCACTACCACACTACAGAAGGTTAACCTTTCACTGCCACACTACAGAAGGTTAACCTTTCACTACCACAGGTTAACCTTTCACTGCCACACTACAGAAGGTTAACCTTTCACTACCACAGGTTAACCTTTCACTACCACACTACAGAAGGTTAACCTTTCACTACCACACTACAGACGGTTAACCTTTCACTATCACACTACAGACGGTTAACCTTTCACTACCACACTACAGGTTAACCTTTCACTACCACACTACAGACGGTTAACCTTTCACTACCACACTACAGAAGGTTAACCTTTCACTACCACACTACAGACGGTTAACCTTTCACTACCACACTACAGACGGTTAACCTTTCACTACCACACTACAGAAGGTTAACCCTTTCACTACCACACTACAGGTTAACCTTTCACTACCACACTACAGAAGGTTAACCTTTCACTACCACACTACAGAAGGTTAACCCTTTCACTACCACACTACAGAAGGTTAACCCTTTCACTACCACACTACAGACGGTTAACCTTTCACTACCACACTACAGGTTAACCTTTCACTACCACACTACAGACGGTTAACCTTTCACTACCACACTACAGACGGTTAACCTTTCACTACCACACTACAGAAGGTTAACCTTTCACTACCACACCACAGACGGGCTAACCTTCTGTATTGTCACAGTGAAAGCGTTAACCGGCTGTCGCGTGGCAGTGAAAAGGGGTTAAAATGGTGCGTGATCACCGCAGTAGCAGTAGCAGTAGCAGAGCAGAGCTCAGAGTCCTGCGAGCTGCGTCTGTAGCTCATCGTCGTCACCGACGCCGCGTCCTGCATCCCGACAGAGCTCAGACGCGGCGGCACCTCCAGACATTCCTCCCGGCGGGCGACGTGGCAGAGAGGAGGGCAGACGTCTCGGGCGGTGGGGCCGCAGACACTGTGATCTCAGCCGTCTTCAACTGGTGTCTGCTCTGCTCTCCGTTACGTCCCAGGGAGGAAGCTCTCGGGGGGCCGGTGAGCTCTGGGACACGGAGCCTGTTTGTGGGTCACCTTTCTGATTGGAGCGGTAGTGTTGGACCTCTTATCATGTGACATATCGTTCACCTGGGTAAAATAAATGAAAGGAAGGGCGGCTGGGTGGCGCTCGTCACCAACGCGCTCGTCACCAACGCAAGAGACACTGGTATCGAATCCAGCCGTCAGCGTTGCCTCCGGCTTTGGGCCGGCCGCCATACTGACTCGATTGGCAGAGTCAGCGGGTGGGAAACCCGGCGTGGGTGGGTGTCCTGGTCGTTGTAAAACAGCGACTCCTACAGTTGGGTCGGGGCGCCTGCACAGCCTATAGGGAAGGATCTGGGGGGAGGCAGTGTGATCCTTCCACACGTTACACTCTCCCGGTGAGAGTCCGCGCTGCCAGGTGAAAAGAAGCGGTGGGCTGGGTACACATGTGTCGGAGGAAGCATGTGATAGTTTCCGCCCTCCTCCCAGACCGACGGTAGGGGGTAGAGTGCGCAACGACCAGGAAGGGGATTGGGAATTGGCATAGCGACTACCATTGGAAGGGGAGAAAAACGGAAAATGAAGGGGGGAAAAAGATCATTCAAAAAAATAAAAATAAAAAAACATTATTTAAAAAAATAAATTAAAGGGGTGGTCTGGGAGTTCTTATGTATGTGTCATATCCATGTCAAATTCTTACAATGGGAGACATTGTCCTTTAAAAAAACCAAAGAGAAGGGGAGCTCCAGTAGCTCACCGCGTACCTCGGACGCTATTTCGGCGTCGGGGACAACCGTGCGCGTCACGGATCTGGGGTACACGAGTTCGACTCCCGGACTCGCCGTATTTTCTCAGAGTGTCTTTCCCCCGATCTATACCCCATTCAACCTGTTTCTGTCGGTCATGCTTGACCAGAAAAAAGCGATAAACGCTAAAAGAACCAGCTGACTGATCAAAAGTAAAAAAAAAAAAAAAAAAAACCAAAGACTCCCAGAGGCCTACAGTAAACGGCTGCATTGTTGTTGTTCCAGACATCGACGAGTGCGAGGTGTTCCCTCTCGGCCTGCCCGGCCGCCTCTGCATGTACAGGTGTGTGAACCTACCCGGGAGCTACCACTGCCTCTGCCCCGCGGGGTACCAACTCTCCAGGGACCAGCGCAGCTGCAAAGGTCAGAGGTCAATAAAAGGAGGACCGTCCCATTAATTGAGCACCTCAGAGCAAAAGAACCATATTATAACAAGTCACATTTTATGTTTTCAGAGGAACAGTGTTTTCAAAAACTTTGAATATCTAAAGATGGTCTAAGTTTATAGAGTGTTGTTTCAGTTTCAGTTTAGGCTGGATTTGAACGGGGACAGCACACGTTAATGAACATAAACTAAATGTGTGAGACAGTGTTGTTGTGTGAGACAGTGTTGTGTGAGACAGTGTTGTTGTGTGAGACAGTGTTGTGTGAGACAGTGTTGTGTGAGACAGTGTTGTGTGAGACAGTGTTGTGTGAGACAGTGTTGTGTGAGACAGTGTCCTGTGAGACAGTGTTGTGTGAGACAGTGTCCTGTGAGACAGTGTTGTGTGAGACAGTGTCCTGTGAGACAGTGTTGTGTGAGACAGTGTTGTGTGAGACAGTGTTGTGTGAGACAGTGTTGTTGTGTGAGACAGTGTTGTTGTGTGAGACAGTGTTGTGTGAGACAGTGTTGTGTGAGACAGTGTTGTGTGAGACAGTGTTGTTGTGTGAGACAGTGTTGTGTGAGACAGTGTTGTGTGAGACAGTGTTGTGTGAGACAGTGTTGTGTGAGACAGTGTCCTGTGAGACAGTGTTGTGTGAGACAGTGTTGTGTGAGACAGTGTTGTGTGAGACAGTGTTGTGTGAGACAGTGTTGTGTGAGACAGTGTTGTTGTGTGAGACAGTGTTGTTGTGAGACAGTGTTGTGTGAGACAGTGTTGTTGTGTGAGACAGTGTTGTTGTGTGAGACAGTGTTGTGTGAGACAGTGTTGTGTGAGACAGTGTTGTGTGAGACAGTGTTGTGTGAGACAGTGTTGTGTGAGACAGTGTTGTGTGAGACAGTGTTGTGTGAGACAGTGTTGTGTGAGACAGTGTTGTGTGAGACAGTGTTGTGTGTGAGACAGTGTTGTTGTGTGAGACAGTGTTGTTGTGAGACAGTGTTGTTGTGAGACAGTGTTGTGTGAGACAGTGTTGTGTGAGACAGTGTCCTGTGAGACAGTGTCCTGTGAGACAGTGTTGTGTGAGACAGTGTTGTGTGAGACAGTGTTGTGTGAGACAGTGTTGTGTGAGACAGTGTTGTGTGAGACAGTGTGTTGTGTGAGACAGTGTTGTGTGAGACAGTGTTGTGTGAGACAGACAGTGTTGTGTGAGACAGTGTTGTGTGAGACAGACAGTGTTGTGTGAGACAGTGTTGTGTGAGACAGTGTTGTGTGAGACAGTGTTGTGTGAGACAGTGTTGTGTGAGACAGTGTTGTGTGAGACAGACAGTGTTGTGTGAGACAGTGTCCTGTGAGACAGTGTTGTGTGAGACAGTGTTGTGTGAGACAGTGTTGTGTGAGACAGTGTCCTGTGAGACAGTGTTGTGTGAGACAGTGTTGTGTGAGACAGACAGTGTTGTGTGAGACAGTGTCCTGTGAGACAGTGTTGTGTGAGACAGTGTTGTGTGAGACAGTGTTGTGTGAGACAGTGTCCTGTGAGACAGTGTTGTGTGAGACAGTGTTGTGTGAGACAGTGTTGTGTGAGACAGTGTTGTGTGAGACAGACAGTGTTGTGTGAGACAGTGTTGTGTGAGACAGTGTTGTGTGAGACAGTGTTGTGTGAGACAGTGTTGTGTGAGACAGTGTTGTGTGAGACAGACAGTGTTGTGTGAGACAGTGTTGTGTGAGACAGTGTTGTGTGAGACAGTGTTGTGTGAGACAGTGTTGTGTGAGACAGTGTTGTGTGAGACAGTGTTGTGTGAGACAGACAGTGTTGTGTGAGACAGTGTGTTGTGTGAGACAGTGTTGTGTGAGACAGTGTCGTGTGAGACAGTGTTGTGTGAGACAGACAGTGTTGTGTGAGACAGTGTGTTGTGTGAGACAGTGTTGTGTGAGACAGTGTCGTGTGAGACAGTGTTGTGTGAGACAGTGTTGTGTGAGACAGTGTTGTGTGAGACAGACAGTGTTGTGTGAGACAGTGTTGTGTGAGACAGTGTCGTGTGAGACAGTGTCGTGTGAGACAGTGTTGTGTGAGACAGTGTCGTGTGAGACAGTGTTGTGTGAGACAGTGTTGTGTGAGACAGTGTTGTGTGAGACAGACAGTGTTGTGTGAGACAGTGTTGTGTGAGACAGTGTCGTGTGAGACAGTGTTGTGTGAGACAGTGTTGTGTGAGACAGTGTTGTGTGAGACAGTTTTAGCCAAAGCACATTTTCAACTGTTGTCCCTGGGCCTGGTGTTAACCCTTCCACTGCCACACGACAGCCGCTGTGTGTGTGTGTGTGTGTGTGTGTGTGTTTGTGTTTGTGTGTTTGTGTGTTTGTGTGTGTGTGTGTGTGTGTGTGTGTGTGTGTGTGTGTGTGTGTGTGTGTGTGTGTGTGTGTGTGTGTGTGTGTGTGTGTGTGTGTGTGTGTGTGTGTGTGTGTGTGTGTGTGTGTGCGTGCGTGCGTGTGTGTGTTAGGGATGCCCCGATCGATCGGCCAGCGATCGGTATCGGCCGATATTCAGTATAAATATGAGATTGGTGAATTCCGATAATGCTTTATTTTTGCAGATCGTGAAAACGATCGAAAAACATGATCCAATTCTCAGCGGAGTTCTCACTCGCTGACTAGCTCTCTCAGGCACACAGCTGCTGCAGCGCACTGCCCCTCCCCCTCTTCCTCCCCCTCCCAGACGCGTCTATACAAATAGTAGCTCTAGTTCTGCAGACCCCTCTCTGATTGGTTGAGCTCCATTTCTGCAGCCCCTCTGCTGGGAGCTGTCGCGCGGAAATAGGCTGTCTATTGCCATTCTCTAAGACAAACTCTAACCTTAACCAGCTCCTTAACAGCGCCTAAACTTAACCGTTCTAACCTTAACCAACTCCGAAACAATGCCTAACCTTAACCTTAACCTTAACCATGCCTAACCTTAACCGGCGAAAGAATACACGTTAAAAAAAAAATCACGTTAAAAAAAAAAATTGATGGGATTCGAACTCGTCAACAACGGACCGCAGGACCGCTGCTCTGCCAGGTGAGCTGAAGCGCTGAATGAAAATCATGGCGGATTCCGCGATAAGCACCTCAAAGCACCGCGATAACCTTACGCGCGAGGGGCTTCGCTCAACCAATCAGAGAGGGGGCTGCAGAAATGGAGCTCAACCAATCAGAGAGGGGGCTGCAGAAATGGAGCTCAACCAATCAGAGAGGGGGCTGCAGAACTAGAGCTACTATTTGTATAGACGCCTCCCAGACCCGTGTCAACAGAGGCTCCGGCAATAGTCTGCTCTAGAGTCTAGTGCAGGGGTGGCCAACCAGTCAGAGACTAAGAGCCACAAAAAAATGACTGTGGTACCACAAAGAGCCACACCATACCAGCGTTTCTCAACCTTTTTTTTCAGTCACGGCACCCTTCATGTGTTTATAGGTCTCACCCTCTGGCCTCTGAAGTCGCTAATGTCTTTTTTATTTGGGCCTCACAGGGTTAAAAGTACCTACAAAATCACTTTTAGCCATTTAAAAAAATAATGTTTATTTAAAAAATGTTTAAAGGGGAACTATTAACTATTATACTACTATTTACTATTTCTTTCACTATTTGGGCACTTTTACACAATTCCTGTGAGTCTATGGAACACCTAGGTTTTTTTTCTCCAAAAAAATGCATTGTTTTGTATTTCTAATCAAGTAACTAAAAAACCGCATTTTTCTACCTCAAGATCTTAAGCCGTTTTGAGGCTGGGCTCCAACCACTGTGTGGCCTGGTGCCAACTGCCACATCAACTGCCACATTATTATGCAGCTGAGAAATCTCTGACATCACAGATATGCACATTTTCAGATGACTCAGTTCAGTGAGGGTGAATATTGTGAGAGGAGAATTGGAAGAATTCGCCAATATGAGAATTAGAGACATATATCCTATTAATAATAAGTCCACATAGCTAAGAAACAATGGTAAACACTGAAAAAAAGCCATTTATAAGATAGTTCCCCCTTTAAGCACATGTATAGTCAATTGGTCCTGTTGTTCAGCCTCACAATGCTATTTGATAGTAAATGTGTTTATATGTCCCACCCTCTGGCCTCTGAAGTTGCTAATTTCTTTTTAATTTGGGCCTCACAGGGTTAACCTCTTAAGCCCGAGATATACAGTAAAAGTGTATATTTTCAGCATTATGTTTGGTTTACCAATTATTTTAACTGTTATTAGTGAAATATAAGATTATAGAAATCTCAGGGCATTGAGTCGAAACCGGCGCATATTGACAGGAGGAAGTGGCACAGCCAAAAGTGAGTGTAGTCTTTTGAAGGAAGAGACTCAGGGGCTTTCAAATTTCGAAAAACTACCCCTACCCAGCTCACACCAGCCCCTGTCAATCATCTGACTTCTGGATTTACTTTTTAATTTCTCTTATTTTTTGGGATTATCTCCCACAAACCTGAACGTTATTTGCCAATAAAACAGAACGCAGTTAGTTTCTCTACCCTTTCTGTGAACGTCTTGCAAAAAACGGTGTTGCAATATGATGAAAAATGGTGGAGAAATTTACATTATAAAAAAAGATGGCAGAATTCAGTACTGTATCTACAAAACCTTCTGTTTAATCATCTTCCCTTTATTCATTTGCTTAGATTTTTCAGGTCTGGTCAATTTTAGCATGGTGTTATTTACAGTCAAAGATATATATTTTTTTAAATAGAATTGATATTCTCCTTTGGTTCATTACAATTTACTCAAGCCTAGTAACAGACACACTATTATTCTGACACTGATCCATATATTGTCCCTAGATTCAGATACCAAGAACATGCAAATGGACCATTTAAAAAAAAAATTGTAAATGTTTATTCTACGTCCTTATGGAATGAGTGACATAAAAAAAAAAAGTAAAAAAAAAATAAAAAAATAAAAAAATAAAAATAAAAAGAAATTATATTTTTTTTTAATTTTTTTTTATTTTTTTTTTATGGATGGAAGAGCCGCACATTGACGGGCAAAGAAGCCGCCATGCGGCTCGCGAGCCGCGGGTTGGCCACTCCTGGTCTAGTGCATGCGACCTCTGTGAGCTAACGTTAGCTACCTAGCAAACGTTACTGTTTTAAACAAAATTACCCAGTCAACTATTCACTTTTAGTTTAATACATGAGGCATTGTCTAACGTTATCTAGCTGGCTAGCTACTGATAGCTCCTGATATCAACAAATGCTCCAGCAATAGTCGAGTGCATGATACCTCCGTTAGCTAGCTAGCTAACGTTAGCTCTCGTTAGCTCACTGTTTAAATTAAATGACCCAGTAAACTAAATAGTTCACTGAGGCGTTATCTAGCCGGCTAGCAGTAGCTACAGATAGCTCTTGATATCAATGTCTTATAACATTGATTCGATGTGGTAAACGAGCCCCTGGCTTGCATCGCAGTCACGGAAAGGGGCTAGCTGAGGGAGTAGGGTATATCTGCAGAGCCGCAGATATTACCCTGCTGAGGGGCATGCTGAATGTGATTTGACCAAAGCAGAGTATACACACAGTGGAGCTGTTTGCAGATAGCGAGCATTTTGACTTGTTGCGTGGTGGCGATGTCTCGCAGATAATACAACTACAAGTATAATTTTATAATATATATATAAAAAAAAAAAATTTATACATTTACATTTTTTTTTATAAAACCAAAAAACGATCGGTATCGGCCGATATGGCTCATAGACGATCGGTGATTGGTATCGGTGGCAAAAAAACGTGATCGGGGCATCCCGTGTGCGTGTGCGTGTGTGTGCGTGTGCGTGTGTGTGTCTGTGTCTGTGTCTGTGTCTTTGTGTGTAATTCGGTAAGTGTGGTGTGTTAGGAATATATAATGTATAATGTATATATAATTGTGTGTATTGAGCTGTACTGTATTGTACCCATTCTGCAATCTGTTAATAAAGTTTTCAATCAATCAATCAATCAATCTGACTATTTTGATGGAGTGCTGATAATTAATAACAAATGTCCCTAGTGTGAGTGTGTGTTATTGTACCCGCGGGGGGGGTATATGTACCTATATTTTAGCTGTTTTAATCAATATGCCGTACTTTTTTGTTGTAAATTGTGGTTTCACTTTAACCCCTTTCACTGCCACACTACCAAAGGGTTAACCCTTTCACTACGCCAATACAGAAGGTTAACCCTTTCACTGCTGCACGACAAATGGTTAACCTGTTCACTACCCACACTACAGAAGGTTAACCCGTTCACTACCACACTACAGACGGTTTCACCTTTCACTACCACACTACAGAAGGTTAACCTTTCACTGCCACATGACAAAGGGTTAACCCTTTCACTACCCACATCTACAGACGGTTAACCCCTTTCACTACCACACTACAGAAGGTTAACCTTTGACTACCACACTACAGAAGGTTAACCCTTTACTACCACACTACACACTACATTAGCTCCTGATGCTAATGATGGAGCATCGCCGTCGGTTGTGTGATAGTAAAGGGGCTAACCTTCTGTCGTGTGGGCAGTGAAAGGGGTTATTATTATTATTATTATTATTATTATCTCATCATAAAAAAAAACATCTCACAATAAACTGCTCTGGTTCCCCCCGCGCTCCCCCCGCTCCTCCTGCTCCCCGCTCCCTGCTCCCCGCTCCCCGCTCCCCGCTCCCCCCGCTCCCCCGCGCCTGCGTGCAGATGTTGACGAGTGTGAGAGCCGGCTGCACAACTGCTCCCAGGACCAGGGTGTGTGTCAACACCTTCGGCAGCTTCCAGTGCGTTCAGGTGGAGTGTCCGCGCATGAAGAACGCCTCCTACATCAAGACCTCCGCCATGTGAGTCTCCCCTCTCTCTCTCTCTCTCTCTCTCTCTCTCTCTCTCTTTCTCTTCTCTCTCTCTCTCTCTCTCTCTCTCTCTCTCTCTCTCTCTCTCTCTCTCTCTCTCTCTCTCTTCTCTCCTCTCTCTCTCTCTCTCTCTCTCTCTCTCTGTCTCTGTCTCTGTCTCTCTCTCTGTCTCTCTCTCTCTCTTTCTCTCTCTCTCTCTCTCTCTCTCTCTCTCTCTCTCTCTCTCTCTCTCTCTCTCTCTCTCTCTCTCTCTCTCTCTCTCTCTCTCTCTCTCTCTCCCTCTCCCTCTCCCTCTCCCTCTCCCTCTCCCTCTCTCTCTCTCTCTCTCTCTCTCTCTCTCTCTCTCTCTCTCTCTCCTCTCTCTCTCTCTCTCTCTCTCTCTCTCTCTCTCTCTCTCCGCCATGTAAGCCTCTCCCCCTCTCTCTCTCTCTCTCTCTCCCCTCTCCCTCTCTGTCAACACGTCGGGGGTCTTTACGGTAAATTACACGACTCTAAACAAAACAAAAAGGAAAGGGATCCCTTGCGCTCAGGAATGATTAACCCTTTCTCTGCCACACTACCAAACGGAAAACCCTTTCACTACCACACTACAGAAGGTTAACCCTTTACTATCACACTACAGACGGTTAACCTTTCACTACCACACTAATCAAATCAAATCAAATCAAATTTATTTGATGGGCCGGACACGTCTTCTTTAAACAAGTCAAGAAGAAACATCACAATAAGTCAAGAACAAAACACCATAAAGTCCAAATTTTCATAAATAAATGCAACACTCCAAGGTGGCTGGGTGGCGTAGCGGAGATTGCGCTCGTCACCAATGCAAGAGACTCCGGTATCGAATCCCAGTCTCAGCATTGCCTGCGGCTTGGGCCAGTCGTCATACTATCTCAATTGGCAGAGGTAGCGGGTGGAAAGTCGATGGGTGGGGATTGGACGTTGTGGACAGCGACTCCTACAGGTCGGTTGGGTGACGCCTGCACAGCAGAGACAGGAAGTATCGGGGGGCAGCGTGAGCCTCCCACACGTTACTCCTCGCCACTGAGAGTCCGCGCTGTCTGGTGAAAAGATGCGACAGGCTGCCTCCTTGTGTGCCGGAGGGGACACGTGATGCAAGGCTTCTATCCTCCCTACAGCCGACCAGTGGGCGGCATAGTCTAGCAACGTTCAAGACAGGGGAGGGGAGAATTGGCAATACGAAATTGGGATGGGAGAAAAAATAGAAAAAAATAAGGAGAAAAAGTGGATACAAAGAAATGCAACACTCCCAGACATACCCCACGCAAAGGTAAGGAAAAACTCACTAAAACCTAACAATAGGAAAAAATGCACCACAGGCAATCTGGAGGAGAGAAACCTTAGAAAATTTAAATCGAACCCCAACTAACCTTACTGCCATGCACATGTCTTACTGTAATAAACGAACCTACACTGTAGCACTCAACACTTTGATGAACATTGTTACTCAGCTGATAGAGTTGTATCCTTCCTGATGACTTGTCGTACAGAACTTGTAAGTCGCTTTGTATAAAAGCGTTTCAGCTAAATGACTAAATGCAAATGTAAATGTAGAAGGGCATTCAAGGGGGGATCTCCCTTGATGTCGGTGATAGTAGTGTTGCAGTAAAACAGGCGAACAGTTGGTAAGCATGTACTCATGTGTGTAGTGAAACACAGATAAGTGCATGTGATAGCAACTGAACATTTTGAAAGATTAAAGATAGAGCTGATAGCGATAGCAACTGAACATTTTGAAAGATTAATGATAGAGCTGATAGCGGATCTATTTGAGGCAAATAATAAATATTATTATTATTATTATTATTATTATTATTATTATTATTATTATTATTATTATTATTATCATCATCACGGGACGAAAAATAAACAGGATACACAACAAGGTGCACTACATATAACCTCATCGCATGCACCTTGTTGTTGTATCCTGTTTATTTTTCGTCATTATTATATTCAGAGTTAATTATATTGTTTACACTGTCTTTCTTCTATTATAACCCCTGCCCATTCCCAAATCATATTCAGAAAGTATCACAGAGACTTTTATTGACCAAGGAATTAGTTATTATTAGTAAGACACAACATTTCCGTAGTAATTGACCACCAGACTCTTTCTCTTAAGGCATTAACTGGGTTAATTTAATATAAATGTTATATTGTAACTGTCTAGTTACACATTGGTTCCGAAACATGTATGTTCCAGGCTGCAATTAAAACTTTTAATCTGAGAGAGCTCTGGTCAGCGAAGCCGGCGCCGTTCGCGACCTCCATGTTTTGGGGCTATTCATCAGAAAACTCGGATCCGCGATTCGGCTCCCATCCGTCGGGCAAGAACTGTGGGTTTTCAGCCTCTCTCTCTGGAGCTTAACGGAGTTTCGAGTTTGAGTGATTAACCGTGTTGAATGGGGCGTCTGAACTAAGCGAGGACCTCATGCGCATGCGCCCGGCGAAGAATGCGGAAGCGCTCTTGCACTCTTCGGCTGGGATTAATATAGACGCAGACGGGACAGGCGTTAGACAGTTTGCGTGATTGTGTTGGGCGGACATAGCAATAGATACAAGTGGTAAGCATATATGTGAATAGAATAGATATATGTAGTAAGCATATTATGTGAATAGAATAGAAGTACTTAACCCAGCAATGAAACCACGGTGACAGACCACGGACAGAAGACGGTAATAAGCTGATCCATGGTGGTGCACATAGACCAGTCACTACAGAAGGTTAACCCTTTAACTACCACACTACAGAAGGTTAACCCTTTACTACCACACTACAGAAGGTTAACCTTTCACTACGACACTACAGAAGGTTAACCTTTCACTACCACACTACAGACGGTTAACCTTTCACTACCACACTACAGACGGTTAACCTTTCACTACGACACTACAGAAGGTTAACCTTTCACTACCACACTACAGAAGGTTAACCCTTTACTATCACACTACAGACGGTTAACCCTTTCACGACCACACTACAGAAGATTAACCCTTTCACTACCACACTACTAAGAAGGTTAACCTTTCACTACCACACTACAGAAGTTTAACCCTTTACTATCACACTACAGACGGTTAACCCTTTCACTACTACACTACAGAAGGTTAACCCTTTCACTTACCACACTACAGAAAGTTAACCCTTTACTATCACACTACAGACGGTTAACCCTTTCACTACCACACTACAGATGGTTAACCTTTCACTACCACACTACAGAAAGTTAACCCTTTACTACCACACTACAGAAGGTTAACCCTTTCACTACCACACTACAGATGGTTAACCTTTCACTACCACACTACAGCAGGTTAACCCTTTACTATCACACTACAGACGGTTAACCTTTCACTACCACACTACAGAAGGTTAACCCTTTTTTTCTTTTTTTAAAAGATTTATTTTAGCGCTTTTCCAGCTTTTTTCTGGTCAGACATGGGTGAGAGGGTGAATGGGAGAAGAGGTGGGGAAGACATGCGACAAATTATCCCCCGGGAGCGGGAGGCGAACCCAGGACGGCCGCGTAGGTGTGCGAGGCACTATGGTATTGCGCCACGAGGGCACCCCTACACTACAGACGGTTAACCTTTCACTACCACACTACAGAAGGTTAACCGTCTGTAGTGTGGTAGTAAAGGGTTAACATTCTGTAGTGTCGTAGTGAAAGGGTTAAAGGCCTGCCGCACGTCGTGACCACATCACCTTCCCTCGCGGCATTTAGTTTAACTTATTCTCACAAAAACCTTTACCGCCGAACTGCAAATTACCCAGAGAGAGGCTCAGACTGAAGACAGCCTGAAGACTCTGCCGTCGGCTGAGGGATACGCTGACAAGTGTCTGGAATGAAACGTGTTTATTGTCGTGGCTCGGAAAGCTGTCGCTTGATTTATTGGTTCAGTCAAAGCGGAATTCTGTTGTGTGAAGAATGCAGTGAAAAGTGTATGAAACTCTCACATGAGACGGGCTTGAAGAATGGGGTCGTTTATCTAAAATGTATTTATTCTACCCTGGGATAATCTGTTGATGTCCCAGCTGACTGACTGATGATTAACTGACTGACTGACTGACTGACTGACTGACTGACTGACTGACTGACTGACTGACTGACTGATTAACTGACTGACTGACTGACTGACTGACTGACTCACTGACTGACTGACTCACTGACTGACTGACTGACTGACTGACTGACTGACTGACTGACTGACTGACTGACTGACTGACTGACTGACTGACTGACTGACTGACTGACTGACTGACTGACTGACTGACTGACTGATTAACTGACTGACTGACTGACTGACTGACTGGCTGACTGACTGACTGACTGACTGACTGACTGACTGACTGACTGACTGACTGACTGACTGACTGACTGATTAACTGACTGACTGATGACTGATTAACTGACTGACTGACTGACTGACTGACTGACTGATTAACTGACTGACTGATGACTGATTAACTGACTGACTGACTGACTGACTGACTAACTTATTACAGTTTTTCTCAATTGCTTTGGTGCATTTCTCGGATCAGAATTAAAGTTCTCATAACTGTTAGTGCATTTCTCAAAACAATTAGTACAAACTGCAAAACCTAGGTGATAACCTGCAGTAGCGTGTCACTTGCTCAAAATGGATAATTCATTCCTCAAAAGCAAGTATTCATGTCAATGAAAGTGTCACTCTCATCAAAATAAAAAGTCCTGACACCATTGTTTATGAACAAGATAGTCAAATGGCTTTGCCATGTTTTCGTTATGACAGTTCACTCTGTAAGTGTTTTCCAATGCAAAAAAAGTCAGATCTTGGTGACACTTTCTGAAAATGCTCAAGACAGCACTATACACTATTTGCACAGCCATTTGAAATCTACAGTTACACATTGCTGTATTTAGTGAGGTAAATGAGTACAAGACACGTATGTTTTTACTGCATATGCTCTTTGCAATTTTAATTTGTTCACAGCATTGTGCAAAAGAAAAATACAAACTAATTTACAACAAACATAAGAAACACCCTTTGGCCTTTGGGTAGAGCTGTGCACAACTGTAAACAATATTGCAGTACATATTGGAACTGAATTGGAACATACAACATACACAGTACTGTAAATCATTCATTCACATCCAGACATTCCTGTCTGTCTGGCTATTGGATTCAGGAATGGGGAGTAGGGAGGGAGATATTCCACCAGCATACTTTCATGTGCTGCAAACCACTGTGTGACCAGAATTGCGTGGTGAAAACGCACATTATCCCATACAACAACGTACTTGGTCAGATGGTCGCCATTTAGACCCCTCTCATTCTCAGGGATTATGTCCCTGTAAAGAGTGTCTAAAAAAGTCAGCAGATGTTGTGTGTTGTATGGACCAATGCGGGGCATATGGGTGAGGACGCCGTTTTCTGAGATGGCTGCACACATTGTAATATTCCCTCCTCGTTGGCCTGGGACATCAGTGGTTGCTCTCTGTCCAATGCGATTCCTTCCACGTCTTCTACCTTTTGCCAGATTGAAACCCGCCTCATCAACATATATTAATGTGTGCAGCGATTCCCTGGCATCCAGCTCCATTCAGGGGAAAAATTATAAAGAAATGTATAAAATTTGCTTGACAGATTTTGACAACTAGTTCAACATATTTGTATGTAATGACTCAAGCAATGAAATGAGGACTATTAGTTTTATAGGGAATGACTATTCAGCAGTCATAAGTATAGTTCATTTTGACTGACATGACATAAGCAAATGATAATGTTATAAAACAGCAGAGAATTGTATGAAAGCAATTGATGCATGTCCAAAAGCATTTGCAATTTGTTCGGAGGAATGAGAAACTGCTACTATGATGTGCACAAATGACAAAATGTTGTGGAGGTTGAACTAACAGTTATGAGAACTTTAATTCTGATCAGAGAAATGCACCAAAGCAATTGAGAAAAACTGTAACTGACTGACTGACTGACTGACTGACTGACTGACTGATTACAGTTTTTCTCAATTGCTTTGGTGCATTTCTCTGATCAGAATTAAAGTTCTCATAACTGTTAGTGCATTTCTCAAAACAATTAGTACAAATAGCAAAACCTAGTTGATAACCTGCAGAAGCTTGTCACTTGCTCAAAATAGATAGTTCATTCCTCAAAAGCAAGTATTCATGTCAATGAAAGTGTCACTGTCATCAAAATGAAAAGTCCTGACACCATTGTTTATGAACAAGATAGTCAAATGGCTTTGTCATGTTTTCATTATGACAGATCACTCTGTAAGTGTTTTCCAATGCAAAAAAGTAAGATATTGGTGACACTACCTGACATTACTGTACACACTGTACACATTGTAATATTCCCCCCTTGTTGGTCTGGGACATCAATGGTTGCTCTCTGTCCAATGGGATTTCTTCCACGCCGTCTACCTTTTGCCAGATTGAAACCCGCCTCATCAACGTATAATGTGTGCAGCGGTTCCCTGGTACACGCGTTATCCCAGAAGAGAGAGATAAAAGCTATAAACTTTTCCTGTCTAACATAATGCATTTTGGACAACATATTGTACAGTATGAACTGTCATGTAAGTGTACTGCATGGCACTACACAAAGTAACCAGTTTACAGCACTGAACATTAGAGTATGCATAGAACACATTTTGTTTTACTTGTGCATACTGGTGGCAGATCTCCTTCACTCTGTTCCAGTCAAATGGCTACTCATTTGTCAATTGTACTACAATTGTTTCATGCACATTTAATTTCCACTGAGCACTCTGTCAATTGTAGCGATTGAAACGGATTCAATATTCCCAAAGATGTTGTCATCCTCTATAACAGCGCTTTGTATCTCTGCAAACCTTATGGCATTGTTTGCAATCACCATTGCACAAATGTCTTCCTCTTAAAAAGGGGCCCTCTTCCACCTCTGCGAGGTTGTCTTGCAATCCTATGTGGTGCAGAGTAAAATTACAGTAATGTATAGCAAACATGAGATATACTGCTTTACAGTAACCCATATTACTGCAGTGTACAATAACAGTGCTTCCCACTTGTAAAATAATGCAGTACAGTACCATACTGTAAATATGGCAAATATTTACTGTAACACTACTGTACACTACAATACAGTCAATCTGTGCTGCAGTAAAGCTGTCTAAATGTAAAATGTAAAAAGTGACAAGTTCTTGTCCCACTGCAAGCTTCATGTATGACACAATGGCAGTAGTGCAGTGCAGATTGTTTAGTGCTGAATTACTGTCCAGTATACACACCTGCTCTCCCGACGAAGTGTTTGAATACAGTAATTTAATTTACAGTGGTTCTCTCAACATTTGGCTGCACCCTTTGACCAGCCTCAGCCATTGTGAGGCCGTGATTGATAGATTTTGACAACTAGTTCAACATTTTTGTATGTAATGACTCAATCAATGAAATGAGGACTATTAGTTTTATAGGGAATGACTATTCAGCAGTCATAAGTATAGTTAATTTTGACTGACATGACATAAGCAAATGATAATGTTATAAAACAGCAGAGAATTGTATGAAAGCAATTGATGCATGTCCAAAAGCATTTGCAATTTGTTCGGAGGAATGAGAAACTGCTACTATGATGTGCACAAATGACAAATGTTGTGGAGGTTGAACTAACAGTTATGAGAACTTTAATTCTGATCAGAGAAATGCACCAAAGCAATTGAGAAAAACTGTAACTGACTGACTGACTGACTGACTGATTAACTGACTGACTGACTGACTGACTGACTGACTGATTAACTGACTGACTGACTGACTCGACTGACTGACTGACTGACTGACTGACTGACTGACTGACTGACTGACTGACTGACTGACTGACTGACTGACTGACTGACTGACTGACTGACTGACTGACTGACTGATGACTGGCTGACTGACTGACTGACTGACTGACTGACTGATTAACTGACTGACTGACTGACTGACTGACTGACTGACTGACTGACTGACTGACTGACTGACTGACTGACTGACTGACTGACTGATTAACTGACTGACTGACTGACTGACTGACTGACTGACTGACTGACTGACTGACTGACTGACTGACTGACTGACTGACTGACTGACTGACTGACTGATGACTGGCTGACTTACTAGTTACCTTGAGATAAATACAAGGTTTTGCAAACAGAACATGTGATAAGTTGATGAACATGAAGTGCTTTTGTTTCAAAGTTCAAGCCTGTCGGCTTTAATAGGAATCACAGCCAACAATAATTTTAATGTGACCTTTTAGAGGTTCATGCATTGAAGAATGAACGCTCTCAAGCATTGAAAATATAAGAACATCACATAAAATATGGACTTGTACCTTGAATTTAAAATACTTATACGCACCAATATGTTTACCTTTTTTAATAGAGGACTTGCTTTTATGAGAGTAGGACTACTATTCTATCAAGGGACTTTCTGCTTTTACCAGACTACTAATCTATCAGGCCATTTCTATTTTTACTTAACCCTTTCACTGCCGCACAACTACCAAACGGTTAACCCTTTCACCGCGACAATATACACAGGAGGTTTAACCCTTTCACTGCCACACGACAGCCGGCGACCGTCGGTAGTGTGATAGTGAAGGGTTAACCTTCGGTGGTGTGGCAGTGAAAGGGTTAAAGGGATAGTTTGCATCCCTGTATATAGTATGAGGGATAACCGATGCACTAGTAGTTTAACTAGTATATAGTATAGTTGAACTAGTGCATTGCATCAACTATACTACTTACTAGTATACTGTAGTAAGTAGCAAGTATTTCATGCCACTTAATGTCCAGAAATCCAATCTATCCCTTTAAAGTGAAAGTCCGCCCCCTAAAACAAAATGTACAGTACATTGTACTGTTCCAATTGTCTTGGACAGTTCATTCAATATCTTTAAACACAGACAACTGTCTCCCTGAGC
Source organism: Notolepis coatsorum (assembly GCF_963971535.1). NCBI lineage: Eukaryota > Metazoa > Chordata > Actinopteri > Aulopiformes > Paralepididae > Notolepis > Notolepis coatsorum. The sequence continues at coordinate 3,892,110 of NC_140182.1, forward strand.
TCAGCTATTACATCCAAATGAGTTTTATTTAAATGTGTGGCTTACAGCTCTGAATCGAAAATGGATCCATTATCCAGTATAATCACCATGGTTACTGTCATAGTGTCCTGAGAGTTAAATCACCATGGTTACTGTCATAGTGTCCTAGGAGTTAAATCACCATGGTTACTGTCATAGTGTCCTGAGAGTTAAATCACCATGGTTACTGTCATAGTGTCCTGGGAGTTAAATCACCATGGTTACTGTCATAGTGTGTTAGGAGTTAAATCACCATGGTTACTGTCATAGTGTCCTGGGAGTTAAATCACCATGGTTACTGTCATAGTGTCCTGGGAGTTAAATCACCATGGTTACTGTCTAACCGTCTTGTCTCCCCGGCGTTCAGTTTAAGGAGAGACATATTTACAACTAAACTGAGCTGAATTATAGAAACAACACATTTTAGTTTTAGTCCACCACAGCCTGAGGTTTCTGACTTTTGACCCCCCTCTCTCTCCCTCTCTCTCTTCCTCTCTCTCCCTTTCTCTCTGTCTATCTCCCTCCACCCTCTTTCTCTCTCCCTCCCTCTCTCTCTCTCCACCCTTCCTCCCCC
>NC_140182.1:3897901-3997225 GCF_963971535.1 Notolepis coatsorum
AATCCACATTGGAATACGGGTACAATGAGCAAACACTGTGTAAACAGTACAGGAAAAATATGTAAAAAAAACACAGACAGTATAAAACACAGACAGTGTAAAAAAGTGTGTGATTGATTGTCTTTATGGTGGTTGTATTCAGTTGGATCTCTCTCTTTCTCTCTCTCTCTCTCCCCCCCCCTTCCTCTCTCTCTCTCCCTCTCCCCCTTCCTCTCTCTCCCTCTCTCTCCCCCTCCTTCCTCTCCCTCTCTCTCCCCCCCCCCACCTTCCTCTCTCTCTCTCTCCCCCCCCCCTTCTTCTCCTCTCTCCCCCTCCTTCCTCTCTCTCTCCCCCCCCCCCCCCCTTCTTCTCTCTCTCTCTCCCTCTCCCCCTTCCTCTCTCCCCCTCCTTCCTCTCCCTCTCTCTCCCCCCCCCCTTCTTCTCTCTCTCTCCCTCTCCCCCTTCCTCTCTCCCCCTCCTTCCTCTCCCTCTCTCTCCCCCCTCCCCTGGTCCAGGCGCTGTGAGAGGAGACTAAAATATAACTTGCAGGGAGAGCAAACACACACACACACATTTATTTTTGTATGACTATACTTGTGAGGACTGAGGACTATTGAAGACATTCATCTCTTCTTTCAAACCTTAACTCATAACTTTAACCAAACCAAACCTTTAACCCTAAAATGGTCTATTATATTATAAAGTGAGGACTGGTCGAAATGTCTTCAGATTGATCTCATCTTTCTTTCCCTGCTGGGACATGTGATGCCTCACAAGGATAGAAGTCCAAGAGCGCACGCACGCATGCAATTGCCCTAGAACACAAAAAAAACGACACCTATCTCGGCCTAAACACCAGTGCTACAGGGAACTTCAACCAAGCTGTGAACGACCTGAGAGTCAAAGCAAGAAGGGATTTTTATGCCATCAAAAGGAACATCAAGCTAGACATTCCAATTAAAATCTGGCTCAAAATATTAGACTCCGTGATAGAACCGATTTCCCTGTATGGTTGCGAGGTCTGGGGCCCACTTGCAAACCAAGACTTCACCAAATGGGACAAACACCCAATTGAGACTCTGCATGCAGAATTTAGCAAATCCATTCTCCGCACCCAATGCAAAACACCAAATAATGCATGCAGAGCAGAACTAGGAAGATACCCACTAATTATCTAAATCCAAAAAAAGAGCATTTAAATTCTACAATCACCTAAAAGAAAGCGACCCAGACACACTCCACAACATAGCCCTCACCCACAGAGAGACCCTCGATAGATGCCCGCTCAGCCAGATGGTTCTGGGACTCTGCTCACAAACACAAGCAGAGCCACCAGACAGTAACCACACTGGACTAAATCAAATTATAAGAAAACAAAAAGAAAACTATCTGACACATTGGAAAGAAACAACCCAAAACCAGAGCAAATTGAAATGCTAGTTGGCCCTAAACAGAGAGTACACAGTGGCAGAATACCCGAGCACTGTGACTGACCCAAAACTAAGAAGATCCTTGACTAGGTACAGACTCAGCGAGCACAGCCTAGCCATCGAGAAAGGCCGCCATAGGCAGACCTGGCTCCCAAGCGAAGACAGACTGTGCACCCACTGCACACAAGATGAGGTGGAAACCGAGCTCCACTTCTTAACAACCTGCCCACTATACCAAGACATCAGAGACATATACTTCCCACAAATTGCAAACACCCAAAGAGACTTTGAAAATAACTCACATACCTACTGGGAGAAGTACAACAATGTGCAAACACAGCAGCAAGATGTATGAGCTGCTGTGACAAGAAAAGGACATCCAACGGAATACAACCACCATAAAGTCTCAATCACACAAAATAATTCCTTCTGTAATGTACTGATTACTTGTGATTTCTCTGTTTGATTGTTTTGTTTGGCTTTGGCAATGTAAACGTGTCAATGTTTCCCATGTCAATAAAGCCCATTTGAATTTAATTGAGAGAGAGAGAGAGAGAGAGAGAGAGAGAGACAGAAAGAGAGAAAAAGGGAGAGAGAAAGACAGAGCGAGAGAGAGAGAGAGAGAGAGAGAGAGTTAACCTGCATGCTAACACGTTAGCCCCACACAGTACAGCAGTTATGTCCCAGCCTGTTGACACACAGACGGGTCAGTGACTCACCGTGGCCCGAGGAGACCCTGGGCACATATGGAGGCCCGTTCATCCCCCCTGGAGTTTAAAGGGTCATTTTTTAAGAATGGCACACATACCTTGAGAGCCCATGGGGTGAGTTGTCACACCCAGATGAGGTTTCTATTCTGGTATCGGTAACGGGTCTGAATCCACTTTAGTTTTTTTTTTGTGTGTGTTTGTTTACCTTGTTTGTATCACGAGATCAGAAGAGAAAATGGGGTCCTCCACAAAGTGCCTCTTTCATAGTTGACATCCCAGTGACATGACATTTTAAAATGTGACTGAACTGTGCCGCGGCACCGGGAGAACGGGAGGAATGTTCCCCAGTGCTCTGGGGCCGTTCTGGAAGTGTTTTTCGGACATGCACCGCTCTCTCTGTAGAACCCTCCTACACCCGCAGGCCTGTTTAGAACATCCCTGAACGTGAACTTGCATCGGTTTGTGATCGATTATTAGTTACTGGGTATTTCAAAGTACCTCGTATTTGGTACCATTTTGAAGCCAACGACTAGGGCTTTCCAATGATATAAAATATGTGTATGATTATCATCATCATTATTATTATTATTATTATTCATATGTAGTTGTGCACTTGAACTTGTTGAAATTGAACTTGAAGATAAAAAATGAATTTTCAAGCACTTTCCTTACTTGGTAGGAAAAAGATTAGAACAGCTGACAGATTAGAAATAGCATCTATTGTTCAAAAGTTATTAATTAATTAATTAAAGTATAAAGTATTTAAAGTATAAATAAAATATATTATATATAGAATATGACCCAGTAATGAATAAACTAAATACAGCAATGTGGCTATTTGAAAACATTGCATTTGCTAAATAAATACATCAATTGTAGCTTCACGTTAGCCAACTTGTCTAATTATTATTATTATTTCTCCACGTGGTAAATACACAGGTCACAACATGTTTACAGGAACGTTTTGGAGTTGTATTTGGAGTGTATTTCGTGACTGTCGGGAACTAGGGTACACTGGCACACCTACTTCCAGTGAATGACGCTAAGCGAGGCTAACAGCACGGCTGTTCCCTACGCCTACTGCATGCACAGAGAAGAAAAGGGTCTGTAATGTATCTGCTTGTCTAACTCCAGGGTAGATGGCAAATAATCAAATTTCCCAAAAAGTTGGCATAGCTCCTTTAAGTCTGGTCAGGCCCTCTAGCAGTGCTAGAATATAAACCTAATGTGGGTGTAAGAGCTCACACAAGCAAGTTACGTCCTAACCGAAATAATAGCACTTGTACTTGAATGAATGAATGAAAACTTTATTTAACAGACTGCAGAATGGGTACAATACAGTACGGCTCAATACACACAATTGTTAAGGGGATGCAGACCAGAGAAAGACGCTCGTCTTGTTTACATCAGGGTCCCCCATTTTCAATTCATAGTGACATTTATGACATACACAACATACATGACATTTATGACATACACAACATACATGACATTTATGGCATAGGGACATACATGACATACAGGTATATAGTACTGTCACATTTGTGACATACGATATGCAAATATACAGTACTGTTACCCATAGATACTGACAGAGAGTATATACATAATTACATGTACATTAGGAGGGGGTGGGTGGGTGGGCGAGAAATATACATACGGCGGGGAGAGAATTATATACACGGTGGGGAGGAGACTGTCTATTAGGAGGGGTTGGGGGTGGGGGGGTTTGGACATTTACGGTGGCCAGTTTCAAATTGCAGCCTCCCGTAGGTGCTCTTTTAGAGCGGTTTTGAATGTGGGTAGTGATTCACATTCCTTTACAGCTGTGGGTAGGGCGTTCCATGTGATGTGTGACGTGTTTAGTCCCTTGTTTGAGCCGAACCTGGGTTTAACATGATTTGTGGAGCTCCCTCTGGTGTTGTGATCGTGGTATTCACTGACCTTTGGGAAGTATTTTGACATGTACATGGGTACCTTGGTCGTGTAGTGTATCTTGTAGACCAGGCCCATTGCAAGTTGCTGTACTCTGTCTTCTACTCTAAGCCATCCTAGGTTGTCAAAGTGGGCAGGGGTGAGGTGGGTTCTAGGAGTCAGGTCAAGCAGTAGTCTGACCAGTTTGTTTTGAGATGTTTGTAATTTGTTTTTAGCGCCTTTGAGGTGCTTTGGTACCATGAGGTGCAAGCATAGTCGTAGTACCCTTGAATGAGTGCTCCTGCCAGAGTCTTCAGGGTATTCTTGTTTACCAGAGAGGAGATCCGGTACAAGAATCGAGTTCGTTGGTTGACTTTTTTTTTATTACATTGGATGCCATTTTGTCACAGGAGAGATTAGCCTCTAGGATGGAACCCAGGTAGGTAATTTCATCTTTCCTTGTGACAATATTGTCACCCACTGTAACTGAGAAGCCGTCGGTCTTGCTGAGTTTGAACCGAAGAGAATGGACTCTGTTTTGCCCATGTGTAATGATAGTTTGTTGTCGGCGAGCCATATGCAGATTTTGCCTAGTTCTGAGCTGAGGGTTTTTTCAACCTGTAACTTGTTCTTGTCAGAGACCAGCAGGGCTGAGTCGTCCGCAAACAGGAACAAGTTGCAGTCACAAGCTGACGACATGTCATTTGCATAAATTAGGAACAGTAGCGGTCCTAGTATGCTTCCTTGTGGAACACCACTGTGAGGGGGGGGGGATACGTCAACATGTTAGGCAACCAACTTGCGCCTAGCCACGCCCCCGCGGCGCAGCCGTAATCCCCCCTCTTTTAACATCGACGGTTAGCTCAACTCGTTCGCCGCCTTGCTGTGGAACCTGCGGTGCGTTGGTGACAAGTTCGAATCACTTCAATTTCCTTTATTTTTTAACGTGCATTCTTTCGCCGGTTAAGTTTAGGCATTGTTTCGGAGTTGGTTAGGGTTAAGTTTAGGCATTGTTTCGGAGTTGGTTAAGGTTAGGGTTAAGTTTAGGCATTGTTTCGGAGTTGGTTAAGGTTAGAGTTTGTCGCAGAGCATGGCAATAGAATGCAGCCTATTTCCGCACTGCCGCTCTCGCGGTCACATGGACGTCGTGGCCAATCAGAGAAACGCTGAACGCAAGTTGGTTGCCTAAAATGTTGACGCGGGGGGGGATAGGGTACCGTTTACCTCCCCCACCTGTGTGGTGTATAGGGCTGTCTTAAATACTTCGAAGCTTCGTTCGATGGGCATGGGATTCGAATATGGAAATAAAATTCGATTGTGTAAAAAAATAAATAAAAAATGTGCAAAATCAACTCTGCCTCTCTTTGTTAACTACAACAAGCAATGCTGTTTGTTATTTAAGATGAGGTCGGACTCGACACAGACAGATTTGTGTTCATTGTGCTGCTTTTATAAAGCCTCAAATGACGGTTTACAATATTTCATGGAAGCAACGTGTTTAGTTTGTCTAAGATTTAAACTTTACAGCACTGACAAAGTTGAACAAAGTGCTGTACAAGTCCCACAACATAAAATAAAAATATTAATACTTAAGAAAAAAAAATTCAAGGCTTCGAATTAAAATCGAATCTCGGCCCTGAAGCTTCGAATTCCAAAAGAAATCGAAGGTCAGCCCTAGTTCATTCATAAAGACAGTAGAGGTTGAGTACTTTATTATCTAAAGATGGTAAGTTAGTGTGTTGATTCATAATTAAAGACAGTAGAGGTTGAGTACTTTATTATCTAAAGATGGTAAGTTAGTGTTGCATTCATTCATAGTTAAAGACAGTAGAGGTTGAGTACTTTATTATCTAAAGATGGTAAGTTAGAATGTTGCGTTCATTCATAGTTAAAGACAGTAGAGGTTGAGTACTTTATTATCTAAAGATGGTGAGTTAGTTGTGTTCATTCATAGTTAAAGACAGTAGAGGTTGAGTACTTTATTATCTAAAGATGGTAAGTTAGTGTAGAGTTCATTCGTGATAAACCAAAACCTCAGCTGGAAAACTCATTAACTATGTAAAGAAAAAACCAGCGCGTAGCTTAGGTATCTTAAGAAAAACCAGACACATTAAATTTGAGATCATTATACACAATTTATTGTACTCTTTTATTACCATATCTAACTTACTGTATAGAAACTTGGGGAAACATACAAAACGAATCTGAATCCTATTATCATCTTACAGAAAAAGGCAATAAGGGTTGTGAACAATGTTAGTTATCTCCATCCTACAAACACTGTTTTTTTTAACTAAGGGCATTAAGGTTCCTCGACTTAGTTGACCTTAAAACAGCAGAGATAGCACCACATATAGACTGCAGGACATAGTATACACCATATTATCAATTAAGCAATGGCGTGAAACACAAAAGAAAATATTCTAACCAACATAAATGGCATAGCCATACTCCCCTATTCAATAACAATGAACAATTTCCTTATTGGAAAATAACCTATAAGATACCCCAAATGGGAAAAGCAGGGCATACACACATTGGGAGATGTTTTCAACAAACAGGGTTTTTGTAGCTATCAAGATATACATAAATTGAACCTCACCAGTTCCACATATTATTTTTACGCACAGTTGTTGGATTGTTTGAAGGCTCATGGAGTCCCATTAAGGATACCAATTGAGCACCACAGATATCACAAATTCTTCTATGAAAGAGAGACATCGAGAGGTTTTGTATCTGATTTTTATCATCAATTACTAACATCCTCGTATGAAATCCTCCACCTAGACTCAGTCTGGAGGAGGGATATATCAGAATTCTTATTTCTGAACATACCTGTACACCCCTCTGTATTGTTGTTGAATGATGTTTTTGAGTATGCAGTACCTCCACAGCTAAAGAGACTAGTTTTATCCGATATCACAGCGGCTAAAAAGCTGATAGCATCACGATGGATTAAACCGGAAAAAATGTGCCGGAAGGTTTGGGTTCTTACCTATCTCGATGTGATTTATCTAGAAATATCTACAGCAAGAATTTTAGGTGTCAGTGAAACCAACATTGCAATCTGGTTAGAACTGGTGGAGAGAATAAAAGCTAGCATATGAAGTGTAGTGCCTGGTTAGAAACGAAAGAAAATGGATGGATTATCCAAGTGGGGGTCCGGGGGGGGGGGGGGTGAGCGCGCGAGAGCATATGTATGTATGTAGGGTATTAGATAGCAAGTATTAGGTATATATCTCGTAAACTACATTTATAATGATTCAAATGGTTGTTTCATTGGATGTTTACTGTTAATGCTCGTGTGTCTAATTTGTTGTTATGTTTATGTTTAATAAAAAAAAAAAAAAAAACAGCAGAGATAGTTTTTAAACAGGGGAACAGGTCAGTTACACTATTTAAAATGAACTTTAGATTGTCCGCGCCCGCTCCCTCTGCTGGTTCTCCTGCTGCAGCGCTGCAAGCTGCCCCTGGAGGGCGACGATATACACCTGCTGCTCTGCAGTCTCCTCCCGCAGCGCCCGCACCTCCTCCCGATGCTGCTGTGCAATCAGCTCCCGCAGCGCCCGCAACTCTTTCCGACGCAGCTCTGCAGCCTCCTCCCACAGCACCCGCGCCGCCTCGCTCTGATGCAGCCCTACAATCCGCTCCTGCATCGCCCGCGTCACCTCTGCAATCCCCTCCCGCAGCACCCGCGCATCCTCGCTCCCTACAATCCGCTCCTGCATCGCCCGCGTCTCCTCTGCAGTCTTCTCCCGCAGCACCCGCATCTCCTTCTCCCTGATCAACATGCAGCTAAACGCACGGATCTGATCCATCAGCAGCTGCGACGCGAGACTGCGGCCGGCGTCGTCCAGCCGCTCGTTGATGTCCACGAAGTCGCCGCCGAGGCTAAAGGCTTTCCTCATGCGGTGGAAGGGGGACGACCACGTGTATCTACTGATAAAAACAAATCAAATGTATCACATTAGTATAGGAGGAGGAGGAGGAGCAGGAGGAAGAGGAGGAGGAGGAGGAAGAGCAGGAGGAGGAGTGCATGAGAGTAGAAGACAGTAAGAAGGTTAGTGTTTTAATTATCAGTAGGTTGGTTTCGTTCTTGGTGCTAATAGGGTCATACTTAGGCCCCGTTTAGACGAGCGTTTTGTGAACAGAAACCGCAAAAGTCATCTTGCGGTTTCACTTTTCATTTTACGTTTAGACGAGCGTTTTGGGGTGGAATTCTCCGTGCAGACGAGGCTGTAACGACGGAGCCCCGCTGTCACACGATTGGCGCATATGTCACATGACGTGCTGTGAAGACCCGCCCTACTCTGCCTCTGATTCGCAGACTGTGGATGGGGAATGTGATTGGACCAAAGCAGAGTCACTCACAGACAGTGGGTCCACTCACGCCGCGGGACAGATTCTTGTGTATTTAACCCTTTCACTGCCACACGACAGCCGGTTGTGTGATAGTAAAGGGTTAACCTTCTGTCGTGTGGCAGTGAAAGGGTTAAAAGTACTGCCAATGTAGCCTTCAGGTGATCTCCGTTGATATAGTCAGACATACTTGCTTTGTTTACGTATCGGCTACTGGCGCATACCTGCTACCTGTGACGTAAGCAGTACGCGCGACCAGAGCCGTGACAACCCTTTCGTCATCGTTTTAACAGATTTATACGGTTTAACAGTTTAGACGAGAGCGCAAAGCTTTTGCGTTTCTAGGAATTCCACCCTGGAAGGTAGTCTCACTTTTTTGCGGTTTCACCCCGTAAAAACGCCGTTTCCGTATAAACGAAAGGCACATCCGAAAAAATATTTTTGCGGATTCACCTGCTAGCGTTTCCGTCTAAACGGGGCCTTAGGCTGCAATTTGCGATTTTTCTTTATCAAATCAAATTGAAAATCAAATCAAATGTATTTGTATACGTCTTGTCCGCCAATCGTTGAACGCCCAACCACGTAATGTTATTTTGATCGTTATTTCTTTTATTCGATATTTCCATATTCGTTATCCATCCAGGCAGCCTGTGTTACCATAGGGAATGAGTCCGAGATCGCAAAAGTCCAATACCGCCGCCTGGTGGTATGTGGCCGATGTTGCACTTCCTTTGAAGTCGCTTTCACACAGGGGCTGTTTGGTCCGGACTTTCGGACCAGAATTCGATAGTCTGGTTTTTCGGGTCTGTGTGAATGCGCGTCGAACTCGGTCCGCCTGAAAACGTAGGTCTCGGTTCGGCTTCATCGAACCAAACGCGAACCAAATATAGGAAGTGATTATTATTACCACTGCTCGCAACACTCACTGCAAAACAAGCACACTGCATCTAATCTCTCTATCTATCTATCTATGTCTGTGCATCTTGGGAAGAAGGAAGAAAAAACGCGGTTTATTATTATTACCGAGGCGCGCGGCTTATTATATTATTAATAAAACAGCTACTTGTGGGCACTCATAAAAACACCGTGGTCTACAAGTTGTTTAGCGAGAGGATGGTGGTAATGTGCTTCAATAGAACAATGGATCAATGCCATGTCAAAACTCGGCTCCGCTGATCTGGAGGGCTCCGCCATAGATAGATATATATATCTATGGGCTCCGCAGTCCACACACAGACACACACACGGGATCACAGCCACACACACATTTCCACTGTCCAATAGACAAGCGCCCTTTTCGACCGCGTGACATTGTTCAGAAGGTCTCGGTCCGCCCGACAGATATCTGTGTGAACGCAGGCGAACCAAATGAAGAATGCAACAATGTTGCAACTTCACCCCCAGAACCGCACAGAGTCCACCAGAACTATATGTGAAAGCGACCTGGGACTCTGTATGGGGCTGTGCGTCGATGAAATGCCTCCGGGCGGACCTTTCTAGTAGCCTGAACCAGGGGCTTCACCCGATCGCATTGAATAGTTTTTGGGACCCCCGATTTATTATGCTGTGGGGGGTTATATCGTGGGCCAAATGGACATACGATCTACCAGATGGCAATCAAATAATTGGAATATTCTTTTTGGAATCCCACCGGCCACAGGTAAGAGCAATTTACCGTCAATTTCAGCCTGATTGTGCCTTGTTTTCATAGCCATCGCCCTGATCAGCGTATGGGGTTGTACTAATGAATGCAGTTATTGACAATTAATTTAATTCATGCATTCATGATGGAACATAATACCGATCATATGCATTTGAATTTTTAAGTGTAGCGTGTATAGGGACGAAATGGCAATGGATTTAATATAATACATGTATCAGGCTATTACTAGCCTCCCAGGAATTACCCTAAACCGCCCTAAAACCATACTTATATTCACCACGGTATAAAGCGGGAATGTATGGATGGAAAAATTATTTCTTTTTCACATCTTGAACGATAGATACCCGATGTCAAATGGGCCATAGTATTGCATGCATAGCTATAATATATATAACAGGGGTAGGCAACCCTAGGCACGCGTGCCTGCATTGGCACAGGGGGCAGCATTACATTTTTCTTTTTATTATAATATTTTTTTTGGCTTTGAAATATTATAGTGAAATATTTTGCATACATAGTATACATCAAATTATCAATTAAGCAATGAGACTTGAAATTTGGCCCTCTTATAACACATGTGATTCGGATATGGCGTGACACAGAAAAAATGTACTAACCAAATGGCATAGCCATTCTCCCATATTTAATAACAATGCACTCCTTATTGCACAACGACCCATCAGATATCCCAAATGGGAAAAGAAGGGCATACATACACATTGGGAGATATATTCAACGAACGGGGTTTCTGTAGCCATCATGAAATTCAGAACAAATTTAACCTCACCAGCTCCACATATTATTTCTATATAGTTATTAGCAACTTTGAAAGCTGATGGAGTCCCATTAAAGATACCACTTGAGCACCACAGATATCACAAATTCTTCTATGAAAGGGAGACATCGAGAGGCTTCGTATCTGACTTTTATCATCACTTACTAACGTCTTCCTATGGAATCCTTCCCCTAGACTCAGTCTGGAGGAGGGATATACCAGACTTGAAAGTACATTTTGATTGGGCTGAAGTCTGGGCAAACGTTCGACTAGCGTCACGCAACCCGGACCATCAACAGATTAATCTTAATTATATTCATAGGACTTACCTGACTCCTATAAGATTGAACCGAATGGGGCTTAAACAAGACTCTCTATGCTCCTTGTGTTTAAGAGGTGATATAGGTACATGGCCTTGAACGCTGCCCCGTCAACACATTATTTTATGATGTAAAAACTTTAGCGGTCTTTGACGTGGGACCAGAGATAAGGGCGTGGCTACAAGATACCCAGAGTTGGACCCAGACGTACCCCACGCGAAGGTAAGGAAAAACTCACTAAAAACCTAGCAATAGGAAAAAATGCACCACAGGCAATGTGTAGGAGAGAAACCTGATGAGCTTCTTTGCGGACTCCAGCGTGATCTTGAGCTCGGCGAGCGCTCTCTCCACCGGGGCCGGGTTCTGACCGGGGCCCTTCTGTCGGATCACCAACTCCTCCAGCGCCTTGACGCGCTCCTCAACCCCATTGACGCGCTGCACCAGATCATCGCAGCGCTTCCCGTTTAACTTCTCCTCCTGCTTGAATACCTTCAACATCTCCCGACATCAGCCCCAAGGTTGGAGGGAGAAGTCCATGGCTGGCTGAACAAAGGAGAAGAACCTGAGGTCAGCGAGAGATATTGATAACAATGCTGATATTGATTATTATTATTATTATTATGCCGATAAATATTGATGCTGTTGTTGTGAAACAATGCTGATATACAGTTAAGAATGAGTCATTCGCTTTTGGTTTTTAAGAAAATGGTTTGTAAAGCAATTTTTGAAGATTACAAAGGTGAATAATACTGTTTTTTTTTTGCCATTTTCTTTTAGAATACCGTTTGAGTCTTAATTTTGTTAAGAATATAGGACAGGCATGTATAAGCACTATGCTTCAGTCTGTACCTTTTCAGTCACTGTAAATCAAATATTGTTAAATGATGGTGTATATTGTATTGTGTGAGATGATGACTGAATAAACTACTACTATAACAAAATATGACTCGAATCACTCCACCGCCAAAGTACAATAAGAGCAAGAAAGATTATCTCTGACCCCACTCACCCAGCACACCATGTCTTACAGCTGCTGCCCTCCGGGAGGCGCTACAGATCTCTGGCCACCAAACCATCCTGCCATACGGACACTGAACTCCCTGTAGCAACCCCCCCTACCTCTGCTGTTATGGACATAAACTGTGATATTGTAGTCTTTGTAATTATGTATCTATGTATTTAACTGCATGTACAGGGATTAAAGCAAAAAAAAATATCTCTTTTTTTCAGGCAAAGTCATATTCTTATTTTAACCTCCACTGTATTTCTTTTTAATAGCGTTGGCGTTTTAAGGGAGCCTACTTGTTTCGGTTTCGTCGATAATCCAATGTACAGTTACCCCCCCACCCTCGCCCCCCCAACCACCTCCAATGTACAGTCGCCCCCCCCTCCACCCAACCTACCCAACCTCCTCCAATAGTTTCTTCGTCAAATGTATATACACTTTTTTTAGACTCGTATTGTATCACAAACAATACTGTATTTGTAAATCTGGTATGTCATAAATGTATAGATGTAGCAGTATTATCTATCTCTATGTCATGTATGTAATATATGTTATGATGAATTGAAAATGGGGGACCCTGATGTAAACAAGAGGAAAGTCTTTCTCTGGTCTGCAACCCCTTAACAATTGTATGTATTGAGCTGTACTGTACTGTACCCATTCTGCAATCTGTTATAACAATCAATCAATATTTAACAGATTGCAGAATGGGTACAATACAGTACGGCTCAATACACACAATTGTTAAGGGGATGCAGACCAGAGAAAGACGTTTGGCCCCCGATTGGCCCATCTGTATCCTGGAGTAGGGCTGGGCGATAAAACGATAACGATAACTATCGCGATAAATTATTTCCTCGAAATAAACATGAAACGTGGTCGCAAAGTTTCGATATATCGATTTCCAAGCTTGGCTCCGTTCAGCCTCGGCTCAGCACACTCACTAACAACAACCAACGTTACGTGATGACGTGACGTGCATACGCACAACAGCTAACAACCAATCAGTGAAGGAGATGGCCGAGAGCGAACGAGATCCGGAAGGAGACCCAGAGGTACTAGGACTCACTAAACAACAAGGCTTGCTAGGCTAATTAGCTTGCACGGCGTTGTTTTATATATTTACGTGCCGAGTATGTGTGTGTTTTGAATTCTGAGGCCACGTTTAAGTAGTGTGGGGTATACAGTGGACGTCGTTTCAATATATTGTGGCGGAAGAGAGTATTTTAGTGTCATATTTAGCACATTGTCGTGGAATACACCGCTTAGAAGCAACAGGCTGGCTAGGATACCTAGCTTGCACGGCACTGTTTTATATATTTACGTGCCGAGTATGTGTGTGTTTTGAATTCTGAGGCCACGTTTATAGTAGTGTGGGAGTGGACGTCGTTTTAATATATTGTGGCGGAAGAGAGTATTTTAGTGTCATATTTATTGTCATGAGATACTCCGCTTGTCGACTAACTGTTAACGTGCGCGGACTGATGACGACATCAACTCGACTTGAGACTTTCGCAGCAGCATATTAGAAGTTAATTAAACTTGACAGACATTATATCGACGATAATTATCGATATCGAATTATATGAAAATAATTTTATAATTTTATCGCGATAACGTTTTTGGTCATATCGCCCAGCCCTATCCTGGAGAACATTAGAAGAAAACATAGTGGCACCACATAGATTGCAGGATATAGTATACATCAAATTATCAATTAAGCAAAGCGACTTGAAATTTGGCCCTCTTATAACACATGTAATTCGGATATGGCGTGACACAGAAAAAATTTACTAACCAACACAAATGGCATAGCCATTCTCCCATATTTAATAACAATGCACTCATTGCACAACGACCCATCAGATATCCCAAATGGGAAAAGCAATGTATACATACATTGGGAGATATATTCAACGAACTGTGTTTCTGTAGCCATCATGAAATTCAGAACAAATTTAACCTCACCAGCTCCACTTATTATTTCTATATAGTTATTAGCAACTTTGAAAGCTCATGGAGTCCCATTAAAGATAACACTTGAGTGGGCGGCTACGTGGCGTAGTGGGCAAGGCGCTCGCCATGAATGCTGGAGATGCTGGGCTCGCCTGTTCGAGCCCAGCGCTCCACATTGCTTTCAGTTTAGCTGGTCGTTCATACTAATACACATTGGCCGTATTAGGGGGTGGGAAACTGATGGGTGGGGATCGGGCGTTGTGGACAGCGACTCCTACAGGTCGGTTGGTGCGCCTGCGCAGTAGAATCAGGAAGTGTCGGGGGCAGCGTGAGCCTCCCACGCGTTACTCCTCGCCACTGAGAGATCGAGCTGCGCAGGTGAAAAGATGCGACTGCTGTTAACTCAAGTACCGGAGGGGACTTGTGCTATACATGACTTAGTCCACATTGCAGCCGGCTTGTGGGAGGCAAGAAACAGCGTTCGTGACAGGGGAGGGTTGAATTGGATGATACGAAATTGGGATGGGAGAAAAATATAGAAAAAATGGGAGAAAAAGTGGATCAAAAAAAAAACTATGCTGACATGCTCACAAAGTTAAAACTCAACATAGAGAAGTGGAGGTCCCTACCTTTATCTATGGTGGGGCGTATTAACGCAATCAAGATGGTGTCTCTTCCTAGATTCTTGTATCTATTTCAAAATCTGCCAATCTTCCTCACTGCAGTTCAGTTCAGTTCAGAGTTTTTATTTGCCACATGGAATAATACAATCATAGTTTCTTCATAAAAAAATCATAAATAGCCATTCCATGGACAAAAGGAGCAGGAAGAAGAATAAATCTTATAATTACCTGCCCCTTATTCCTAAACTAACATGTATTTTCTTAATGGTCGGCGTATAACCTTATTTACACAAATAATCATTTATACCATTATAAAAGAAACACAATCCACAGTTAAACAAGAAAAATTTAAATAATAATGATAAAGAAGAAAGAAGAAAAGAAAGAGGAGAGAAAAAAAAATATCTCACTATTCAGATCACATTTTGATTTTCATACTGACTAAATATTTTTTTTTATACATTTTTTTGAATTGATAAACACTGTTACATCCCTTAAGCTCGCTATGGAGAGAATTCCATAACTTTACACCAATAACTGAAGGACACATCTGTTTAAGTGTGGTACGTGCAAACTGATGTTTAAAATTGTATTTTCTCCTACTAAACTCACTTTCTAAATGAAAAAGATTTTGTAGTTTTTCTGGCAGTGTATTATTTCTTGCCCTAAACATAATTAACATTGTTTGAAACTTAACCATGTCTTCAAGTTTAATTATTCTAGATTTAATAAATAATATATTTGTGTGTTCTCGATAACTCACTTTATGTGTGATTCGTACAGCCCTCTTCTGTAGTATATATAATGGTTTTATATTTGTCCCATAAGTATTCCCCCATACTTCAACACAATAACTGATATAAGGTGAGATGAGTGAGCAGTAGAGTGTTCTCATTGCCTCATACTCTAACACATCCTTTACTTTATTCATAACAAAAATACTCTTGGACATCTTTTTTTTAACGTGTGCTATGTGCGATTTCCATGTTAATTTATCATCCATAATCACACCAAGAAAACGAAATTCATTAACTCTCTATATCAGCTCCATCTATGGTCAGTACTATATTTTCATCTAGTTTTCGATTGCCAAAAATCATAAATTTCGTTTTTTTCAGATTCAGTGATAGCTTATTTACATCAAACCATTTCTTTAGCTTTGTCATTTCATACACAATATATTCAGCTAGTTCCTTTAAATTATTTCCAGAACAAAAAAAATTTGTATCATCAGCAAACAAGACAAACTGTAATAGTTTTGAAACATCACAAATATCATTAATATATAAAAGAAAGAGTTTGGGCCCCAAAACCGAACCTTGCGGTACCCCACATTCAATCTTCATGAGCTCAGATTTGACATCTGCCAACTGCACATATTGTTGCCTATTGTGGAGATAACTACTCAAACATTCAAGAACCATTCCTCTCACACCATATGAACGTAATTTATAAATTAGAATATTATGATCTAAGCCAAGGTATCAAATGCCTTTTTTAAATCAATAAACACCCCTATTGTTAATTTCCTTTTATCTGTTGCTGTTGTTATTTCTTCAATAATATTCATTAAGGCAGTCGCTGTTGATCTGTTTTGCCTAAAGCCATACTGGCTTTCGCTCAGCAGTTTATTCTTTTCCACAAAACCATCTAACTTATGCGAAAACAGTTTTTCAAGCACTTTCGAGAACTGTGAGAGCAATGACACTGGTCTATAGTTAGTGAAGCTGTGCTTATCTCCTACTTTGTAAAGTGGGATCACTTTT
This sequence comes from Notolepis coatsorum, assembly GCF_963971535.1. Classification (NCBI taxonomy): domain Eukaryota; kingdom Metazoa; phylum Chordata; class Actinopteri; order Aulopiformes; family Paralepididae; genus Notolepis; species Notolepis coatsorum. The sequence goes on from NC_140182.1 coordinate 3,914,403, forward strand.
GCTACCTTCATCCTGTCTGGAAAAATACCTGTCTGAAAAGAAAGATTACAAATATAACAGAGAGGTTTGATTATACAATCAATTGTCTTCTTCACTATAATCATATCTATCCCATCACTGTCAATGGATGTCTTATTCTTTGACTTTAATACAATGGACATGATTTCTGCTTCACTGACATTTCCTAAAAACATAGACTGCAGTACTTTACCATCTCCTCTCCATCCTTCCTGTAATGGTTCATCGTGTTTTTGAATGGCATCTGCCAAATTTGGCCCCACATTCACAAAAAAAGAGTTGAATTCATTAACCACCTCATTCATGTTTTTTATAGTCTTACTATTACTAATGAAATGGCTAGGCATTTTTATGGACGCTGATTTATTTCCCATTACCTTATTTAGAATGTCCCATGTGCCCTTTATATTATTTTTATTTTCGCCTAACAATCTATTGTAATAATCTTTCTTGGCCCGTCTCATAATGAATACTAACTTATTCTTATACACTTTTTATACACAGCATTCTTTAAGAAACTAGACTATTACTTTCCCATTTGTATGGGGATATAAAACCCATCGCATATCAAAAGGGCATCTGCAGAAGCCAACACAGGAGGGAGGCCTAGGCCTCCCTGCATTCAGGAATTACTATTGGGCAGCCAATGCTAGAGCTCTGACCTACTGGCAGAGGGGACTCTCGGGTGAGACACCATCTAATAATTCCCCCCTGTGGCTAAACATTGAAGCCACAGCAGTAAAAGGCTCCTCTCTCAATTTTATCTTAAGGAACTCACTTAGGATTTTGAATCAGATAAGAGGTGTTCACAAGCCACCAAATGTCTGTATGTATACCCCTATATGTCATAACCACTCCTTTTTGCCATCTCGGACAGATGGGGCGTTTGCTGTCTGGAGGGCCAAGGGACTCACGACCCTTGGAGACTTGTACATAGACAAACAGTTTGCATCATTCGACCAACTGAAAACAAAATTTAACATTCCTAACTCCCACTTTTTTCGATATCTCCAAATCAGACACTATGTCAAAGAAAAAATTCCACATTTTGAAACCATGCCAGAGAATTGCCCATTTTATGATCTCCTGAAGCTCCCTCCAGACTCCAGACACCTGATATCTATGATCTCCTGAAGCTCCCTCCAGACTCCAGACACCTGATATCTATGATCTCCTGAAGCTCCCTCCAGACTCCAGACACCTGATATCTATGATCTCCTGAAGCTCCCTCCAGACTCCAGACACCTGATATCTATGATCTCCTGAAGCTCCCTCCAGACTCCAGACACCTGATATCTATGATCTCCTGAAGCTCCCTCCAGACTCCAGACACCTGATATCTATGATCTCCTGAAGCTCCCTCCAGACTCCAGACACCTGATATCTATGATCTCCTGAAGCTCCCTCCAGACTCCAGACACCTGATATCTATGATCTCCTGAAGCTCCCTCCAGACTCCACACACCTGATATCTACGATCTCCTGAAGCTCCCTCCAGACTCCAGACACCTGATATCTCGCTTTATGTCCCTGTTTTCCACCTCTGTGTCCACTGACCATCTGAGAGATGCCTGGTCCACTGAGTTGAATCTAGAGGTGTCTGAGAACATATGGAATGAAAGTTTGACTAGAATCCAAACTTGCTCGATCAATGCTAGGTACAAATTGATTCAATTTAAAGTCATCCATAGACTCCACTATTCAAAGACCAAACTACACAGAATTTATCCATCTCTTTCTCCATTATGCGACAGGTGTAGAGTTGCAGAGGGCTCTTTAACACATCTCTTTTGGCTCCGTCCTCATTTACAAAAATTCTGGGGTGAAATATTCCAGTGGTTGTCCAGGGTCTATGGAAAGGACATTCCCCCTGATCCAGAGTTGGCACTCTTTGGGTGTTCAGAGACTGCCTTAAGGTACACGAGGGAGGAACAACAGACACTAATGCTCGGCATGGTAGCTGCAAAAAAAATTATTCTAACCGATTGGAAATCACCTACTGTACACCCCTGTGTTTCCAGAAATGGCTCAATGAAATGATCACAATCATACAGATGGAGAGGATCCGCTACTACAGATCCAAAGAGCACAACAGGTTTTCGGACATATGGAGCCCATTCATTGACTATCTGAAGGACAAATAATTGCACTCTGCAGAGACTCACCCCTGTATATCATGTTTGACCTGCACCTTGTAACACCTGGCTATACAACACACTCTAATGCTTTGAGTTAAGTCACACTGTTATTTTATTTTCCTGTCTGGCAGTCTTTTTCGTTTTGTTATGTCCGTTTATTTTTGTTCCGTCTCCTCCTTTTTGTTTGTCCGTTCTTGTCTAGTAAACTGAGAAATAAAGTATTTAAAAGAATGAGTCATTCGCTTTTGGTTTTTAAGAAAATGGTTTGTAAAGCAATTTTAGAAAACTACAAAGGTGAATAATACTGTTTTTTTTGCTATTTTCTTTTAGAATACTGTTTGAGTCTTAATTTTGTTAATAATATAGGACAGGCATGGATAAGCATTATGCTTCAGTCTGTACCTTTTCAGTCACTGCCTGAATCAAATATTGTTAAATGATGGTGTATATTGTATTGTGTGAGATGATGACTGAATAAATTACTACTACTACTACTATAACAAAATATGACTTGAATCACTCCACCGCCAAAGTACAATAAGAAGAGCAAGAAAGATTATCTCTGACCCCTCACCCAGCACACCATGTCTTACAGCTGCTGCCCTCCGGGAGGCGCTAGATCTGACCACCAAAACATCCTGCCATACGGACACTGAACTCCCATTATGTTTCCCTTTAGACAACAAACATAATGCTAATGATGCACTTTTGTTAAGATAATTAGGTGACCATTCTCGGTCACTATATTCAGGTCGCATTAATAGTTTAACGCTGTTCAGATCGCGTTTTCCTAATCCGGTGCGGACCTGTGAACAACTAGGTGATAAAGGTCTTGGGATTTGTAGTCATTTTGTAGTCATAACATTTTCACCTTTTACACCAATGCTGCCATCTACTGACAACAGAAAGTGTTGTGTATAATGTTAAGTTGATAGGCTACCCGCGCACACTTGTAAACAGTCGCCAAAAACACATTCTAGAGATTCCCACTTTTTACTGGTACATACGTTCATATCTAATAGTCTTTAGCTGACTAAATATACGTAGATGAATACTCATGAAATTTGATATATATTCTAAAATACCGTACTTTTCGCACTATAAGCCGCACCTGACTATAAGCCGCAGCAGCTAAATTGAATGATGTGTACATATATAATCCGCACTGGACTATAAGCCGCAGGTGTTTTAATGTTTAATTACCATATGTAATTAGCATTGGGACACAATACTGTCGGACAAATAACAAGAATTAACTAATTTACAAGTTGTATTAAGTTTAGCAAATAAGGGAACAGATAAATAACATTTCAATGCAGTCAAAAAAGCAATATTTAGATTTTTACATTTTCGGGTTTGGTCACGTCGAGTCACATATAAGCTGCACCGTTATATAAGCCGCAGGGTAGAAAAATGGGGGGGGGAAAGGCGCGGCTTATAGTCCGAAAATTACGGTAAGTATAATATCACTTCACCTAACTGTCGGCATGCAATTCCCAAACGCTGACAGTAAAAAAAGCCTGGATGTCGCGCAAAATGGGGCGTGGCCGAATTTGGTTTTGGGCATTCCCAGACAAAGAGTGACCGAGATTGGTCTATGTTCCGTTAAGTAAATGGAAGATTCTCCCCCCCCCCCCCCCCCATCTTTGACGGTAAATAACACCATGCTAAAGATAACCAGACATGAAAAACTGCCACTGAAAAGGGGTGGAGATAAGGGGGACGGAACATAAATTGGGATTATTCGCAGACGACGTGATAGTATATATGAGACAACCAGACACAAGCTTCCCGACACTGATGGATCTACTGAAGACACAGACATTAGCACTGAACTACACACCAACAATAGAGATCAAAGAAAAATACAAAATTAAATGGGACATGGACAGGATCAAGTACCTAGCGGTGAACATCACAAGAGGGGTGGAGGGGCTATACGATGAAAACTATACACAGATAAATCAGAAAATCAAGAGAGATCTAGAAAGATGGACGGTGATGCCCCTAGATTTCAGTTCAAGGATCGAAATCATTAAGATGAACATATTACCAAGGTTACTATACCTATTTCAATCCCTACCTATATTAATACCACAAAAACAATTTAGGGAATGGGATAGACAGATATCAAGATTAATTTGGGGGGGGGGGGGAAAGGCCAAGGATCAGATATGTGACTCTACAATTACCAAAGGAGAAAGGAGGGATGGCAGTACCCAGTTTAGAAAGCTATTACTATGCAGCACAGCTTAGAACAGTAGCATGCTGGTGCAATGTGAACTATGAGGCCAAATGGAAAGATATAGAAACCAAAAGAGAGGGATTCAAAGTGCAGGCACTGATAGGAGATAGGGAGCTGTTCAGAAGAAAGGAACAACTACTAGATCCAATTACCAGATTCACTATAAACATATGGAACACAATAGTAAAGAAATACAAGCTAGAAAAAGAATCTAAGATACTGAGATGGATAGCACACGACAACAAATTCAGACCAGGGATAGAAGACCATGGGTTCAAGAGGTGGGAACGGGGGGGTATAACAGCAATGTGCACGATGACGGAAGGAGGGGAGATGCAGACTCTACAAAAATTGAAAGAAAGATACGGACTAGAGAATAGGGACCACTTTAGATATTTACAGATTAGGGACTACTATAACAAGGAAATAAAGCAAGATAGAGACAAAGAACAGAATGGGGTAATTAAGATAATGGTAAAGTCATACGAAAGACGGAAGGGGAGGGTGATATCAGCACTATATCAGGCAATAATGGACAGTAAGGGAAATACAACATTGTATGTAAAAGAAAAGTGGGAAAGAGAGTTGGAAATAGAGATAACAGAGGAGGAATGGTATGACACATGTAAGACACAACAAACAACCACAGGATCAAGGATATGGAGGGAGTTTGGGTGGAAAAATATAATTAGATACTTTATAACACCAGAAATACAGGGCAATTACACACCAGCAAAGAAAACATGTTGGAGGGAGTGTGGACAGGAAAGGGCGAACCATACACACATATTCTGGGGATGTCAGAAGATAAGGCACTACTGGGAAGAGATAGGAGGGATAATAAATGAAATAATAGGATACGAAATACCCCAGGGAGGCCAAGTGTTTTATTTGGGGAATCTGTCACAAGAAGGAATCCAAGGGGAAGACAAATATTTGATTAAGATATTGATAGTGGCAGCCAAGAAAGCTTTAACTAAACTGTGGTACAAGGTAGAAGTGCCGACAAAGGATCAATGGATAGAGTTGGTAGAGGGGATACAGGAAATGGAGAGAATCACACATCTGCTGAGGCTGCAAGAAGAAAAGTTTGAATGGAAATGGGGAAAATGGGAAGAATACAGGAGGGGAAGTAACGACATCACAGAGGTTTGAAAAGGATACAAGGAAATGAATAAAAATGTAAATAATTAATGTGAATGTAGAATGGACCGAAGGACCCATGTCACACTTTTTCTTTACTCATTTTTTGTCTATTTGTTTTATATTTATGTACTGTGTATCGTCTATGAATGTTGTCTATGTATGAAATAAAAATAAAAACTTAAGTTTAAAAAAAGAAAAACTGCCACTGAGCTCGTTCAGCACCTTCTTGAGATCACGACACGTGTACATAAAATCTAAGCAAATGAATAAAGGGAAGATGTTTAAACAGAAGGTTTTGTAGATACAGTACTGAATTCTGCCATCCGGACACATGAAATTTGAAATATGATTATATAATATAGAATATCAGGCCTATAAATTACCTTATTGTGGCCATGTCGCACATCTATGGATCAGGCCAAATCTCCTCTTTCCAATGGCAGAGTTCAATCTGGATTTAGTATCACCAGGCATGCAGCACAAACCGTGAATGAAATCTACTGTAAGTACAGTTACTTTTTTATAATTTAAATTTCTCCGTCATTTTTCATCAGATTGCAATGCCGTTTTTTGCTACACGTTCACAGAGAGGTAGAGAAACTAACGGCGGTCTAATTTATGCCAATAACGTTGAAGTTTGTGGTAGATAAGAGGTTAATACAGGCAGTAAACACTGTACAATCCATTTAAAACAGGCAGTCCACACCCGGTTGTTGCCTGGTAACTGCGTGGCTTTATGAGGGTATAAGTGGGATTGTGACATGGAGGGTATTTTGGAGGCAGTCTCTGGATCAGACAGTATGAATAAAAAAAGCCATCAATGACATTCAGACTCATGTTGTTGTTCTGCATCGTTTCCACAGGGAATCAAAAGGGAGGAAAGGGGTATTTTAATAAATAGATATAAAATCAGGGGGGGTGCACCAACACCACTTGTATCTACTGCTTATACCAATCATGAGTACTACGCTTTAAAAATATATATCAATATTGGTCAATATCAAGTATCGAACAAATTCGTTGCTTTTACGGAATATAGAATTTACTCGTTAGAGGTCAGTGTACAAAAAGGATCGAGATATATAATGTGTTTTCCTTCATTAGAGGGATCTAAACTCATGTGTGTAAAGGAAGAAATAGGCCATTTTATTTCTAATGTCCCAATTTTTGCCTATTATATTTATTATATTATTATTATATTATTATTATTATTATTATATGCTGCTGAATTAGGACCGCCCCTGCTATGAACTAGTCACTAGACTATAAAAAAAGAAAGGAAAAAAAAAATCATCATTTCATTTGGGCTGTGGGGGGTGCTTAATGTACAGACTGACCTGAGGAAAAGGCTGCAGGTAGACCCTCCTCTTCCTCCTCCTCCTCCTCTTCCTCCTCCTCCTCCTCCTCCTCTCGGCTGCACCTGGGCCTCCTCGTTAGTATAGTGGCGAGTATCCCCGCCTGTCACGCAGAAGACCGGGGGTTAAATTCCCCGACGGGGAGCCTCTACTTGTGTCGTGGCTTTACCAAATCAGCCACTTTATTTTATCTTCGAGTTATTTTAAACTCACACACAACCCTCTCCCCAATAATAATAATTTATTTTTTTCTTTTATATATACACACACATTTTCTTCCACGTTTGGGCCTTTCATCCACACGTAAACGGTGTTTTCAGACACATAAACAGAGATTTTCAAAAACGCATTTTAGTATACCTACACATTAGGGATGCACCGCTGCCGGAGGGCGACGTTCTCCTCCCTCTGATGCAGCGCCCGCGCCTCCTCCTTCAGATTCAGAGAGAAACCTTGCGAGAGCCTTTGCGTCCTCCAGCGTCCTCCAGCGGGGCGAGCGCCCTCTTCAGCGCCACCATAGGATCACCCTGATCCAGATTCAGACTTTTCAAGATGACTAGATCCTGAATATCAGTGCTTTAATCCTACCGATCTCCATCTAGTGGATATGAAAAATAATACAAGGAAGACAAGAGACCACATTGCAGAGACATCTATAATGTCTAATTATATTGTTAAATACATAAAGGACATAAAATCATAATGGAATTGTACAAAAAATTAAATAAAAAATCCCACTAGGGTAACAACAAAAAAACATTCATCCAGGCGTGCTTTGAGGAGCTGCATCTCCGCCTCATTGACGCGCCGCTGCTCCACATTGATGCGCGCGACCATCTCAAAGCAGCGATTCTGGTTTCGCTTATTCTCCTTGTGCCGCTTCCATCCGTACATCACCGCCCCCGGCGACAGCCCCAAGACTGGCAGAACAAAGGAGACGAACCTGAAGTCAGATTACACGTTACTGTAATCCGATTACTTTTTACCCGAAAATAGTAATCCAACGCGTTAATCTTTACAAGCCAGTAATCTGATTGCAGTTACTTGTCCCAAGTGGCCATGCGTTACTATTTCGTTACCATCTCTCATCATAATAGTGTATTGTAACCTATACTGATTCCTACTGTGTTTTAATTATTGTACTATGTTTTTTAACTGAGGGGTTGTATTTTAATGTATTTATTTGTATGTATTTTAGTGTATTGTAACCTATATTGATTCCTACTGTGTTTTAATTATTGTACTATGTTTTAATTATTGTTGTGCTCATGTCACCTGCCCCAGAGACTACAGTTGAAAATTAGCCAACTTGGCTAAACTGGCATATTTACAGTCATATGTTCCTTAATATGCACTGTCTCTGTATTTTAAACCAATAAATACAAATACAAAATAATGCAAGGCGGAATGCAGTGTTTTATTTAGTTTTCGACAGTAAAAAATACGTTTGGAGCCGTTTTCCTGCATTGGGAGTGACGTCACATGTCACGTTTTCAAAGCGTGTCTGAGCCACGCAACCTCACGTGTTGTACCATGCTGGTGGGCGGTGCCCCCTCACGTGTTGTACCATGCTGGTGGGCGGTGCCCCCTCACGTGTTGTACCATGCTGGTGGGCGGTGCCCCCTCACGTGTTGTACCATGCTGGTGGGCGGTGCCCCCTCACGTGTTGTACCATGCTGGTGGGCGGTGCCCCCTCACGTGTTGTACCATGCTGGTGGGCGGTGCCCCCTCACGTGTTGTACCATGCTGGTGGGCGGTGCCCCCTCACGTGTTGTACCATGCTGGTGGGCGGTGCCCCCTCACGTGTTGTACCATGCTGGTGGGCGGTGCCCCCTCACGTGTTGTACCATGCTGGTGGGCGGTGCCCCCTCACGTGTTGTACCATGCTGGTGGGTGGTGCCCCCTCACGTGTTGTACCATGCTGGTGGGCGGTGCCCCCTCACGTGTTGTACCATGCTGGTGGGCGGTGCCCCCTCACGTGTTGTACCATGCTGGTGGGCGGTGCCCCCTCACGTGTTGTACCACGCTGGTGGGCGGTGCCCCCTCACGTGTTGTACCACGCTGGTGGGCGGTGCCCCCTCACGTGTTGTACCACGCTGGTGGCTGTTATTATTGGTGCAGAAATTGAAAACATGCATCATATGGACTAACAAATAAAGTTGTAGCAACAGTGACTGATAATGGTTCCAATTTCGTGAAGGCATTTAAAGTCTATCAGCACCCGTCTGCTGCCCCCTGTCTGCTGCCCCCTGTCTGCTGCCCCCTGTCTGCTGCCCCCTGTCTGCTGCCCCCTGTCTGCTGCCCCCTGTCTGCTGCCCCCTGTCTGCTGTCTGCTGCCCCCTGTCTGCCGCCCCCTGTCTGCTGCCCCCTGTCTGCTGCCCCCTGTCTGCTGCCCCCTGTCTGCTGCCCCCTGTCTGCTGTCTGCTGCCCCCTGTCTGCTGTCTGCTGCCCCCTGTCTGCTGTCTGCTGCCCCCTGTCTGCTGCCCCCTGTCTGCTGCCCCCTGTCTGCTGCCCCCTGTCTGCTGCCCCCTGTCTGCTGCCCCGTGAATGTGAGGAACAAAATTGTAAATCGCTTTGGATAAAAGCTGCTATAATATAAATGCACCGTTTGCCATTTGACCAGGCCCTCTAATCTACAGGAAGGGGCCGAGCGGGCTCAGGTCTGTCACCACGTGCAGCCTGTCTGCTACTGCAGGTGTTTTACCAGTCTGTAGTCACCGGGGGGGGGGGGTTACACCAACTCAAGAGACCCTAACAAACGGAACAAGCTGGGGAGGAAGGCTCTAGCTCCACAGTGGGAGTCGAACTGGTTAAACTAGAGGTGGTGGCAGAGAGGACAAATACGATATTACTATACTGGAGAACCCCTCCCACCGCCTCTAGGGGGCACTAGCCAAGATGAGGAGCACGTTCAGCCACAGACTTTTAGCCCCTTTGTCGATATTCCAATGTACAGTTTTTTTACCCAACCCCACCCCACCTACCCAACCTGCTCCAATGTACAGTTTCTACGTCAAACGTATATACTCTCTTTTTTAGACTCTTTTTGCATCACATACAGTGCTGTATTTGTAAATCTGGTATGTCATAAATGTATAGATGTAGCAGTACTGTGGGCGGCTAAGTGGCGCAGTGGGCAAGGCGCTCGCCACTAACGCAGGAGATGCTGGGTTCGAGCCCAGCTCTCGGCGTTGCTATCAGTTTGGCTGGTCGTTCATACTAACGCAATAGGCAGTGTTAGGGGGTGGGAAAGCCGGTGGGTGGGGATCGGACGTTGTGGACAGCGACTCCTACAGGTCGGTTGGTGCGCCTGCGCAGTAGAATCAGGAAGCGACGGGGGCGGCGTGTCCCTCCCACGCAGACCCTCGCCGCTGAGAGATCGCGCTGTGCAGGTGAAAAGATGCGACGGCTGCCTCCTCGTGTACCGGAGGGGACGCGTCTATTCGAATACCAACCGGTTCATGCGTCCGCGTTCGCGTTTTGCGAATCTGATTGCCACTGCCGTTTCTGGTGCGATCCGATTGGCCACAGGCGTTTCTGGTCATGTGACATGTGCGCCCAATCGCGTGACACGCCCATTTCCGCCTCGACCAGCAGCAAACTACCTAACGCCTAGTTTATCACTGGTTAAGCTTAGGCGACTCTTTCGAAGTTGGTTAAAGGGGAACTATTTTACTATTTCTTTCACTATTTGGGCACTTTTACACAATTCCTGTGAGTCTATGGAACACCTCTGTAATATATATATTTTTTTTATTCATTGTTTTGTATTTCTAATCAAGTCCTCAAAAACAGCATTTTTCTACCTCAAGATCTCGAGCCGTCTTGAGCCTGGGCTCCTAAACCACTGCGCAGCGTCGTCTTCGCCTGAACATTATCATGCAGCGGTGTCTTTCTGACATCACAAATCATCACATTTTCAAATGACTCAGTTCAGTGAGGGTGAATATTGTGAGAGGAGAATTGGAAGAATGCGCCAATATGAGAATTTTGAGACATAGATCATATTAATATAAGTTCACATAGCTAGGAAACAATGCTAAACACTCAAAAAGGCCATTTATAAGATAGTTCCCCTTTAAGGTTAGAGTTTGGAATCAGGGCTGGTGTTCTATCGCCCTGCTCTAAGACAAACTCTAACCTTAACCAACTTCGAAAGAGTGCCTAAGCTTAACCGGTGAAAGAACTTGCCGTCACACGATTGGTGCGACCAGAAACATCAGTGGCCAATCAGAGCGCAAAACGCGAACGCGGAAGCATGAACCGGTTGGTATTCGAATACAGGCGGAGGGGACACGTGACGCAAGGCTTCGTCCACATTGCAGCCGACCAGTGGGAGGCATGGCCTAACAGCATTCGAGACAGGGGAGGGTAGAATTGGATAACACGAAATTGGTGTTTGTGGATGGAGGGGTAGTGGGTCACGTGACCCTCCAACACGGAGTGTCTTCAGACGCCGACCCGACACGGAGGGGACTTACGTTTCTGTAGTGACACTAGGGGGGGGGGGGGAATCACCAGAGGCCTCACGATACGATATCATCACGATACTCAAGTCACGATGCAATAGTATTGCGATTCAAAATATATTGCGATATGCTGAGTATTGCGATTTATTCCCTTTTTTCAACTGCAAAGTTAAACTTTGTCAACATGTTTTATCTAATAAAATAAAGTTTTCAGTCTGTTCATCTCACTTCAATAATTTTTATTGCAGCAAATGGGATTTTCTCAAGCAGACAGATGTCACTGTAATAATCTGTGTTGCATGTTTAATATCTGAAATTATGGGTATCGGTATTTTTTTTTTTACATTTATTTAACTTTTATTTACCCAGGCAAGCAAGTAAGAACAAATTCTTATTTTATGTATTGTCAAAAGTATGCATAATGTTGTGTTAATTCCACGACAAGAGATGTGTAATGTTAATAATTACCTGGAATGATTCAGTTTTTTAGGGGGGGGGGGGAACCCTGCATATATCGGTATCGGTTGATATTGGTATCGGAAATTAAGAGTTTGAAAATATCCGTATGTCGGTAAAAAAGCCAATATCGAACATCCCTAGTTTCGGGGCCGTGTTGATCTCGGTGCTTACTGGGCTCGGAGCTCGCCGTCTCTCCTTTGCGGACGTGGACACCCAGGTGGTTCTCCATGTTCTCCATGCGGCCGATGGTCACTGCACAAACCACGCAGTGGTAGTGGGACGCCTGCGGATGAATGATTTTATTTCGGCCTTTTTTTTTTTTTTTTTTTACAATTTTCCTTTTTTTATAAATAAAATGACCGAAAAGGTGTAGGCTGAAGCCGAGGCTTATAACCTACCCTTTTTACATTACATTACACTATTTACAGAAAACAATTAAATACAAAAGAGAAACATAATTCAGTAAATCATTTAGCAAAGGTTACACACGTTTCATAGTTTTATGTACAAAACGTACACATTTATTTATGTTTTAAATACTTTTTCTTTTTTTAAATATATGTTTTTCTTTCTCCCTTTGTCACTATTTGAACACAGCTATGTTATAGATGTAATATGATCAAGTCAATGGAAAGAAGAAACTGTGGAACAGTCTGAATGTGGTGCTAAAGTAATGTCCAAACGTGAGACAATTCAAACTGAATTTTAAAGAAATTATTTTCACGAGGTACAGGGATGAGGAAGGGATTTGACATTCACAGGTGTTTACATTTTAATTTAATTTCTTTCATGTTTTGCATATATATTTGTTTTCTAAGGTTTTAAATTAGTACATTAATTTTGAGTAGTTGAAAAGGGGTAGGATTAAATAAGTGTATACTTCTTCCTACTCCTTTTCGAACATGTAAATTGAGTTATGTTCTCTTTAAAAAAAATGTATTTCAGAGATCAATGATTTGTTTTTGTTTTATATAGTTTGTATTTACATGTTCGAAATAAAGATACATTTTTTTTTTTTCTTTGACCAGTCAGCTGGTTCTTTTCGCGTTTATTGCTTTTTCTGGTCAAGTATGACCGACAGAAACAGGTTGAATGGGGTATAGATCGGGGGAAAGACACTGAGAAAATACGGCGAGTCCGGGAGTCGAACTCGTGTACCCCAGATCCGTGACGCGCACGGTTGTCCCCGACGGCGAAATAGCGTTCGAGGTACGCGGTGAGCTACTGGAGCTCCCCAAGATACATTTTTTTTAAGATCAAAGAAATTTTATTTAGGAGGAAATTAGTGAGATAAATGGTAAATGGACTGCATTTATATCGAGCTTTTTTTATAGAGTAATCATTCTCTCTTTAAATAATACATCCCCAGAGCTGTTAGAAAGGTGTCGAATTTCCCCCAAAATAATTATTGACTAATATCATTTAAAAACATTTGGCTTGTCCCAAATTAATGTTGTTTACATGTTGCAGGCGTGTAGCCCGTCCCTACTTCCCATTTCTCCACGTGGAACGCACCAGATTGAATAAATTAGATGATGTGCTGTAGTGCGACATCTAGTGGCTGCATTGTATCTATAGCACCTATAAGTACTTTTAACACTTTCTCCGCCGGAAACGGCTTACATTTAATCTCCCGACCTGTGCAAATAAAATGTAAGACTTTTTAATACCTTTTATGGCCTTAGATTGAATTAGGAATTCAATACATTTAAGATTTTTTAATACCTTGCAGATACCTTGGTATGGTAGACGGAGAGAAACACACACCGACCTTACCGTAGACTATAGCTAGGGCCAGGATTCCGCCCGTGCTGGTGCCAGAGACCCAGTTGAAGAGGTCTCTGGTGGGCAGACCGGCCTCTCTCTCCAGGTCTATCAGCATCTGGATGAGGACCAGGCCCCTAATCCCTCCCCCATCCAGACACAGCAGCCGGTCCTCTGGTCTCCTGTGAGGCAGAGCATGGTCATGGTCAATGGACTGCTTTTGTACAATGCTGCTGTAGTGTGGTAGTGAAATGGTTAACCATTCTGTAGTGTGGTAGTGAAATGGTTAACCATTCTGTAGTGAAATGGTTAACCATTCTGTAGTGTGGTAGTGAAATGGTTAACCATTCTGTAGTGTGAAAGGGTTAACCATTCTGTAGTGTGAAATGGTTAACCATTCTGTAGTGTGGTAGTGAAAGGGTTAACCTTCTGTAGTGTGGTAGTGAAAGGGTTAACCATTCTGTAGTGTGGTTGTGAAAGGGTTAACCTTCTGTAGTGTGGTAGTGAAAGGGTTAACCTTCTGTAGTGTGGTAGTGAAAGGGTTAACATTATGTAGTGTGGTAGTGAAAGGGTTAACCTTCTGTAGTGTGGTAGTGAAAGGGTTAACATTATGTAGTGTGGTAGTGAAAGGGTTAACATTATGTAGTGTGGTAGTGAAAGGGTTAACATTATGTAGTGTGGTAGTGAAAGGGTTAACATTATGTAGTGTGGTAGTGAAAGGGTTAACATTATGTAGTGTGGTAGTGAAAGGGTTAACATTATGTAGTGTGGTAGTGAAAGGGTTAACATTATGTAGTGTGGTAGTGAAAGGGTTAACCTTCTGTAGTGTGGTAGTGAAAGGGTTAACCTTCTGTAGTGTGGTAGTGAAAGGGTTAACATTATGTAGTGTGGTAGTGAAAGGGTTAACCTTCTGTAGTGTGGTAGTGAAAGGGTTAACATTATGTAGTGTGGTAGTGAAAGGGTTAACATTATGTAGTGTGGTAGTGAAAGGGTTAACATTATGTAGTGTGGTAGTGAAAGGGTTAACATTATGTAGTGTGGTAGTGAAAGGGTTAACATTATGTAGTGTGGTAGTGAAAGGGTTAACCTTCTGTAGTGTGGTAGTGAAAGGGTTAACCTTCTGTAGTGTGGTAGTGAAAGGGTTAACCTTCTGTAGTGTGGTGGTGAAAGGGTTAACATTATGTAGTGTGGTAGTGAAAGGGTTAACATTATGTAGTGTGGTAGTGAAAGGGTTAACCTTCTGTAGTGTGGTAGTGAAAGGGTTAACATTATGTAGTGTGGTAGTGAAAGGGTTAACATTATGTAGTGTGGTAGTGAAAGGGTTAACATTATGTAGTGTGGTAGTGAAAGGGTTAACATTATGTAGTGTGGTAGTGAAAGGGTTAACATTATGTAGTGTGGTAGTGAAAGGGTTAACCTTCTGTAGTGTGGCAGTGAAAGGGTTAACCTTCTGTAGTGTGGTAGTGAAAGGGTTAACATTATGTAGTGTGGTAGTGAAAGGGTTAACATTATGTAGTGTGGTAGTGAAAGGGTTAACATTATGTAGTGTGGTAGTGAAAGGGTTAACCTTCTGTAGTGTGGTAGTGAAAGGGTTAACCTTCTGTAGTGTGGTAGTGAAAGGGTTAACCTTCTGTAGTGTGGTAGTGAAAGGGTTAACCTTCTGTAGTGTGGTAGTGAAAGGGTTAACCTTCTGTAGTGTGGTAGTGAAAGGGTTAACCTTCTGTAGTGTGGTAGTGAAAGGGTTAACCTTCTGTAGTGTGGTAGTGAAAGGGTTAATCTAATCCAAAGACACCTCACGGCTCATTGGTTACTGAAGCCGCCATGTGCATGATGTCAACAAGTCAAAGACAGACTTAATTTAACCTTTATTTAACCAGGCTGGTCAATCAAATGTTGAAATGTATAAAAACAGCTATATATCCATGGGATATCAGTGCACTCTTTACGCGCACTAGATAAAAGTATACGTCCACACTAATAAAACTATTTAGTAGTATATAGTCTATTGGCTGAGTGAGCCTGGCATTCGTTACAACATCACGTCCGGTCTGCTGTAGAATCTTGTAGATCATTCCAGTTTCAGTTTTTTGTTTCTCCTCACAAAATACTTTCAATTGGTAGATAGAGGGAATACCGGGAACTGGTAGTGGACTTCGTCACATGGTGCGATAAAAACCACCTGCAGCTAAATGTGGCGAAGACCAAGGGACTGGTGGTGGAGCTGGGGAGGAGGAGGAGTGCACCCGTGACCCCCGTTTCCATCAGGGGAGTCGATGTGGACATGGTTGAGGTGTACAAATACCTCGGTGTGCACATCGACAACAAACTGAATGGGTCAAAACACGCAGAGGCACTGTACAAGAAGGGCCAGAGCCGACTCTACTTCCTCAGAATGTCTGTACAAGGATGTTGAGGATGTTCTATGAGTCGGTGGTGGCGGGCGCCTTCTTGTACGCTGTGACCTGCTGGGGCAGCGGACTGAGAGCAGGGGACACAAACAGGCTGGATAAGCTGGTCAGGAAGGCCAGCAGCGTGGTTGGGGTGGAGCTGGACTTTCTAGCGAGGGTGGCGGAGAGGAGGAGCCTTGCTAAGCTCCAGGCCATCAGGGAAAACCCCTCCCACCCACTATACACAGACTTGGCTGACAGGAGGAGCATGTTCAGTGCCAGGCTCACACTACCTAAATGAACGGCACAGGAAGTCCTTCATTCCAACAGCCATCAGACTTTACAATGCATCATGTGTGAGTGAATGGGTGAATGTGAGGCATAAGTTGTAAAGCGCTTTGAATAAAAGCACTATATAAATACACCATTTACGATTGCTCTACTTCCTGTCGGCTGTCGCTTAAATAATTAGCAAGCCCTGGCTCGCCCTGCAGTGGAAACCAGGCTACCGGTCCTGTTCACAAGTTGTACTGCAAGACAGAGGACCAGAGGAGATAAAGACACGCAGAGTTGGTTCTTGGTGAACAACAACCTGGGTCTACGTCGACAGAGCACACAGAGTGCTGGTCTTGGGTCAGTGCACAGGGGAAACAACCTGGGTCTACGTCGACAGAGCACACAGAGTGCTGGTCTTGGGTCAGTGCACAGGGGAAACAACCTGGGTCTACGTCGACAGAGCACACAGAGAGCTGGTCCTGGGTCTACGTCGACAGAGCACACAGAGTGCTGGTCCTGGGTCAGTGCACAGAGCACACAGAGTGCTGGTCCTGGGTCAGTGCACAGAGCACACAGAGTGCTGGTCTTGGGTCAGTGGACAGGGGAAATTCTCTACATGACCGTAGTTAAGGTAACAAGGTTGGAACCAACTCTAGATCAGCACTCGCAGTAGAAAGTGATGTTCGAAATCTCAATTATCTGGCTTCACACAGCATCAAAACAAGCAGAAGAGAAATAAGGGAAAGACGAAGGAACTCAAAATAGTTTGAGAAAATCTTAGGTTGACTTACAAATACGCGGCTTGGTAGACTGGCTGCTTCTTCAAGGACTGGCTCCTTGCGCATCCTCTTCTGCAGAAACAAAATTAAAAACAGTTTTGACCAATACAGCAGCAATAGATTTTATATGCCACGTGATTTGATGTGCTGTGCTTATTTCTGTAGTACACTTGACCGCTTTGGGAAATTAGCTTATTTGCCATCTACCCTGGAGTTAGACAAGAAGATACAAACCCTTTTTCTTCTGTGTGCATGCAGTAGGAGTAGGAAGACGTTGGTAACTAGGCTAATAAGGGAACCTACTTCCAGTGACTGACGCTAAGCTAGGCTAACGGTGCACGTCTTCCTACTCCTACTGTTAACAAAACCATACTAATTACAATAAAAACATAAATAGTGTTCAGACAACAATATAAAAGTCATACTGTTCAATTTCATTTCATTTCAATGTTATCCTCCCACTCCTCCCCTCTAGGTTACTGCAGCTGAGGTTTGATTTGATTTGAAGTCTTTATTTCGAACATGCAATGAATACAACAAACAATAACAAAAAGAAAAACTCAATCTGCATGTTCGAAAAGGAGTAGGAAGAAGTATACACTTATTTAATCCTACCCCTTTTCCACTACTCAAATGAGTGTACTATTTTAAACATAAAAAAGAAGAAAAAAAATATATATATATATGCAAAACAAAAAAACAAAAACTATATATGTATAAAATAAAATAGAACAAAATAAAAATGTAAACACCCGTGAATATCAAGTCCCTTCCTCATCCCTGTACCTTGTGAACATAATTTCCTTATACATCAGTTTGAATTGTCTCATGTTTGGACATTGCTTTAGCACCACATTTAGACTGTTCCACAGTTTCACTCCACATATTGAGATGCAGTGTTTTCTCATGGTAGTGCGTACGTTTAGCACCTTTAAATTGTGTTCTCCCCTCAGATTATAACCCCCCTCCCTATCAAAGAACAATTCTTGAATGTTTCTTGGAAGTGCATGACTTTTTGCTTTATACATTAATTGTGCCGTTTTAAATTCCACAAGATCATTTAACTTCAATGTCTTTGACTCCAGAAACAATATGTTAGTGTGATCACAATAACCTGCAATGTGAACTATCCTTATGGCCCTTTTTTGGAGTATAAAAAGTTGTTGTAGTGTAGACTTATAATTGTTTCCCCAGACTTCAGCACAGTAATTTAAATATGGTAAAACTAGTGAACAGTAGAGAATGTAGAGTGATTTTCTATCCAGTATGTGCTTTACTTTACTCATGACTGAAATGCTTCGTGAGTTTAGATTGGACATGTTTTATGTGAGGTTTCCAACAGAGGTGACACAGGTATACCACATGGTTAAAACACAACCTCAGCTACAACAGTGCTGACCGTTTGTTTTCTATGCATTTCAGGAGTTTGGGGGGCTGGCTCCCCTAAATAATTAAATAACATAACCCTAACCCCGAAATAAACAGGTGTCCCTTATTTATATTAGTGAAAGGTTGCAACCCTAGGTGTACTACAAACATATATACATTTAACTCGGGAGAAAACATATGAAATAATAAGAAAGTGTGCAATTATCAATTAAATCAAATTTAAACTGAAATACAAAACAACGATTCATATACCGCGGTTATCAATCAAACACGTCACCAACAAGATGGTGTAACGGATGTTCTATATGTGCTCGTCTAGATCTTGCGTTGTGTTCTTTGGGGCCCCTTGGGCGTAGGGTGACCAGGTGTCCCCCTTCTGGTTGTACTGTCCCACCATTTGACCGAATGTCCCACATATTGAGGGGATGTCCCTCTTTTCGAAGCAAAAAAAAAAAACATACCTGTACAAAATAGTTGGCAAGAATACCACGAGAATATCGTCGTCGACATTAGTCAAGTCTGTCGGCAAATAAGTAACATTGAATTGATTATCTGTGACTAACTAAACAAACATCCAATTGTGCATCGAAATTAACCAAACCATTCGTAACTACAATACTGAGTTAACATTAATAATAATACTAGTGATGTGACGTTTGAAGCGAGGCTCCGGAGCTTGTGTCGAGCAATCCAGCTTTTTTTAAGTGGAGCCTGTATCGAAGCGCGTATCAGGTGACGTACTGATGACGTCCGAAGCCTCGGTCCGGTGGGTACCGCCCCCGAAGCCCCACTCCGGGGGGTACCGCCCCCGAAGCCCCACTCCGCGTCACTGATTCAGGAAATGGCTTCGGGGTTGGTGCGCAACGCGTCTCCAACACGGGATCATCCCTATGTTCCCCGGAACATCCCCGCAACACAAGTGTCGACATAGGAATTCATTACGAGTTTCTTTGCGTTGGAGAATCCCGTGGAGTACTGGGAAAGACAAATAAATGTGTATCCTAATAATCCCAACATATATATATATATATAACAGATGGTAGCGCGAGGCACTGTCAGTCACGATGGACTTCAAGCGTTGTGAAGTGACTGGCGAGTAGCGGTACTGCGAGTTAAACTCACTCCACTTAAAAAGACACACTTTACACGTCATGAAGAGTGAATTCACCTTGGTGTAGCGGTCTGTGCTGTCACCTGTCGCCCGTGTCACGGCAGACCCGGGTTCTAAACTCCCTCGGGGCATCGAAGAAAGTTAAACACAACGCAAAAAAGGTGACCATATGATATCATCTCCGTTACATATAAACTTGCTGTAATGTCTAAATTGCTGTGCCTAATCTGATCACATCTGTATGATCCAAATGCAGGATGGCATGTCGATTTTGAGTTGCTTTTTCTGAATAAAAATTAATGAAGCAAGCACTTGTCCCTGCCATCATTGTTAGAAAAACACACTATATTAAATTATAGAATGTTGTAGTAACACAAGCACTTTCTCCTCTGTCCCTGCCATCATTCTGTTAGATAAACAGACACATTATTTGTTTATTGGCATCATCATCACTCTGCCTGTTCTACATTTATTGTCCACTTGATGGCACAGTAGAGCAAATGCACCATGAAGCTTCGACACATGTGTGGTACAATTGGATGGAAAGCCTCGATGCTTCATGAAGCTTCATCTCGCCATCACTAAATAATACACATTCAATTCGTATTGTGAATATATACAACATATGAATCCACAAAGTGCTACACGTTAATCAATAACGTACCTCTTACGTTGGACACCTGGCGCGTGACTGAAGTTCGAACCCAACCCGGAAAAGGCTACCTCTAACACCATAGATATCTATAGAACACTAGATAGCTTGAACGCGCTGCCGGCCAATGGAGAGCGACATCACTGAACCGCCGCCATCTTGCTCCAGTTAGCTCAGCTACTGATAACATTAAGGTATATGGTGCATGTACTATTTAAATAACCATAGATTGCTCAATTCTTTACCGATTTCCAAACGGATTGGTTTGCTATAAACACCAAATATGTAGTTATGATACTGCATAGACTTTCATATGAAAATAACTTAACAGATAAGTATAGCAATAGCTTTACACACACAGATAAGGTAGACTATATTACTTACACACACATCTATCTATATATAATTTATCCATCCCACTTATTTTATTACATTGTCAATAGTTAAAGAAAAAGGATAAGGAAAGCACTCCAATTTTATTGCCACACAGCATCATCATCAATCCTTTATTGTCAGACACTTGGTCCATAGATGTCACATACACAAAAAACACGTTTATAAAAGAGTCCCCCCACTCACCTTCACTGGATTAGAGACATACTGTACTTTATCAAACTTGAAAAGATAAGATGTACTCTGAGAGGTTCTTCATCTATGTTCAAGAAAACGTGGGGTTCATTCCTTGTACTTGTGGCTCATGGACAGTTCCATACTATTCCAGAATAGCAATTTTTATGCTGCTTGCTTGCTGGTATTCATCTGTGTGAACGTTAATTCAACGTGAGTTATTTGATATACCGTATATACATTGGAGAAGCATATTTGGGTACCTGAACATGTGCTATATTATATACTTTTGAGACGACTGTCGTGCGACCAAATCAGTGTTTGTTTGTCTTATTATTTACTTTTTAACTGTTTTCTTTTTTAGAGTAATTAGAGATAAATACTGAATAACTAGAATCATTAGAGGTTCTCAAAGTGAGGACCAGGTCCCTGAGAGGGATCTGGGCAGTCCCCATAGAAAATTCAAAGTTAACAGGACCAAATCATCAGTTTCTTATTTATTTATTTATTTAGCCAGATTGATCTGGTCCAAGAAGCCCCATGCAACAGGAGTACAAATATACATATATACACATATTTATACATATATATATACTGTACATACATACACATATACACCAATAACAAAATAAAAACAGTTAAGAATCATACACATAAGCAAATAAACAAACAAACAAACATATGCACAGCCTATGTACAAAATAAATAAACAGTTCATCTCTAGTCTTTACAGTTTTCTTCAATTGCATAAACACTCAAATCAAAAGTATTACACAATTATCAAAACCTTACACTCAAGGAGCAAAATATAGGCCCAGATTTGCACCCCAACAATGTCAGCCTCACTTTTTTTGAGTTCACCTGTCTTCAACCAAAATGGAAGGAGAGTGAAGTACTGTACACAGAGAACGTGAAAATATACAATACATTCACCAAACACTACACAAGACAACCAATGATGCAGACTGATGAAAATATACATTTTCTCCCATTTTCCCAAATCAGTCAACATGTCAACATGGAGAATCACAACAAAAAATGATCTTGCAAAATTGTACATTGGACTATTGACAAAACCATACTAGGTAAATGACTGTACATTGGAGGGGGTTGGGTTAGGATATTTACAGGGGCCAGTTTTGAATTGCAGTCTCCCGTAGGTGTCCCTTGAGAGTGGTTTTGAAAGTGGGTAGTGATCCACATTCCTTTACAGCTTTGGGTAAAGCGTTCCACATTGATGTGGCATAATTGCGAAACGTGTTTAGTCCCTTATTTGAGCCGAATCTGGGTTTAACATGATTTGTGGAGCTCCCTCTGGTGTTGTGATCGTGGTATTCACTGACCTTTGGGAAGTATTTTGACATGTACATGGGTACCTTGGTCGTGTAGTGTATCTTGTAGACCAGGCCCATTGCAAGTTGCTGTACTCTGACTGAGGAGAGAAACACCAGGTCAACGCTCTTACTCTCCTAATGCCCTTTGAAAAGGACAGTTTTGGTGAGCTTCTGTCTCATGTTGCCACTCTGTAAGGTCAGAGTATCTAATTTAGCAATGTGGTGCAGCCGTAGCTTGAAAAACAGGGACACAACTAATGTCAACAGCATATGGTGGTGACTGTCAATGCCATGCTGTGTTTCACCGATGTGCTCCCCGAGCAAAAACACATCCTCTGACCCTATCCTCTTGCGCACAATGTAGAGGACTTCCAGCGGTTTGATGGGCTGTGATCGTCTGAAATCAGCTGATGACTGGCGAATGACCCACTCTGCTGCCCTGACAACCCTCACCGTGCCTTCAGATGGAATCACTAGGCCTCCATTGTTCCTTAGAGAGAGCAGGTGGTAACTCTTGTCCTGACAAGCAGATGCAGCGTCCGTCACCAGGCTGGCACGGCAGACATCACAGGACAGCTTCTTCAATGTCCCTCGCACAACAAATCCTAAAATTAGAGGTAGACTGATTAATAATATAATAACTTATAATAATAATTAATAAGTATGGGGAAATTAGAATTTCCAACTGTGAACATTTATTTTTTTGGACTATCATCCAATTAATCAGCAATCATTTTCACCCTAGGTTTTGACTATTGGCACAATCGGCTATAGGTCAATCAGTCAACCTTTACCTGAAATGTACACAAGGGCGTTGTCCACAAGACCATCGAAGCGGGTGGGGAGGTAGCTGTGGTCATGTACAATGGCAGGAATGTCAGCAAACGGGGATGGAAGATCTTCTCCTCCTTCAGCAGAGGACATATCTACAGCTGACAGGCTTGTAGATATGTCGATTTGGTAGGACTGGGCAGCAGAGGACAATCCAAAAGCTGGCAGGGACTCGGTGTCATCCTGTGCCGTCACGTTCCCTTTGGAGCTTGGTTTAACAACCCCACACCGGGCCATTAGCTTTCTAAAAATGTACTTGAATTGGCTGGCATTGGGGTTGTTATTCCAGCCACCTGAAACATAAAACACAAGATATACGAGTTTATTGCACAGATATTCAATCTATCTTTATGCAACCAAAAAAAATTTGCCACCCCTGAATGATATTCTTCCACGTAAATTAAGTTGAATGACATTATCATACAGTTCAGTCTGTATCACAGTGGTGACAAATTCTGCAAACAGATAGACAAACAAATTTTTCTAAATACTCAAAATAGTCTTCAGAACCACATTTAAGAAAAAAAAAACATATGGACAGACAAACTAAAAAGAATACAAACATATGCTGACACTTCGTGTCACTTGGTATTGTGGCTGGTAAATATGTACCGGATGCTCTGATGGAGTTAAAGAGAAGTTCCAAGTGGTCCTGGCTGAACCTGTACGTCAGGACATATCGCTGTCCCTCAAGCAGATCAGGAACCATCAACATCAACGTGTCAATGTTGATGATGAAGCCCAGGATAGAGAGGAACCTTCAAACGCAAATATTGTATTACTATGATGATCCTGCCAAAACAGTACACAAGAAATCAGGGATGCAAACACGCTATAGGGTGAAAATAGTGAATGCTCCCAGAGCAGCACTCCTCAGGGAGCTACCACGGCAGACACAAATCCACATTTTACACAATTCACTTCATTGCCACATTTTGGGAAAA
Source organism: Notolepis coatsorum (assembly GCF_963971535.1). NCBI lineage: Eukaryota > Metazoa > Chordata > Actinopteri > Aulopiformes > Paralepididae > Notolepis > Notolepis coatsorum. The sequence continues at coordinate 3,938,267 of NC_140182.1, forward strand.
AAGGGTAACCTAAAGCTGACTAGTTTGCATCCCTGATCTTGAATGTATAATAAGTGCGAGTGTGCTAAAAGTAATTTTAAGGATCCTAAGATCCTTACAATTACTTTTAGGACACTAAACTTGCTTGAATCAATTCACAAAAGAACGTGCAGACCATGCAATACTTACAGTACTGTACCATTTTGACACCTGGATTGGGGGGGGGGGGGGGGACTGAACACAAGAAAATTGGGGCAGAGACAAATTCACGGACAGCCAACACATTGGAGCAACATAGTATCATATGAATAATACATACCACTTTATGACCTCGATGCAGAAGAGTAGGGCATCTCATGAACTTTATGCAGACAGGACAGAGCATCTTATGAACTCGATACAGACAGGAAAGAGCATCTTATGAACTCGATGCAGAAGAGTAGAGCATCTTATGAACTCGATGCAGACAGGACAGAACATCTTATGAACTCGATACAGACAGGACAGAGCATCTGAACTTGATGCAGAAGATAGTAGAGAACACATAAACTTGATGTTAAACAAGAGAACAGCGCATCTCATGAACTTATGTCATGGACTTTAGGGATGCACTGAAACCCGGTAGAATTGAGCTATTGGTAATAGTTAAAAATCTTACATACTCAGTCTGAGCACCAAAGCAGTACTACTTAGTTTTACCTTAGATACTTGAATGATGTGTAAATTGACCACTTGTATACATCTAACGAAGAATAAAATAAACCCTTATTTTCTAAATCAGCAATCTCATTCTGATAATTTCTTAATAATTAAGAATTTGTACTGGGTATTGGTGACTACTGAAAAGTTGAGTAGTTGTACTCAAACTTGTGTGGGAGGTAAATGGTATCAGTGCATCACTAACACATTCACTATTTTAACAGACCTCTTTGTTCTGTAAAGAGGTGTGCCATCTTCCATCTTCAAAGTGAGCAAGAACCCCCTGGCTCTTGACAAGAACTCCCTGGTGCTTTTCAAATTCCTAGAACCAAGGGGGGCTTTGAACCCTTTGGCTCTGGGATTGCGGCTGTTCAAGATGTCGAACAGCCTGTCCGTTATCTATAAACAAATATCTAAATATAATTGGAAGCACTGAAATCATCACCATAACTGTGTCAACATGTATCAGATAGTAAGTATGAGGAATAGTTCCTCTGTGGCTGTGCTTTTTACAAATAAATTGCTGCACGTGACAACAAGGGTGCTTCTTAGGTAAGTATGAGGTAAGTATAAAGAGTTTTAGGCAAGTGCTTGCATATTGTTGAATTTGAAGGCAGTCATAATTATTTAACCATTCCCGATGCCCAAATTCAAATGTTAATGTAATAATGTTATTTTATACAACGAACAACCAAAATAGGTGTGTTCTGAACTTTCAGGTATGGTATTTTCACATTTTTGTGAAAACTTAACTGAAATCTCTCACCTGTGATGACATGAGAACATGGGAATGCCACCAGGATTATATGGGTTAAAGTAATGCATCACTCAAATGTTGATAAAAACAGTAGAATATTGGAAAATGATTTGGGTCAATGATGCAAATCTATAGCTGTGATACCTTAATGAATTCTGCAGTAGCCTCGCAGTCTTTGAACTCCACATAGCCCAAGTCCCGCAAGGTGCGAAGTGCCACAGAGTTGCTCAGAGTCTGAGCAGCCAGGGAGACCTTGATCGAGTTTATAAGGAGACAGTTCAAATGAAGAGCACATTAGCGCTACAAGATACAAACATCATCACCAAGGATACAAAACACAATTAAGCCCTAGAACCTATTTCCATTGCGGACGGCCCTCTATACGTAAATCATCATACCTTCATCTTCTGATTGGCAAAGTTCACATGTTTGTCTGTGACTCTGCTGGCAGCATGCAGTCCGCTTTTCTTCTGGACATTGTTCAGATGGACGATGTAACTCCAATTAATTATCCCAGTGGGGCTTCTAATTGGGCTGTATGCCTGCAGAATTAGAATATTTTTCACTGCTAGCACATGTCATATTCTCAATTATGTAAATGCAAACAATCAAAATAAGTATAAAAGTATAAAAAAGCAGAATAGTCAACCAGAGCAAATAGGCAATAATCAGCATGTACCTGCACCATATTGCGTGTCAGCTTCAGCATGTGGCAAGCGTCCATCATAACAAAAACCCTGTCCTGGGTTGCTGGATGGGGGAAATGGGTCGTCAAAGGCTCACAGGGGTTTCCCTTCAGATTACACCCAAGCTGGGTGCACATGCTGACGTTGGATGCATGGCCATCCATCGTCATGCACACCACCCTTATCTGACGCCGATGCAGCTCTTCTAATGCATGGTTTAACAAGACTTTTTGTGTTTCTGGTGTGAGTGTCTTGGTTAAAAAGTAGGCAATTGGAGCTTTCCAATAACCTTGAAGCCCAACCACCATAAATACAAGAGCCTCGGCAGCGACGTCAGTCTCGTTTGATCGATCCCCCATGTCCACATATCCAGACATTGTTTGTGTCTGTGGATCATACTGGACATGCTTTTTGATGGCCATTGCATCCAGCATCAGACAGACACGTCCATACTTGGCCTCGTCTTCCTGACACCGTCTTTCCAGCATGTCCAGCATCATCTTATTGAGACCAGGTTTGGCATCAAGAGAGCTCAGCCACCTTCGTAAAAATTAAAAAGTACACAATTAACCATTTAACCACTAGCCCAAGCATCCCTACTGTGGACACTGGACATACTAAGAATAGCTACATTAGCTGTTAGATCAGGAAGTTTAACCATTCATGATAATACAGTGTGTAGTGCTTAAGTAGTGATGTAGTTTACAATTAGACATCATGAAGAATACCTCTGCAATGAACTGGGATGTGGGAGGTGGATATGCAGAGTCTCCCTTAGGTAGTGATATGCCTTAGGACCATGCAGATGGAGTGTGAGGGCGAAATCTCTCTGGGCCTTGGTGTACTCTACACCCTGCTTCGACAGGAGGTGAACCGGAAGATCTGAAATTCAATTCGCAAAAGTGATTTAGTATGTCTCCTTTAAATAGTAACCAAGAAGTTTAACAAAGAACATAAAATATATTAAATTTGTATATTACCCGAGTAGCATTCAAGCTTGTCTTTCAGCTCTTCACTGATCAGGTTTTTCTCCTTCAGTTCCTCCAGAAGAGCCTGCATGTTTTTCTTGGCCCTCCTTTCTCTCGCCAAAGCATTCGACTTCTCGCGCTCCAGTTTCCTCACTCTCGCTGAGGCTTTATCAAGTTTGGCCTTTATAGCCTTGGGGCAGGCAGGCAATGAGTAAGGGTGGTCAGTGGCCTGCCGCTTGCGGCTCTTTCCCCTCTCTCCAGTTGTTCCCTGTTCCTTTGGCAAAATATATGAATACATAAATAATAGTAAGAATTAATAAGTTACTTTTTTTAAACATTTCAATGTTCACTCATCAATGCTGTGATCCTAAATTCATTTTTACATTCTCCAACTCAGCATACTTTTAAGAAATTGATCTTAATAGGCTTGTCCCCTTAGAAGGCAAAAATATGTTTTGTGGCTCTGGACAAAAATGGCTGTTTTGATTGTAAGGGTTGCCTAACCCTGTAGTTTCAATGTTCGCACATGTTTATTCATCAAAGTGTATGAGTGACATACATAGACTTCAAACAGTACCACCTCAAATAATATTAGGCTCTTCTAGTAACACCATCATAGACCTTCCTGCGTACCACTGAGATGAAGGATTTAATATGGCAAGCCATATGATCAGGGGTGTAGTGATAAAAAAAAGGTTCTACATGCAAATACTCACAACATCAGGCTGAGGTTCATCCTGAGGCAAGGCCATCGGAAGGTTGTCTTCCGCTCTTCTAGAATTGTGTGTGCTTCTAGTTGCAGCCGGCTGAAATAAACATAATTAAATAAGTTGAGTGCTGTAATAAAAAACACATTATTTACTTGCAGAAAGAAAAACTACAGTGTGACATTGATATACCAATCTCATACACCTTGAATACCTATTGGCCAAACACATACCCTTTGAAGGTGAGCAGGGAAGCTGAATATTGTTGGCACAACACCATCTTTAAGGCGGACAGTCTGCCCCGTCCTGTCAAAGTCTTCACTCCTGAAGTGCTCACTGCAGAGCAGTGTCGTGCCAGTCGCAACAAAACCGTCCCTCCTTAATTCCAGTTCCCACTGTCTCCTCCTCTCTCCGGCTTTGGGAAACCTTCAGAACATGAGAAAGGTAGCCAAATATAGAAATTATTGTCAACATTTTCCACCTTACTTTACTTTAGCATTAAGGGTAAGGACAAAAATACACACCTAAATTATGATATTTTGGGGGTAATTGTATGAATTTATGCAAATTTTAAGAACAAGACAACCACATTAAGATTTATAAAAAGGTGTCAAAAAGAAACATTCAATGATTTTTGTAAACAATGTTAGCAACATTCTAAAAAGGCTGGGTCAACAACAATCTTGCAATACTATTAGGCTATCTCACATAACCCCACTATTCCTTTGTAGCAGGACTTGTATAGTACATACATCCACTAAGTAACTAGCGATTATCCTAATTATAGACGTAATATTGTCATATCTTACACGTGAAAGGTGATCCCACGTCTTCTTGATTCTACACTACGGTGAGTAGAGCATCCATAAGCTGCACAAAAGTCAGGCATGTTCCACTGGTAGGTTGTGTGCTTCTGTAAACACAAAGCCAGCAATGTCCTGCATCATAAATGTATCTAAAGATGTTTTTTTACAAACCGCTTGAATCATAGCCACGTTAATAATGCTTGTAATAAACCAAACCGTTTGTAAATCCGTCAATATTTCAGCGAGTTATGAGTATTTTTGTCTGTGCAGATCACTCACCCTCCAACAGCTACCATTGAACGTAACAGAAAGGCTAACTGGAGCAAGATGGCGGCGGTTCAGTGGTGCTGGTGACTCCGCCTTAAGCTATCTAGTGTTCTATAGATGTCTATGTCTAACACGCGCTAATTATAATTAATGAACCGGAAGGCAAAGCTCTTGACGGTGAACTTTCTCAAAGTTGTTATGGTGATGTTATTACCCCGCCTGCTGGTAATATGTAGGAACTGTCATCTAGGTCTGGAGACCATAGGTGTTCTCTATATATGGTTCATATAAAACGCATCACTATAAATAAATCATAATAAACATTTGTAAACATAGGATTTGGTGACATTTCAAACCTACAAAATAATAAACAATGTACATTTGACACTTGTTACATGATTGGCGTGAGCTACCGTCTGCGACTGCACGTTCCAATGTTACTAATTACACGAAGGTACTGTTGCATGTTTGACACGGGACTAAATCGTTATTATCACACACGTGAAAATTGCAGCACCAAAACTAAACCATAAGTCACAATTACAACAAGTGTCGGAACACCGACCGAAAATGCTACCTGTGCGTTGCTTGTTCCAGCCAGAAAGAGCGCGCACGCGCACAGTGACGTCCCTTATGACGCAGAACAGGTGAATCCATTATGTTTATATATTTATGTACATTCATTAAAATAAACTAAATACCCAACCAAAAAGATGACCTATAAACTCTAAACCCATTATAAAAACCAAATGGGATTTCGTTTGGAGAATCAGTAACTCAACATGAGGAAATTAATATCATCTAAAAACCAGGAAGTCACCCCCCAAAAACATAAAAGTCGACCATGCCCACTTTGCACATTCAAAATAAAAGTGTATGATGAAAATAAAAGTTTCTGTTTATAATAGAAAGACATAAATACAGGCAATACAAATTATAGTACAGTAGAACAATATAAATAGGCAGTGTAAACAATATAATTGACTTGGAATATATGCGTAAATATATCCACATCTTGATTGATTGATTGATTGATTGATTGAAAACTTTATTAACAGATTGCAGAATGGGTACAATACAGTACGGCTCAATACACACAATTGTTAAGGGGATGCAGACCAGAGAAAGACTTTCGTCTTGTTTACATCAGGGTCCCCCATTTTCAATTCATCAGGACATATATGACATACATGACATACAGATAGTACAGTACTGTCTATACATATCTCTAGATAGTACTATTTCTATATCTCTGTACATATATCTTAAACTAGCAGAGCTCTGTAAACATGGGCCTCACTTTCCATCAGCAGAACCTTTTCCATACTATATACTATATACCTGTATGTCATGTATGTCCCTATGCCATAAATGTCATGATGTCATGTATGTCGTGTATGTCATAAATGTCACTATGAATTGAAAATGGGGGACCCTGATGTAAACAAGACGAAAGTCTTTCTCTGGTCTGTATCCCCTTAACAATTGTGTGTATTGAGCCGTACTGTATTGTACCCATTCTGCAATCTGTTAAATAAAGTTTTCATTCATTCATTCATTCATTCATTCATTCATTCATTCATTCATTCATTCATTCATTCATTCATTCATTCCTCATTCATTCATCCAATAAGTTCTTTGTGCCCCATGGGACCGTGTCCTGCAGCGCCCCCCAGAGGCCAGCTTGTTAAAAGCAACGAAAAGGGAGAGTGAGGAGAGGGCACTCATCTGAGCTATAAGAGGTCAGGACAACAGGCATTGGAAAAACATTTGCATAGACAGATCATCACAGGCTGAAACAGGTGTTAGGATCTGAGGTGGAAAGTACTTTTACTCTATCATTGTAGAGTAAACATTGAGTATTTACATTTACATTTAGTCATTTAGCTGATGCTTTTATCCAAAGCGACTTACAAGTTCTGTACGACAAGACAGCAAGAAGGGTACAACTCTATCAGCTGAGTAACAATGTTCATCAAAGTGTTGAGTGCTACAGTGCAGGTTAGTTTATTAGGACAAGTGCATGACACTAAGGTTAGTCAGGGTTAGATATATATATATATATATATATATATATATATATATATATATATATATTTTTTTTTTTTTTTTTTTTTTTTTTTTAATTTTTTTTATTATCATTTCAGATAATGGGTGAAGAAGTGAGTCTTTAGTCGACGGCGAATGATTGGACGGGTTTCGGCTGTCCTAACTGGGGTGGGTAGTTCATTCCACCATTTGATGACCCTCCCGGAGCTCAGATAGGAGCGGGTCTGAGGCGGCCAGAAGATGCAGAGTGTAGGGGTCTTGAGGGTGTGTAGTTAGAGACCATTGACCGGAGGTAGGCGGGAGCGGTTCCCTTTGCCGCACGGTATGCCAGGTCGAGGGCCTTGAAGCGGATACGTGCGGCAATGGGGAGCCAGTGCAGGTCCCTAAGAAGTGGGGTGACATGGGCCGACTTCGGTAGGTTTGAGATCAGGCGGGCCGCTGCGTTCTGAATGAGTTGAAGAGCCTTGGTGGCAGAGTGGCCGGGAGGCCAGCGAGCAGTGCGTTGCAGTAGTCGAGGCGGGTCTCCAGCCTGTCGCCCCCCTCTCCCCCTCCCCTACCCTCTCCCCCTCCCCTACCCTCTCCCCCTCCCCTACCCTCTCCCCCTCCCCTACTGGCTCCTGTATTTGTTGTCGTTTGTTGCAAAGCGTGCTCGCATAGCGTGGACTGGTCTCACTTCGCCACTAGGGGCAACATGGCTAAGTGTGATTGGATGAACGAGTTAGTGACATCACACCGGAATCTGTGACCCATCAGAAATGGTGACCTGACAAAAGCTCCTCCATTGACAAAGTTTACACACTGGTGGAACTTTAACCCCAAATTCACTATCCGAGAACATTTTAATATTACATAGTTCAAATAAATAAATAAATATCTACATTATAGAACTGCCGGCCTACTGAACAGTATATCACTCACTACTTGGTCAGGGCTCCTTCTGCATGAATCAATGAGGCGCGGCGTGGAGGCGTGGCCTGGAGGTGTGGAGGCGTGGCCTGGAGGCAAACAATATACTTCCTCAAGATTCACATGTATTGAGATGCACCGGTACATCCTGTACAGCAAAGATATTCTTTTAACCTGTTCACTGGCACACTACAGAAGGTTAACCCTTTACTATCAACTACCCTGCTGTTGTGTGGCAGTGAAAGGGTTACCCTTCTGTGTATCGTCACAGTGAAAGGGTTAACCGTTTGGTAGTGAAAGGGTTAAACCCGGCAAACACTGTTGTATTTATTACGCTGCTGTTACTGTATCTTCTGTAAATCACTCTTCAGTCCAATAACACAAAACCTCCGAAACATCTTTATATATAATTACACTCGTTTCATATTTTACATTTTCTAGTTACTTTATTTCTATATTTCTCTTCATATTTAATTCTAGTTGTGTTGCGTTTGTGGTATTTGTGTGAGCAGCCAGGCACAGAGACAATTGTTTGTGCAAAGTACTTCAAAAAACACTTTATTTTGCCTTCATAAAATTAAAACATTGAAGAAAATCTAACCAACCGCAACAAACATAATTAAATAATGTATTAATAAAACAACCAGAATAAACATTAAATAACAAACAATGCATTTGTAATTTGTAACGCTGATAAGAGTCCTCCGACAGGCCGTCAGAACCACACAGCTGTGTGAGGTAGACTGAGGTGAAGTCTCTCCACTAGAAACACATCTATTGCTATAAAATAATGTGAGTCTTCAAATAATTTGTTTAGTTATTGTTTTTTTAAGAAAGAGAAAATGTACCAAATGGGTGAGATTATTTCACTTGTTCCAGTACAAAGTGGCGGCAGTCGCCCCGGAGGTAGAGGCCGTCCGGTGATCGGAAGGTTCCCAGTTTGATTCAGGCTCCTCCCGACAAAGTGTTGAAGACCCTGAAGTAGGGCTGCACGATTAATCGATTTTTAATCGAAATCGCGATTTGGAATGATGCAATTATAAAATCGCAAAAAAAGAAAATCGCAATATTTATTTATTTATTACTTTTTTTTTTTTTTTTACCAGGAAGTCCCATTGAGATACAAGATCGGTTTGGGAGAGGGAGGTAAGGGGTTTTAGATTGTGTGTTGTGAAGTTTAGACTTCAGAGAGGGAGAATGACCGGAGTGTTGAATGTCCCGTGATTAAGACAGGGTGGACGCGACCCTAGCTGCGCCGCCCCTGTGCCTCAAATAGATTCGCTATCAGCTCTATCTTCAATCTTTCAAAATGTTCAGTTGCTATCGCTATCAGCTCTATCTTTAATCTTTCAAAATGTTCAGTTGCTATCGCTATCAGCTCTATCTTTAATCTTTCAAAATGTTCAGTTGTTATTGCATGCACTCATCTGTGTTTCACTACACACATGAGTGCATGCTTACCAACTGTTAGTCTGCAACACTACTATCACCAACATCTAAGAAGGGAGATCCCCCCCTTGAATGACCCTTCTAAGGTTTCTCTCCTCCACACTGCCTGTGGAGCATTTTTACCTATTGTTAGGTTTTAGTGAGTTTTTCCTTACCTTCGCGTGGGGTATGTCTGGGAGTGCTTGCATTCTTTCATTTATTTGCATTTATTTTAAATTTGTTGGACCTTATGGTGTCCTTGTTCTGTTCTTGACTTATTGTTATGTTTTCTTCTTGACTTGTTTAAAGAAGACCTGTACGGCCCATGGGGACATTAACGTGTGTTGTTGGGCCTTATAGATAAATTTGATTTTGATTTGAGAGTAAAGTACAGAAAAAAAGGTACCGTTGGGTACCGGTATCGATTCCCAGGTAAAAAGAAACATTTTCAGGCTCGGTGTCCCGAAAAGACCCACCGCGTAGGCCAGATGCAAGCCGCATTTTACAATAAACCTCTGTGGGGCTGCTTATTTTTTTTTTTATATTATAATCGCAAATTTAATCGCTATCGCAATATCTGTCCGAAAAATCGCAATTAGATTATTTCCCAAAATCGTGCAGCCCTACGCTGAAGCGCTAACTGCTCCAGGTGAGCAGGTCGGCCATTTGACATCAACTATCTATCGTTCAATATGTGAAAAAGAATACATTTTTTCATCAATACGTTCGCGTGTTATACCGAATATAAGTGGTGAATATAAGTATAGTTTTAGAGCAGGGGTGGGCAATTATTTTCCCCAGGGGGCCGAATGAGCAACTGAAAATATGTTGGAGGGCCGGGCCAAAATTCCAAACTCAATTATGCATAATATACATTTTATTTCTATATAAAAAGCAGTAAATGGCATTGTTTTGACCCCTGGTAAGAGTGTATGTTATTATTTGGCAATTAAAAGGTGAGGTTAGCTTTCAAAAATATAATTTATTCAAATAGAATTTATTTCCAAAATGATAAACAAAATGTGAAACATTAATAACAGGCATTTTGAGTTTCATATACTATTGAAACAAGGATTTTCTTAGCTTCTTCACATCATCTTATAGCCAAAATAAACAAGACATGTCACTGAACTGTGTAAAGATAAGTGTCCCAGTTTTGTAGCCTTTTTTACTTTACATGCCTATATTAAACATTTAATGTTTTCAGAACTGTGCAAAAAAAAGAAAAAAAAATATCAAGTGTCCCATTTCACTTGTTATATTTCCACATTTTAGTGTTCTTCAGTTTTTTTTTTTTTTCATTCAGTGTGAGAAATCCAGTCTCTGTTGAGCTTTAACAAGTCCATCAAAGTCAGGTTGCATGTCTGAGGTGGAGATGCGAAGCACAGCTGCCAGATGTTCATCAGTGAGAGAGGATCTGTACCTGGACTTGGTAAATGTCATGACTGAGAATGTCTGTTCACATTGGATCCAAAGAGAACCAACATCTTCTGAGCATGTCTCCTCATGTTTGGAAAGTTCTCCTCCTTGAGAGCAGAGTAGAACTCTAGCAGTGATGCTGACTTAAAGTGCTCTTTCAGTAGTGAATCAGACTGCAGGTCAATGAGTTCAAGCTGAACAACTATCAGCACTGCAGGTAAAGGGAGAGGAAACCAGCTGCATTTCATCCTCAACCTTTTTGAAATCTTGAAAACGCCTTGAAAATTCACCATGCAGTGCTCCCAACATGGATGAGTACCTGTGCCGGTGATCATCTGATGGTTTGACTTCTTTCAGGGTTTTCATGTGTTCGAGATTGTTGCTGCCTAGTTGCCTTGAAATTAATTGCAACTTTGTCATGAAGGCTTTCACATGGCTATGCATTTCATGAGCAAAAATGCCCTTGCCCTGCAGTTGTGTGTTCAGTAGGGATGGGTACCGTTCACATTTTAACCGATACGGTACCGGTACCTGTGAATCGATACCGGTACCCAACGGTACCTTTTTTCTGTACTTTAGTCTCTAAAAATGTAATCTACCTACCTCAGTTGTGAAAAAAAAAATCCAAACTTCAAATAACCACACTTTCAACCGCTTGCCCCGACTGCTTTGTTGTTGAATCAAGTCAAATCCTAGGTAAGTGTATATTGTGCGTGTGAATGTTGACATGAAAAAAATATTAAATTTTTTTATTTATTTTTTTATTATCATGTAATCTTTCGCGGGCCGGTCAGAATCATCCCGCGGGCCGTATCCGGCCCGCCGGCCGTACAATGCCCAGGTCTGTTTTAGAGTGATCCCGTCTAATCCCAGAAAACTACGACATGCAGCAAAACGTGAATTTCACTAAAAGCGTTGCCGTTTCTCACCTGGACACGCTACTATTTCCAAATCAAATGTGTGTAGTGTATCTTGTAGTCGTAGTACCCTTGAATGAGTGCTCCTGTTAGAGTCTTCAGGGTATTCTTGTTCACCAGAGAGGAGATCCGGTACAACAATCTAGTTCGTTGACCAACAATACAGTACATTCAGGTTGGAATTTTCTTTTCACACATCAGATTTATTATAACGATCCTAGCAAACACATCATCTTGAGATGAGAACACTGAACTCTCCACACACAAGTACACATGAGCACATACACAACACACATGCTGCAATCGCTTATAAACAATCGCTTTAAACAAAATGTCACTTTAAACCAAATGGAAAGGTTACTTTAAAGGAATGAGGAATATAAAGGTCACTTTAAGGAAAGAACCGATGTGGTTCTTGTATAGTAGAGTTTAGATATAGTAAGTATAGCATAATGAAAAGAGTTAAAACTGTATATTGTATAGTAGAGTTTAGATATAGTAAGTATAGCATAATGAAAAGAGTTAAAACTGTATATCGTATAGTGGTGTGCATAGGACCCAGTGCCTTCTCAGGAATGTAGCATCTATTTTTATCATGCACATTTTACGTCTTCCTATTACCTGTTTTTTTTATGTCTATTTTATTATTAGTATTATTGCACAATCGATGCGGGCATGACCACCCGCATTTCACTGTATGCCCTGGTAAGTATGTGAGAAATAAACAGCTTGAATCTTGTCGGAACTCGACAAGTTAGTTTTGTTCTCTTAGCCTCGTCCCAAACCGTTAATGCTTACTTGCATCAGCCGACATTAACTGCCAGACATGTAGGACAAAATGGACTCTGTAGGTTACAGTAGAGTGCAGCAAAACACCAGCAAGCCGCCCCCCCCCCCCCCCCCCCCCCCCCTGCTGCTGAAATGGACCGGGTCAGCACAAAATGTTTGCACAAGTTTGAAACGACACAACGCTAGTTCAGCACCATGCTGGCTGGCTCCAAGGTTACAGTACAACCCTGTCGAGAGGGGAAACTGTGCAGACGGCAGCATCTGGCCCGGTTCATTTAGTGTCGAGCCAGGTGTGCAAGTCTATAGACACCTGACCCCACAGGTCTACGGGGGTGGTGAAACACCTGGAGAGACCATTAACCCTTTCACTACCACACTACCGAAGGTTAACCCTTTACTTAACAGTCTGTAGTGTGATAGTAAAGGGTTAACCGTCTGTAGTGTGGTAGTGAAAAGGTCACGTGGCAGTGAAAGGGTTAACCTTCTTGTGTTGTCGCAGTGAAAGGGTTAAGTTGTACTGTAAGGAGCTGATGTCAGTTTTTTTTTTTTTTTTTAACTTTATTTTTTAGCGTTTATCGCTTTTCTGGTCAAGCATGACCGACAGTTGTAGGGTGAAACGGGAGAGAGAGCAGGGGGAGACATTCGGCAAATGACGGCGAGTCCGGGAATCGAACTCGGAGTCAACCAGATCCGTGACGCAGCACGGAGTCCCGCGACGCAGCGCGGTAACATGGTGTGCTACTGGAGCACCCCGGTGTCAGCTTTGTTAAGAGGAATACAGGAACAAACTAATCCTTTTTGAGAAGACAAGACACTCTTGTTCAAAAGGCCTAAAGAGAATCTACCGATGACGTCCGACTGACAAACGTAAACAGTTAAGTGATGTAGACCGCTGGAGCCGTTTGAAACAAACACCCGACAGTCATTGCCTCGACACAATTGGTCTTAAAGGAACACGCCGACATTTTGGGGAATTAGCTTACCGTCTTCTCCAGAGAGAGACAAGAAGATAGAGACCAGTCTCCTCTCTGTGCGTTCAGTAGAAAGCTATCTGGCTGCACGTTAGCCTAGCTTAGCACAATGAATGGAAGCGGACAGTGCCGGTTAGCCTTCGGGAGAGGTCTTAGTTGGACAATGCCTAGGCTCACCGGCCATGTCCGCTTCCATTCATTGTGCTAAGCTAGGCTAACGTGCAGCCAGATAGCTTTCTACTGAACGCACAGAGAGGAGACTGGTATCTATCTTCTCGTCTCTCTCTGGAGAAGACGGTGAGCTAACATTTCCCAAAATGTTGGCGTGTTCCTTTAACGCAACATGTTCGAAACAGCGGTATGGAATAAAAAGCTGACATTGTGGACGTCTTCCCCGTCGACCATTCGACTTGAAATGCAAATTTGCTCAACGAGAAGGAAAACCAGCCAATTTAGCGCCGCTGTCCAAAATCATTTCACCAGCGAGCGCTCCTCCACGTCTCCTTAGAGCGCGGCTAAAAACACGGATTACATTTTCTTAAAGGTTGCTTTCTGGAATGACACTTTAGAATTGGTTTTTGCAAGAAAAATGACATGTTTAAATGCCATGACTCGTGTCTGGGGAATGTGAGGGAAGCTTCCTCGATGAAAGAACCCGAATAATTACACGGGACAGTGAAATAAAAACCTGCAGACTTTTATTATTAACAAACTGTCCAATTTTCATCTGTACAGGGGGGAAAAAAGGCAGAAAAACTGAGAAATACACTGTTATTCTGTTACATCTCAAGTACATAAGCATAATCAGAGATGAAAAAGAACCTCCATGATTTTACACACAAAACATAATTACAAAAAAAAAAATTAAAAAAAATCATAATCTTAAATCATGTTATAGTCATTGTTATGGTCGCTATCTCAGCTCGACTCGGAAGCGTTCGACAGACAAAATAACAAGTATTGATAGATAGAATGACTTGACAATATTCAACGCTGTCTTTGTGGCACAAAGGAAACATGTGCTGCTGTTCTCCGGGACAAAAGGAAAGAAACATCATCTGGGTTTTAAGTCTTTTGTGAGTTCATAGTTCAGAGTGGGACAATATGCATGCGCGTGCACACTCCCGCCCACACGCACACCTCTGATTGGTTATCGAGTCACTGTTAAGGAGTGTGCAGGAAGGAAGGGGCATCTGGGACGTATCGTACATTGGGATCCCCCGCGAGGATAGTCGGAATAGGCACGCATTGAGAAATCAACATTTTATGGTACAGCAAAAGGCAATTCAACCGGCCAACTCGCTTTTTTCCGTTTTTTTATTATTATAACATTTACTTTACAAGCAAGGAGGGGGGAGTGCTCACAAAATTAAGCAAAGCGATGACAGTCGGTTTCAATAACAAAAAAAATCAAAGAAATCATGGTATTTTTTGTTCCTTAAGTACTCAGTACACAATGTCAAGATATTGATAACCGTCTGATAACCGTTTCAGCCGATTCTCCGGAGTGCCGCCCCGTTTGATCCGCTTCGAGTCAGTCGAGTCGTTCTGGTTCATTCTGTTTCATTCTGGTTCACCAAAGAGCTTCGAGATAAAACTGAAACATGATTTGAATGGCAACGGAATTTTCAGTCTTTGCACCGAGCCGAGATTTTCTCAGTGGCGCGAGGAAATCACTCACTCCATCCTCACTCCACACCACATCTCCTCTCACTCCACATCTCCTCTCACTCCACACCTCCTCTCACTCCACACCTCCTCTCACTCCCACCACATCTCCTCTCACTCCCACCACATCTCTCACTCCCATGGGTGAAATCATGGGAGAGAGAGCGGGGGGAGAAAATGAATGAATGAATGTGGATGAGAGCTTTGACATTACGTGGTTGTAGCTACGGCTGTGGGGGTGCGGGAGACATGATCCAATAGACTTTTATATACGCCCGAGTCTCCTGAACACGGAGAGACCGATCCCATGTCGATCGGCACTTTCTCGGCCGAGCTATAGTCACTTTTTCGCACCTACTCCCCAACTCTGCATGCGCAGATTGCCCACGGAGTCTCTCTGAATTGTCCAGAGATCTAGGTTTATCAATCTGCGCATGCAGAGTTCGGGAGTAGGTGCTGAAAAGTGACTATATCTCGGCCGAGAAAGTTGTCTATTGGATCATGTCTCCCGCACCCCCACAGCCGTAGCTACAACCACGTAATGTCGAGGCTCTCATCCACATCCGTTCATCTTCTCCCCCCGCTCTCTCTCATGAGCTCAATGTAACGTGGAGGTGCAGTGGTCTCTTGGCCGCCACCTTCCCCCGTGGGAAACGACGGATGCTTTCAGGCAGTGGAGAAAAGGCAACGAGAGAACATTCAAATCATAAAAAAGGACACAGAAACGTTTGACCATTAGTAAACAAATAAATAAGGCTATGACAAAACAATATATATATATATTTATATATATAAAAAAAGAAAAAAAATGTGCAATGGTTCCAGTATAATAAAAAAAAAAAATCACATCTCTATCATCTTTTTTTTTTGTAGTATTATTATTCATTTATCTTTGTTCTTGCATTGTTCTCGACCCTTTTACACACCAGATTGTTCTTCGGTTTCAGCACGACACTGACACCAATATACCCTTGGTTGGTTTACACCTGCAAATAGCGCTGCAAGTTAGTAACATGATAAAACTAGGAGGGGGGGGGGGCTTTGGAAAGGTCAAGAAAGCCAGTGTTCAGGGCGAGACGTCTCCAGTGGGGACAGTCTCTGTTCCAAGGCTAAGCTGAGGGACGTTGCAGAGTTTGTTTTTCTGACCGTCCCGTCTGAAAGGGATTCACCGATACCGCTGTTGGATATCGGTCCGATGGATACCAGACTTAGAGGGGAGTATCGGACAATTTCCCCCAATGCTAAAAATCCCATGTGAAGAAACGTTGTTTTTTTTAACACGTCAGAAACCAAAAAGCAACTTGATTTGCAGGTTATTTTCGACACACAGGATGAGCAGGTGGATCTCTGATGTTTAGGAATCTGTATGCGACTTCCCTACCGCTTAACGCCGTCGTACCGATATTAGATCGTCGTACCTTTTGGAGACAAATCATGCAGCCTACCCTGTCGTTTTAAGAGTGTGCAGGGTGCTAACCGGTTCTCTCCCGCGCCGACAACACGTAGGGGGGGGGGGGGTTAAACCTCCCAGACGTAGTGAGAAGGAGCTTTATGTTGCCAGGTCTAACCCATTACAGAAAGAGCGACTGATTGTGTGGGTCCGATACACTGTTGTTGTTGTAGAATCTCCTATGTGGCTTCAGTGGAGGACAGTTTTCAACAGCCCCGGCAGTCCCATGGCAAAAGAAAAAGAAAAAAAACAATATATATATATCTCAGTGACGCTAATACACATCGGCAACTTGTAATAGCAACACCACCGACCCTCTCAGGAGAACCATGTATCATAGAAAGACAGCTTGTATTACCCTCATCCACACACACACACACACAGTCACACACACAGTCACACACACACACACAGTCACACACACACACACACACACACAGTCACACACACCCACCGCTGCGCTACTAAAGTCTTTTAAGAGCTCAATAGAAGAGCGTCTCTCTTTCTCTCCCGTGACACTCACTGCTCGTTTCACTCTCAGCTCTACAACCCCCCCTGGTGGCGGATGGTGGTTGGAAAAAGAAAAACCTTGCGTCTACATGAGGTACGGGCGAAGAGAGAGAGGAGGGGGGGAGGGGGCAAAAAGAGAGCTGCGAAGAGAAACCCCAAAAGAACAAAAGTTTAAATCAATAAATAACGCTGTACGCACACCGGCTTCTCCGCACGAGCAATATGCGGGAGGGGGAGGGGGGGTAGTCTTTTCAGAAGCGTTTCACGTCGAGGTTGAAGCGCGGCGTAGCGGGAGAAGAAGAAGAGCGAGTAGCGGCCTGGGCCTCCCGGACCCTCGCAGGAGGGAGAGGGGAGACGAGGAGGATGGACAGGTCAGGCTCTGGGTGCGGTCGTGTCACAGGGGGGCATGTCCACTTTACACACCGGGGGGTACGCCCGATGACCCTGTGACCGGCTGTGAGACAGAACACGAGATCTGAAGGCTCCACCTCCACCCTTCCCTCGAGCGGACTCCGAGGAGAGGACACAAAGAGGACTGGAGGGGGGAGGGGAGGTAGGGGGGAGGAGGGAGGGGAGGTAGGGGAGGGGAGGAGGTAGGGGGGAGGAGGGAGAGGAGGTAGGGGAGGAGGAGGGAGGGGGGAGGAGGTAGGGGAGGAGGAGGAGATAGGGGAGGAGGAGGGAGGAGGAGCTAGGGGGAGGAGGGAAGAGGATGTAGGGGAGGAGGAGGTAGGGGAGGAGGAGCTAGGGGGAGGAGGGAAGAGGAGGTAGGGGAGGAGGAGGTAGGGGAGGAGGAGGGAGGAGGAGCTAGGGGGAGGAGGGAAGAGGAGGTAGGGGAGGAGGAGGAGGTGGGGGAGGAGGGAGGGTGGGAGGAGGGAGGTAGGTAGGTAGGGGAGGAGGGAGGTAGGGAGGAGGGAGGGGGGGAGGAGGAGGGGGTATGTACACTGGGACCAGCTAGGAGCTACACGTAAAAAGAGAGGGCCCTTCTGTGGTGGTGGTTCTTCTTCTGCGGATGCGTCTCGACTCTGTCCTCCCCCCCCCCCCCCCCCCCGCCCCCTGGTGGCTCTACCGGTCCTTCAGCTCCTGGGTGACGCGCTTGGTGATGCGGCCACACAGCAGCCCCATGAGAAAGAGCACGGAGACGCCCAGGCCACTCATGGCCAGGATGTAGTTCTTGGAGGGGGACGTCATCACCTGCATGGCCAGGTCCGAGAAGCCCTCCGCTGGAGCCACCTGGAGGGGGGAGGGGTGGAGGGAGGGGAGGGGGAGAGGAGGGGAGGGGAGGGAGATGGGGAGGAAAATATGTTATTTCTCCCTCTAAAGATATCTAGATATTCCAGCAACCAAGCTTGATATTTCCATAACTTTCCTCAGTCTGAAAACCCACATCTTTCAAACCCCAAGACATGCTGCATGACCGTAGGAAGGCTGTCTCCAGCCCCCCCCCCACATGTCTCCCCCCAGCCCCCTCACCTTGGCAGCGTAGCCCCACATGTCTATCCGGTCCTGCAACCGCTTCTTACACTCTGGCTGCAGTCTGACCCTCTTGTCCTGCAGCGCCTCCATCAGACAGGACATCTCTGAGGGTTAGGGTGAGAGAGAGAGAGGGAACATGGAGACCATGAGGACAGAGAGGAACATGGTGACCATGAGGACAGAGAGAGTTGGGAACATGTCGACCATGGAAAACAGTCCGGTATCTGGAAACAAGGGGTCTGTGGATTTCTCTCTGTGTGTGCATGTTTGTATGTACGTGTGTGTATATATTTGTGTGTATGTGTGTGTACGTATGTACTTGTGTGTATATATGTTTTTATGTGTGTGTAGGGATGGGAATTGATCCAATTTTATTGATACGATTCCATTATCGATCCGATTCTTTATCAATTCCCTTATCGATTCCTGATACATTTCTAATTTAAATAAATAAATTGGAAATGCAACATAACTAAGCTGGTTAGAATAACAACATGCAACTTGACATTTCATATCATTTATTGTTGAGCCCCCATCCGATCTGCCCGCTTGGAACATTCCAATCTGGATTTTCTATTGACACTTGGGGAAAATGGAATGCTGTATGTCTTTTCCCTCTTGAGATTGAGGATGTCGAGGATATCTGGATCTTCGCATTCATGCTGATCGGTTTGGGCGCGATCATCATCTGGGACTGGTTTTGTTTAAAAATAATTCGGAAGGACGTAAATCCTTTGGCTCTGGCATTAGCCAGGATTGAAGTCTCCCACGTTGAACTGCTTAAGAGACTCTGTGCATATCAAGCAGATGAACAACTGAGATCGTGCTGGGTATCGCGCAGGAGATTCAGAGTGACCGTGATAAAACGTGTTTAAAGTCAATCGGGGCATCTGTGTGCGTCTGTCTGTCTGTCTGTCTGTCTGTGTGTGTGTGTATGTGTGTGTGTGTGTGTGTGTGTGTGTGTGGACTCACGGCGGCCCCGGCCTGGTGGGATGGCAGCACAGTGGTGTTTGATGTCCAGGGCGCAGGCCGTGTGGAGGACCGGGTCCACGAAGATGTCCGCCTTGCTCTCCTTCAGCATGTTCAGCACCTCCTGCAGGAGGGAGGAGGGGGACGTGAGGAGGACAGAACCAGCAGGACCAGCAGGAGCCGGACAGAACCAACAGAACAGAACCAACAGGAGCAGAAGGGCCCAGTGATGGTCCAGCCCTCCGAAGCTTGTCTGCTCATAGGCTTCTTTCTCCATTGGCAGCATACCTTTATTTATAAAGCACTTATTGGTCCGTTACCTTCATACCTCAGTACATATCTCACTATCTCACAGCTTGCGATCTCAGGACCATCTTTCTGCCTCAGTACATATCTCAATGTCCTCTGATAATCCATTTTACAGCTTGCGATCTCAGGACCATCTTTCTGCCTCAGTCCCCAGAACTTGCACTGAGTTTTGGGAAGAGGGCTTTCATGTACTCTGCTCTCTCTACTTGGAACAGACTTAAAGAAAACTCTCTGAAGCTACAGGCCCTCGTCACCTTGCCTGGTTTCAAAGTTCATGTCACAGACCTTGCAACGTCTGAATTGGGAGTTTGCAAATGCATTGATACATAATGCTGATGCTACATGTTACTTATGTTAAGGACATGGTGGTGCTTGCTTTTGTATCCTTTTATTAGGGATCCCCCGATCGATCGGCCACCGATCGTTATCGGCCGATAATCAGTATAAATATGCGATGATCGGTGATAATGCTTTATTTTCGCCGATCGTCAAAACCGATCTCACTCGTTGAGTTCCGTCTCAGACACCGGGTGGTGCGGCGTCTGCTCCTCCCTCCAGCCCCTCCCGCACGCATGTAAACACGGGTCTAGTCTAGTGGGACGGGAGGACGGCGTCTCCCTGAGCTAACGTTAGCTACCGTTACAAAATGACCCAGTCAACTATTCACTTTTAGTTTAATACATGATGAGGCATTGTCTAACCGAACGGTATCTAGCCGGCTAGCTACTGATAGCTCCTGATATCAACAAATGCTCCAGCAATAGTCTAGTAGAGACATGTATGATACCTCTGTTAGCTCTCGTTAGCGCAAGTTAGTTCACTGTTCAAAACGAAATGTCCCATTGAACTAAATAATTCACTGAGGCGTTGTATTAACGTTATATATCCGGCTAGCAGTAGCTACAGATAGCTCCTGATGTCAATGTCTTATAACACTGATTCGACGAGTATTCGAGCTGAGGGCTTGCTGAGCACAGTAACGTTATACCAATAGGGTCCAGGTGCAGCGCAGGAGAATCCTGGCCGTAGCTCGAGGCTACTCGAGTACACACAGACAGTGGAGCTTGTTGCGTGGTGGCGATGTCTCGCAGATAATACAAGTACAAGTCTAATTATATAATATATATATTTTATTAAAAAAAAATTATATGAAATAATCTTTAATTTTTTTAAATCAAAAACGATCGGTATCGGATCGGTATTGGCCGATATGGCTCACGACGATCGGTGATCGGTATCGGTGGCAAAAAACGTGATCGGGGCATCCCTACCTTTTATCTTTTTTATCTTTACCTTTTATCCATCTGTGTTTTGCCCTGTATGTTGTAACTTTGTTTATTATTTTTATTGCTGCCATTTTGGTCAGGTCTTTCTCGTAAAGGGGTCCTTGATCTCAAGCATTTTACCTGGTTAAATAAAGGTTTAAAAAAAATGTACAATAAAGAAAAGCAGGAGCAGAACCAAAGAGTTGTTCAAAAACATTTAAAACTTCAAAACCATTTAAACTTCACTTCAAAAAGGCTATGTATATATCCAAAAGCCATGTACTCATGGTTGTGGTGGTGGGCTGGCCGTAATACATCGGGCTGACTTCCTAGTCAAAGAGCTCCCAGTACCCACTGTCACCTCCTTCGAGTGCGTGGCTTTCTCACTACCTGGGCCTACACCACTCCAGGTAGTCCTCATCTACCGCCCCCCCAAAGCCTCCACCTCCTTTATGTCTGACCTGTCTGAACTCCTCACCACTGTCTGCACCATGTGCTCATCCACACTCCTGCTTGGGGACTTCAATATTCACGTGGACGACACCAGCTGCTCCACAGCCATTGATTTCCTCTCACTGCTGGACTGCTTCAATATCACACAGCACACAAAAGGTCCCACCCACACCAAAGGCCATACACTTGATCTCGTCTGCTCCACTGGCACAACACCATCTGATTTACAGTGTCTCGACCTGGCGGTGTCCGACCATCATGCTGTCCTTTTCACCCTCCCTGCTTCCCTACCCAAGCTTCGAAATGCACGCACCATCACCTACAGGAACATCAAAACAGTCAGTGCACCAGCTCTGACCAACCTGCTAACCATCCACCTGGCCTCAGCTCCCCCCAGCACCCAGGTGGATGGTCTGGCTGCCCACTACAACTCCGCCCTATCCCGCAGCCTGGACTCTCTTGCCCCCATCAAAACCCGGACTGTCACCTACACCCGTCCTGCCCCCTGGTTCACCACCGAACTTCGCTCCCTGAAGGCTGTCGGTCGCCAATTGGAGAGGCTCCATAAAAGATCTGGCCTCACTGTCCACCTTGAGGCCTATAAGGACCATGTGCAGACCTACAAGCTAGCTCTCTCCAAGGCCAAAACAAAATACTATTCCACCCTCATCGGTAACCAGCAAAACCACCCCAGGACACTCTTCTCCACCATCAACCGGCTACTCCGTCCCCTCGACCCCCCCCCCCCGCCCATCTGGTGGCCACGACCTCTGCTCCAGGTTCCTTGTCTTCTTCCAGGACAAGGTTAATACCATCTACCAGCAGCTAGTGGTGCCCCCCTCCTCCCCCTCACCTGCTCTTCCCCCTGGGTGTCCCCCCCAATGCAGCCTCTCCTCCTTCTCCCCGGTGGATGGTCCCCAAGTTGTCAAGCTCATAGCCTCAGCCAAAGCCTCCACCTGTTCACTCGACCCCATGCCTACTACCCTGGTCAAGATCTGCCTCCCTGCTCTCTGCCCCACCATGGTCAACATCATCAACTCCTCACTAGAATCTGGTCTCGTCCCCTCCTGCTTCAAAACAGCCTCCGTCACTCCCATCATCAAGAAGCCCGGCCTCGACCCAGATGAGCTAATAACTACCGTCCGATCTCCAACCTTCCTTTCCATAGTAAAATCTTGGAAAGAGCAGTGGCCGCCCAACTCCAACAATACATGTCCAACCATGAGCTCTATGAGCCTTTTCAATCCGGTTCAGAACTCAACGCAGCACAGAGACCGCCCTCATCAAAATCACCAACGACCTCCTCCTTGCAGCTGACTCTGGCCACATTAGCATCCTCATCCTCCTGGACCTTTCTGCAGCCTTCGACACAGTCTCCCACTCCATCCTCCTCAACCGCCTATCCAACAACCTCGGAATCACTGGCTCAGCACTCTCCTGGTTCCAATCCTACCTCACCACCCAGACACAGTTTATCACCATCAGCAATACCAGTTCCACCCTGGCCCCAGTCAATCAAGGCGTCCCCCAAGGCTCTGTACTTGGCCCAATTCTGTTCACCATTTACATGCTCCCCCTCGGTCAGATCATCCACCGCCATGGCCTCAGCTTCCACTCCTATGCTGACGACACACAACTCTACCTCTCCACCAAACCATCC
This sequence comes from Notolepis coatsorum, assembly GCF_963971535.1. Lineage (NCBI taxonomy): Eukaryota > Metazoa > Chordata > Actinopteri > Aulopiformes > Paralepididae > Notolepis > Notolepis coatsorum. The sequence continues at coordinate 3,961,372 of NC_140182.1, forward strand.
ACCGAAAACACCCTTATCAACTGCCTTCATGAAATAAAAACCTGGATAATAATAATAATAATAATAATAATAATAATACATCTATTTTATATAGCGCTTTTCCAGGTGCTCAAAGACGCTTTACATGGGCAGGAGAGACAAACTATGGCAAAAAAAAAAAAAAAAAAAACAGAACAAAAATAATACATGACAAAAATAAAATAACACAGACAGAATTAGAGGTCAAAAGCAAGATTGAAAAGGTGAGTTTTGAGGGCTGATTTAAAAGTCATCTAATCTTCTCAAACTCAACAACAATAAAACTGAGCTCATGGTTGTGGCACCCAAGGCCCTGCTCCGGAAGGTTGGGGATCTCACCCTCAACATAGACGGCTGCTCCATCTGCCTAGGGCTGGGCGATATGGAAAAAAATCATATTGCGATAACGATATGAAAATGTTATCATATTTCTCGATATCGATAATTATCAAAATTGTTATAAGTATAAAAAAAATTAAAATTAAACAACAGATGTATGTTTATTTTGCAGCAATTCTTTGTCATTGCCGCCATCTTTAGTGTTACATCCCCTCACACTCCAGTTCTCAGGCTGCAGCTGGTTTAAAAGCTAAAGTAAACCGGCTTCTCTGCTGGCTGTGGCTCCAGGGGAGTTGAACAGTTCTGGCTCTGCTAGTTTATTTTCGATCTTTTGGTGCTTTTTTGGTGGACAAACCACTGCACATGTGCACCGTGACTCGTGACTGGAGTCTAGTTCTGCTAGCACACATAGCCTACTGTGTACAGACGGTTTCAAACTGTATTTTAAATTAGAAAGCAAACAAAATAAATGGACAAGAGAAAAATAAATCTCAATTTGGTCAGTATTGTCATTTGGACAAGCAAAGCCATTACTTTAAGTTGCAGGCAAGAAAGACAAGTCTGTCCACTGTCTCTGGTTTTAAAACTGCCCTGTTGCAGGTCACAAAAAAAAATATAATAATAAAAAAAAACGATTTTTCTATATCGATTATTAAAATATATCGCGATATTTATCGTTATCGTTATATCGCCCAGCCCTACATCTGCCCATCCCCAAAGGTCCGGAACCTGGGCGTTATCCTGGACTCCACCCTTTCCTACCAAGCCCATGTCAGTTCCGTCACCAAATCCGCCTTCTTCCACCTCAGAAACATATCCAGACTCCGACCATCACTCCAGGCTCCAGTATGTTCAAAACTCAGCTGCCAGGGTTCTAACCCGCACCAAACCCTGGCAGCACATCACCCCCACCCTCATCCACCTCCACTGGCTCCCCATCAAATCCCGCATCACCTACAAAACCCTCCTGCTCACCTACAAATCCCTTCACGCCCTGGCACCTCAGTACCTCACTGACCTCCTCCACCCTCAGTACCTCACTGACCTCCTCCACCCTCAGTACCTCAGTGACCTCCTCCACCCCCACACTCAGTCACGGTCCCTGCGATCCACGGACACTGGTCAGCTCTCCATCCCCCGAACCAGACTGCGGACCTTCGGGGACAGAGCTTTCAGTGTGGCAGCTCCCACCCTCTGGAACTCCCTCCCCGCAGAACTCCGCACCGCCCCAACTCTGGACTCATTCAAAAAACTGCTCAAAACCCACCTCTTCAACTTGGCCTTTAACCCCTAATCTCTCACTTTATATGTATATGTATATGTTGTGTCTGTCCACTGTCTGTTACTTTGTTATCCTCCCCCCCCTATGTAAAGCGACCTTGGGTCTCTTGAAAGGCGCTATATAAAATGAAGTTATTATTATTATTATTATTATTATTAAAACACGTAAGTTCGGGGCAGCTGGGTAGCGCAGCGGACTAAGCGCTCGTCTACCACCGCAGAGACACTGGGTTCGAATCCAGCTGTCAGCGGTACCTCCGGCTTGGTCAGTCGTCCATACTAACATAATTGGCAGTGTTAGCGGGTGGGAAGCCGGTGAGGTATGTATCCTGGTCGTTGTAAACAGCGACTCCTACTGGTCGGTCGGGGCGCCTGCTCAGCAGGGAAGGGATCTGGGGGCGATAGTGTGATCCTCCCACGCGTTACGCTCCCCCAGTGAGAGTCCTCGCTGTCGGGTGGAAAGAAGCGGCTGGCGACTCCACATGCATCAGAGAAAGACATGTGATAGTCTTCAACCCTCCTTAGACCGGCAAGTGGGGGGAAAATGCGCGCAACGACCAGGAAGGGAATTGGCATAACGACTAAATTGGGATGGGAGAAAAATACGGAAAAAAAGGGGGGAGAAAAAAAATAGATAAAAAAAATTAAGTTAATTCAAGGGATAAGGAATTCTTGACTATTCCTAAGAAGGATGAAGTGAACTACCACCTATCTTGCTATTATGTCTATACTACTATGCACAAGGGGCGACAGTGGCTCAGGAGGTAGAGCAGTGGTCTGGTAATCCGGAGGTTTCTCGTTAGATTCCCGCTCCTCCCAGGTAGCGTGTCGAAGTGTCCTTGAGCAAGACACTTAACCCCTAACTGCTCCCTAACCTTGCATGGTTGCCTCTTAGGGCTGGGCGATAAAACGATAACGATAACTATCGCGATAAATTATTTCCTCGAAATAAACATGAAACGTGGTCGCAAAGTTTCGATATATCGATTTTCCAAGCTTGGATATGAGCACACGCACTAACAACCAATCAGTGAAGGAGATGGCCGACAGCGGAAGGAGACCCGGAAGGTAGGACTCAGTAAACAAGGCTGGCTAGGCTAATTAGCTTGCACAGCGCTATTTTATAGATTACCTGCCGAGTTGGTGTGTGTTTTGAATTCTGAGGGTAACTGTTATAGTAGTGTGGGGTATACGGTGGACGTCGTTGCAATGTATTGGGGCGGAACAGAGTATTTTATGGTCATATTTAGTAGATTGTCATGGAATACATCGCTTGGAAACGAGGCTGGCTAGGATAACTAGCTTGCACGGCGCTATTTTATAGATTACCTGCCGAGTTGGTGTGTGTTTTGAATTCTGAGGGTAACTGTTATAGTAGTGTGGGGTATACGGTGGACGTCGTTGCAATGTATTGGGGCGGAACAGAGTATTTTATGGTCATATTTAGTAGATTGTCATGGAATACATCGCTTGGAAACGAGGCTGGCTAGGATAACTAGCTTGCACGGCGCTATTTTATAGATTACCTGCCGAGTTGGTGTGTGTTTTGAATTCTGAGGGTAACTGTTATAGTAGTGTGGGGTATACGGTGGACGTCGTTGCAATGTATTGGGGCGGAACAGAGTATTTTATGGTCATATTTAGTACATTGTCATGGAATACATCGCTTGGAAACGAGGCTGGCTAGGATACTTAGCTTGCACTGCGCTATTTTACAGTTTACCTGCCGAGTTGGTGTGTGTTTTGAATTCTGAGGGTAACTGTTATAGTAGTGTTGGGTATACGGTGGACGTCGTTGCAATGTATTGGGGCGGAACAGAGTATTTTATGGTCATATTTAGTACATTGTCATGAGATACTCCGCTTGCTATGGCTAACTGCTAACGTGCGCGGACTGATGACGACATCAACTCGACTCTCGAGACATTCGCAGCAGCAAAACAAGTCTATTAATAGCCCGTCCATCGGCGCCGGGCATAAGACGTTAATTAAACTTGACAGACATTATATCGACGATAATTATCGATATCGAGTTATATGAAAATAATTGTATAAGTTTATCGCGATAACGTTTTTGGCCATATCGCCCAGCCCTATTGCCTCTGCCATCGGTGTGTAAATGGGTCAAATGTGAGGAACAAATTGTAAAGCGCTTTGGATAAAAGCCGTTATATAAATGCAGCCATTTTTACCACTCAAGCTCTATACTATTCGACGAACAATGGCACGGACCGTTAGCTGCCAGAGACGTACCCCTCCTGGCGACTTGTTGTTCACAATCTGTAAGTCACTTTGGATAAAATTACTAAATTGTAAGAGGAAAGTATTATTTTTTCCTCTCGTCCGGCGAGCTAACGGGCCGTCGTCTGTAACCACGCTAGTTTCTGTGCAGCGGCGAGAGCAGGTACACATCGCCGTGACTGTTCCACTGTGACTGGTTTACAATGTAGGTTAACCCTTTCACTGCCACCCTACAGAAGGTTAACCCTTTACCATCACACTACAGACGGATAACCAACCGTCTGTAGTGCGATAGTGAAAGGGTTAACCCTTTGTCGTGTGGCAGTGAAAGGGTTACGCCGGTTCCTCTGTGGATCCGTTGGTCCCGTTACCTTCTTACAGCCCTCCTGTTTGACCTTCAGCAGGTTGACCTTGAGGCACTCCTCCACCTGGCCGGTCTGCTCCTGGGCGGCCGCCTCCTCCGGACACAGGCGGGCGATCTGGAACAACAATAATAATAATAATAATTAGGGATGTCCCGATCACATTTTTTTTATCCGATCCCGATCATGTGATTTTGAGTATCTACCGATCTTTCCCGATCCGATAAAAAAAAAAAAAAAATGTATCCAACCTGCTGCTTCATGATAGCAATGGCGCCATCGTCTGTAAAAATCAGGTGACTGCATGTTCTGCAACTAGTGGATGTCCCTCATCCTTGACATAAATCATTTGATGTATAATTCAATCAAAGGAAATGCGTTTGTTTTGGCAAAATTCTTCTGCTCTGTGTGACAATAAATAAATGAATGATGATATGCAATTTAAAACCAAAACTAAGGCCTCAGTATGAGTTTAAGACGTGAACATGGTCATGTTTGTTGAATAAAAAATATATATATATATTTTTTTTTATCCTGATATTTTTTAAATTTTTCGATCCCGATCTTCTGAAAATCACGTGATCGGATCGGGACATCCCTAATAATAATAATAATAAACTTTATTTGTAGAGCACCTTTCATACAAAAACTGCAGCTCAAAGTGCTTCACAACAGAAAAAAGACGGGCATAAAATGAGCACATAAAGTGCAGACATATAAAATCACAGTGTTTCACATTAGGATCTAACATCCCAACAGGCCACCTTGTTTATGGCTTGATTCAGTTTTAAAAATAGACAATAATAAAAAGAGTAAGATAGAACAGACGGAGTAAAATATTATAGTGCAGTGGAATAAAATAGTAGAATTAGAATAGACGAAAAATGAGCACATAAAGTGCACACATAAAATCAGTTTTTTTTTTACAGTTCTGGATGACTGTTTAACAGTTTAAAGTCGGAATAAGAACACACACACACACACACACACACACACACACACACACACACACACACACACACACACACACACACACACACACACACACACACACACACACACACACACACACACACACACACACACACACACACACACACACACACACACACACACACACACACACACACACACACAGAGTCAGGACCAATCATGTGCAAAGCCAGAAATAACCTGTTGCAAAAAAATATACAAAGACTGTTCAGGGAAAGAGAAGGTGGCTATAATCTGAGAGGAGAGCTGAACTTTAAAAAACAGAAAAAGTCAGAACCGAAATTAAATGCATACTGTGCAATGCATGTCAATCTGTGGGGTGCACTTGTGGAACAGGCTGGAGTTAGAGCTAAAACAGAGTACAAACATAAATCAGTTTAAAAAGATGTACAAAAAAAATCTTTCTTAACACTTTGATTGCCTAAGGCTAAATTCATGATATACCATCCCTTGCCAGCTCTATTTGTCTATGGAAAAGTTCCCCTTCTTTGCAGGGCTATAACTTTTTAAATTCTATTGCTAAATTGCCATTATTAGGGCCCATTCAAGGTCCTATATGTATTGTTCATTGTGTAGCAACGTTAAACTTTTTCATTCACATATTCATAGTAAAATATGGTCTAAAGTATAAGTATGTTTTCATCTCTTTCTGCAGCTTTCTCCAGAACGTGATTTATAGCCCCAAATGCATTATATTGATGATGAAATACAGTTTGGTAGGAATCTGTGCGAGATCAAAAATTTCAATTGGACGTACTTCTAGAAGTTTCTACGTATCATCTGATGATGACCGGATGGGCGGGGGATCGTTTATAATTCCGTGGGCAGCGTTATATCATTCATCTAGTGTGGGTGATATGATCATCAGAGCAGTTTATATCGAACACGTTCAAAAATAACGCTGAATCTTACCGTATCTTCCTCGCGCCGTTGGACGATGAGCGTGGAACTGAAATATTCCTATTATGGGATGTAGAAATACGCAATCTATTTCCAGGTTGTATAATAGTATATACGTCCAAATCATGTTGGTTATCGAGTTATTGGCAACGGATCGCTATGTATTGTGTCGAGATCGAGTCCCGGGACCTATAGAGAGTGCCCGGAAGTAATATGGGCGATCAGCACTTCACCCATATCACTTCCTGTTTGGCGATTGCGCCGATCGGCCACCAGATGGCGCTCTTGAACCGCTAGAGGTTTGTGTGAAGGCTGCGGATGGAAAATATGATTCCGATCACAGATTTTTGAAATATTGATATTAAAGACGAGTTACGGCGTCCTCGGCAACTTGAGCATTGCGGGGAAGGACGCCTAAACACGTTTTCGGCACTTAAAGTGTTAAATAGGTATCTGGAAGAGGAAGTGTGTATTGGGAGTATGTGTAAGATGTAAATATTTTATTTGATTTATTTAGTATATATGTATATTAATTATATAAATGTATTTATTAGGGCTGTCAGTTTATCGCGTTAATTAGATTAATTAATTACACAGCAAATTAGCTTGTTATAAAAATTAACTCAAAATTAATAAAATTTCATTTATAAATTTTTTTTATTTTAATAATTTTTTTTGTATCTCATTCATTCCATAAGAACGTAGAATACACATTTACAAACTTTTTTTTAATATGGTCCATTTGCATGTTCTTGGTATCTGATTCTAGGGACATCTACGGATCTCAGGGAATGTATTCCCAGTGTCAGAAATACTGTGTCTGTTACTAGGCTTGAGTAAATTGTAATGAACCAAATGAGAATATCAATTCAAATTATTATTTTTTTTACTGTGAATAACACCATGCTAAAATTGACCAGACCTGAAAAATCTAAGCCAAAGAATAAAGGGAAGATGATTAAACAGAAGGTTTTGTAGATACAGTACTGAATTCTGCCATCCGGACACATGCAATTTGAAATATGATTATAGAATATAAAATATCAGGCCTAAAATGGTTATGCGATTAAAATGTGATTAATTAGATTAATTAATTACAAATCCTGTAATTAATTAGATAAAAAAATGTAATCGCCTGACAGCACTAGTATTTATAATATAAATGTATTGGATTATATAGAGATACAGCGTGTATACATATAATTAACAATAGATTAAAACTATATAATTTTGTGATGAATAGTTAAAAGGGGTAGTAAAAAAAAAAGTGTATACTTCTTGTGTCAAATAAACAGATATATTTTAGTTTTTATACTTCTTTTATACTTATAAAATCTTTTTCATTCACTCAGGACCAGTGGCTGTGCGTTAGGGGACATGCTGCCCTACAGACGTGTTAAAAGACAAACAAATAAACAGGAGCGTGGTCCATGGAAATAGTGCTCCATGCGTTCCTTTGTTAAATCTCAAGGTAGTGTGAACTCGGTGTGTTATTGCAGAGCTCTGTGTAAACTGTAGCACTGCAGACGGTGGGTGGGAAACGGTTGTTTTTCTGTGTGGACCATGAGAGCGCGGCTGGCCACACCGATCAGTCACGAAGCGGAGATAAAATGGACAGCAGAAGGTGCCGTTTGTTGGGTTTTGTTGGTTAATTAAAACCTGCGTTTGCAGAAACGACCGCTCCGCCGTGGACAGAGATCATCACCCTCTACGGACATTTCAATCCATCAAAACGGATACACATCTGGCAGAGATGGATTCATCATCAACGGATACTTTCTCGTTGAAAAATCTAGAAAAAACGAAGCCGCGACGGATCAGTGTGGCCGGGCCATAATCCAGCTGTGGGACCATAATCCAGCTGTGGGGCCATAATCCAGCTGTGGGGCCATAATCCAGCTGTGGGGCCATAATCCAGCTGTGGGGCCATAATCCAGCTGTGGGGCCATAATCCAGCTGTGGGGCCATAATCCAGCTGTGGGGCCATAATCCAGCTGTGGGGCCATAATCCAGCTGTGTGGCCATAATCCAGCTGTGTGGCCATAATCCAGCTGTGCGGCCATAATCCAGCTGTGCGGCCATAATCCAGCTGTGGGGCCATAATCCAGCTGTGCGGCGGGGGGGGGGGGGGGGGGACGATACATCGATCCAGATCGATATAGCGATCTATTACCAATAATCAAATAGGATCGATGCAACGTAAAAAGATCGCTTCATATTGCGATACTCTTATTTTGAAAATCCCGCGAGTCGTCTCCGCCCAGACTAGTGAAACGCTGTGTAGCGCTGTACAGCAGGGCGGCGCTACAGAGCGTCTATTTTGCGACCCGATATAAGTCTGTGCAGTTTTCCCCCCGCAACGGGTCAAATGCATCTAACGTGCTTTGCATCGTCGCCATTCCTTTATGCCCACGTCGCGTGGGCAGACCTAAATTAACGTTACGTTGGCTGCTTGAGCTAACTAAGCTAAGCAGCTGACCGTGAGAGAACAGGAGAGAGGAGAGGGGAAGGAGGAGGGGCGGGGGCATTCTGTGTGTGTGTGTGTTACTGAGGATGGACAGATAATGTTGATATTTAAACATGAATACATAATAAATGTATTCATGATCATCATGCAACATAAAACAATTGTAGGAACAGTTTGGGAGAGGAAGGGGTTTTAGCTTGCGTGTTGCGAGTTCCAAAACATTTTACTTAATAATAAAATAATAATAATGGATTGGATTTATATAGCGCTCTCTCTGACTGACTGTTGCTCTGACTCAGAGCGCTTCACAGAGTCCATTATTCGTTCACACACAGTCATCCCGGTGGTGGTAAGCTACAATTGCAGCCAGAGCTGCCCTGAGGCAGACTCACGGAAGCGTGGCGAATAATCAACGCCTACGGCCCCTCCGACCACCACCAACATTCATTCACATGCATAAACTTAAAGTTTAAAGCTCAATATATAAAGGTCTATTTGTATTAAAAAAAACAATAGATGGTTTTTCATTTAAATGTCTGGAAGAGCTCAAAAATAAAAACGTCAATTGATATTTCCGTAGCCTTTTTTTTTGTTGATCTAAATGTGACCGATTGTGTTAAATGGGAATATAATATCGCCTCATATCGATCGCAGGCACCTGAATCGAATCGTATCGTATCGTGGCAGACTTTGTGATATCGGCAAATATCATATCGTTGTCCAAATAATCGATATCGTATCGTATCGTGATGAAACTGGTGTTTCCCACCCCTAGTGGCCGGGCCATAATCCAGCTGTGTGGCGGGGGGGGGGGGGGCGGGGGGGTGGGGGGGGGGGGGGCACTCACCTCGTCGGTACAGTGGATCTGCAGCTGCGGGGGGGGGGGGGGGGGGGGGGGGGGCACTCACCTCGTCGGTACAGTGGATCTGCAGCTGGGGGTCTAGTCTGTAGTCCAGAGCCGACTCCTGGAGAATCACCCTGATCTGGTCCTCGCAGTCCGGGGACAGACGCTGGGGGGGGGGGGGGGGGGGGGGTCAGGTCACAGGTCCACAGGGTCTCATCGTTTCAAGTTTGTTTATTATTTGTCACAACAAAATACAGAATATACTTTATGATGAAATGCGTGTTTCTGTGCGAGCCCCTGAGAGTGGTGTGCTGCTGCATACAGTGAAGAGAAGGGGAGTGTTTGTTTAAAGTGAGTGTGTACTACATGTGTGGATGTGTGTGCAGGGAGTGAGTGTGTAGATGATGGGTTGTTAGTTACATAGTGTTATTGTCATCGAGCATCCTGATGGCCTCCTGGGGATAGAAGCATTATTATTGTACTGCCGTGTCAGAAATATGATCACAGTGTTACTAAGGTCTGCATTAGGGCTGACCCCTATTAATCCATTAGTCGACTAATCGGTCGAAAGGGGCCGTAGTCGACTGGCCAACCTCTTAGTCGAATATAATAAAAAAATAAAATAAAATAAAATATTAATAATTTAAAATTATTGCGTGGCTAACGCTAATGGCACGCATACCAGAGGCTAACTGCCTACGAAAACAGGCACAGAGGCACTGAAAGAGGATTTCACCATCTAATGAACACACTAGACTAGACAAATATTAAGATGTATCCATCAGTGGACCAATTGCATGCTTTTGCAGAGGACAAGAAGCCTTCAGTCGACTCCTTCAGACATTAAGCTTCACCCCCCACAGCCCAAATGGAATGATAATCAAAAAGAAAAAAGAAAATATTATATTATACTTTTTACGTCGACCAATAGTCGACTAACGGTACATTTTGGCCAATCCTAGTCGACCATCCAAATCCTTAGTCGGGGACAGCCCTAGTCTGCATGGAGGAGGATGAGGTTGGAGGGAGGGAGGCTAGCGGTGCAGATGAAGAAGAAGAGCTACAGAACACACACACGGTTTACCGATGTCTTTAGAAACAGCCCCGTCTCTCTCACCTGGTCGGCGTATTTGAGCTTGAGGCACGAGATGACCTGCCCCTCCAGCTCGCTGTCCCCGGTGGCCTTGTTCAGGATGCTCTGGCAGAACTTGGGGATGTCGGCCTTACAGGACTTCCTGAGCACAGGGTTCAACCTGTAATCTGCACACACACACACACACACAGGCACACACACACAGGCACGCACACACAGGCACACACACACACACCACAGGATTGAGGTTAATAATCAGATAAATTAGATTAGATTGAAATTGACATTATATGTGCAGGTATTTACAGACAAATGTGGATAGATATATATATACAGTAAGAATAAATATATATATATACGGTATATACAGCACCATTGTACATGCCATCATAGAGTTATATATGGGTAGACTATAGTATGAGGTGGGTAGTTAGTTAAGATAATTATCATATCATTCTCCCGGGCAGCGTGTGTCAAAGTGTCCTTGAGCAAGACACTTTACCCCAAATTGCTCCACAGATGAGCAGGTTGGCACCCTGGCATGGACACCTTCGCTGTCGCTGTGTGAATGGGTAAAATGTGTGGAACAAATTGTAAAGTGCTTTGGATAAAAGCACTATATAAATGCAGCCATTTACCATTTTATTTTTATTTTTCAGTGAAAGCAGTAGGTGTGTATAAATATGAAATGCCCCTTTAAAATGGAACTCCTCTTACTCCCCTCTCTGCCCCCCCGCCCCCCCTTCCCTTGTCATGTGTATTCGTTGTTGTCCTTCATTGTCCTTAGTTGTAATTACGAGCCCCCCCCCCCCCCTCTCCGAGAGGGCAATGAAATGTCACAATTTTTCTTATTTTACTACACCTTTTATTTGATTTTGTACTGTAAATAGTTCAAATGTATAATAAATAATAAAGTTGTCCCCCGAAGAGGACATGGAGTGCCCTCAAAAAAGGGCAATCTTTTTTTAAATATAAATAAATAAATGGAACTCCTCTCCCGGAGTGAAGCGATCGCTCTGGACGGAGGAGTCGGAGGAACATCGTTCACACATGCCGCCTCTCTCGGTGGCATCCTGCCCAGCGCCATGTTCGCCCTCCTCCAGCTAAACACACAGGCTGTGTGGTCTTTGGCAGCGAGCCACCTCACATCTACCCGAGGACGTCCCATTCAGCTGTGTGTGCAGGCGGGGGGGCCTTTCTGCTGCTGCGCCCATATATCTCGCAGGCCACTCGCAAATTCATCGAGAGCGCTACGAAGAGACAGAGGGAACCATGTTCCTTTCCTTCCCGATGAATGACTCTGCTGTGAGGTACGAACTGAGGAGACGGGACTGTACGCCTACCTACTGCTTTCACCGTCTACACTTACATGAAGTCATTGAGCTGAAACGCTTTTTATCCAAAGCGACTTACAAGTTCTGCACGACAAGTCATCAGGAAGGAAGGGCACAACTCTATCAGCTGAGGAACAATGTTCATCAAAGTGTTGAGTGATACAGTGTAGGTTAGTAGATTAGGACAAGTTAGTTTATAAGTGTATGCCAGTAAGGTTAGTTAGGGTTAGATTTTTTATTATTATTATTATTATTATTATTATTATTATTATTATTATTATTATTATTATTATTATTATTATTATTATTATTATTGTTTTTTTTTTTTTGTTTTTTTTTTTTATTATTATTATTATTTTTATTATTTAACGTCTACCCATATAACTCTGTATGACAGCATGGACAATAATGCTGTATATACACCATATATATATATTTATTCTCACCGCATATATATCTATTCTCACCCGTCTGTACTTACCTGCACATAGTCCTTTACTATATCTATATGTGTACGTATCCTACTCTTACTAGTTACACTGCTGGCCAGTATGACTTACTACCATAGTGTCTTTACACCTGTATCACTGTACATATTAATACTGCAACTCTGCACATACATCTGATTAGCACCACACTCAGTAGTACTAGTTTGTATATTTTGTACCCAGTTGAATCACCTGTTGCACCCTGGTTGGATGCCAACCCCCTTTTGCTGTACTGTCCTTTGCTCTGACATCAAGGCCACCTAATCATCCCTTCCCCTTAATTGGCTGATATCAATCCCTGTCTCCTGAGCCGTTCAGCCATTGTGTGTAGTGTGACCCCGGTAAATGTCCAAACCCCCCCCCCAATGTACAGTTTCATCCCCCTGAAATGTATATTATTCTCTGTTAGAAACTCTGTCTGTCTCTCTGTGTGTGTCTCTCTCTGTGTGTGTCTGTCTCTCTGTGTGTGTTTGTCTCTGTGTCTGTGTCTCTCTCTGTGTGTGTCTCTGTGTGTCTCTCTGTGTGTCTCTCTGTGCGTGTGTCTCTTTGTGTGTGTCTGTGTGTGTCTCTCTGTGTGTGTCTGTGTGTGTCTCTTTGTGTGTGTCTCTCTCTGTGTGTGTCTCTGTGTGTGTGTCTGTGTGTCTCTCTGTGTGTCTCTCTGTGTGTCTCTATGTGTGTCTCTGTGTGTCTCTCTGTGTGTGTCTCTGTGTGTGTCTCTCTGTGTCTCTATGTGTGTCTCTGTGTGTGTCTCTGTGTCTCTGTGTGTCTGTGTGTGTCTCTGTGTGTCTCTGTGTGTCTCTCTGTGTGTCTGTGTGTGTCTGTGTGTGTCTGTGTGTCTCTGTGTGTCTCTGTGTGTCTCTATGTGTGTCTCTATGTGTGTCTCTGTGTGTCTCTGTGTGTGTCTCTGTGTGTCTCTCTGTGTGTCTCTGTGTGTCTCTCTGTGTGTCTCTGTGTGTCTCTCTGTGTGTCTCTGTGTGTCTCTCTGTGTCTCTCTGTGTGTGTCTGTGTGTGTCTGTGTGTGTATGTGTGTGTCTCTGTGTCTCTCTGTGTGTCTCTATGTGTGTCTCTATGTGTGTCTCTGTGTGTCTCTGTGTGTCTCTGTGTGTCTCTCTGTGTGTCTCTGTGTGTCTCTGTGTGTCTCTGTGTGTCTCTGTGTGTCTCTCTGTGTGTCTCTGTGTGTCTCTGTGTGTCTCTCTGTGTGTCTCTGTGTGTCTCTCTGTGTGTCTCTGTGTGTCTCTCTGTGTGTGTCTCTGTGTGTCTCTGTGTGTCTCTCTGTGTGTCTCTCTGTGTCTCTCTGTGTGTCTCTGTGTGTCTCTCTGTGTGTCTCTGTGTGTGTCTGTGTGTCTCTGTGTGTGTCTGTGTGTGTCTCTGTGTGTCTGTGTGTGTCTGTGTGTCTGTGTGTGTCTCTGTGTGTCTGTGTGTGTCTCTGTGTGTCTCTGTGTGTGTCTGTGTGTGTCTGTGTGTGTCTGTGTGTGTCTCTGTGTGTCTGTGTGTGTCTCTGTGTGTCTCTGTGTGTGTCTGTCTGTCTCTGTGTGTCTCTGTGTGTCTCTGTGTGTCTCTATGTGTCTCTATGTGTGTCTCTGTGTGTCTCTGTGTGTCTCTATGTGTGTCTCTGTGTGTGTCTCTGTGTGTGTCTCTGTGTGTCTCTCTGTGTGTGTCTCTGTGTGTGTCTCTGTGTGTGTCTCTGTGTGTCTCTCTGTGTGTCTCTCTGTGTGTGTCTGTGTGTCTCTGTGTGTCTCTGTGTCTCTATGTGTGTCTCTATGTGTGTCTCTATGTGTGTCTCTGTGTGTCTCTGTGTCTCTGTGTGTCTCTGTGTGTCTCTGTGTGTCTCTGTGTGTCTCTCTGTGTGTCTCTGTGTGTCTCTGTGTGTCTCTGTGTGTCTCTCTGTGTGTCTCTGTGTGTCTCTGTGTGTCTGTGTGTGTCTCTGTGTGTGTCTGTGTGTGTCTCTGTGTGTCTGTGTGTGTCTCTGTGTGTCTGTGTGTGTCTGTGTGTGTCTCTGTGTGTCTCTGTGTGTCTCTGTGTGTGTCTGTGTGTGTCTGTCTCTGTGTGTGTCTCTGTGTGTGTCTCTGTGTGTCTCTCTGTGTGTCTCTGTGTGTCTCTCTGTGTGTCTCTGTGTGTCTCTCTGTGTGTCTCTGTGTGTCTCTGTGTGTCTGTGTGTGTCTCTCTGTGTGTCTCTGTGTGTCTCTCTGTGTGTCTCTCTGTGTGTCTCTCTGTGTGTCTCTGTGTGTCTGTGTGTGTCTCTGTGTGTCTGTGTGTGTCTCTGTGTGTCTCTGTGTGTGTCAGTGTGTGTCTCTGTGTGTCTGTGTGTGTCTCTGTGTGTCTGTGTGTGTCTCTGTGTGTCTCTGTGTGTGTCTGTGTGTCTCTGTGTGTCTCTCTACCTGTGTTCTGGGTGATCTCTCTCTCTACCTGTGTTCTGGGTGATCTGTCTCTCTACCTGTGTTCTGGGTGATCTCTCTCTCTACCTGTGTTCTGGGTGATCTCTCTCTCTCTACCTGTGTTCTGGGTGATCTCTCTCTCTCTACCTGTGTTCTGGGTGATCTCTGTCTCTCTACCTGTGTTCTGGGTGATCTCTCTCTCTACCTGTGTTCTGGGTGATCTCTGTCTCTCTACCTGTGTTCTGGGTGATCTCTCTCTCTCTACCTGTGTTCTGGGTGATCTCTGTCTCTACCTGTGTTCTGGGTGATCCGTGTCTCTCTCTACCTGTGTTCTGGGTGATCTCTGTCTCTACCTGTGTTCTGGGTGATCTCTGTCTCTACCTGTGTTCTGGGTGATCTCTGTCTCTACCTGTGTTCTGGGTGATCTCTGTCTCTCTACCTGTGTTCTGGGTGATCTCTGTCTCTCTACCTGTGTTCTGGGTGATCTCTGTCTCTACCTGTGTTCTGGGTGATCCGTGTCTCTCTCTACCTGTGTTCTGGGTGATCTCTCTCTCTACCTGTGTTCTGGGTGATCTCTGTCTCTACCTGTGTTCTGGGTGATCTCTGTCTCTACCTGTGTTCTGGGTGATCTCTGTCTCTACCTGTGTTCTGGGTGATCTCTCTCTCTCTACCTGTGTTCTGGGTGATCTCTGTCTCTACCTGTGTTCTGGGTGATCTCTCTCTCTACCTGTGTTCTGGGTGATCTCTCTCTCTCTACCTGTGTTCTGGGTGATCTCTGTCTCTACCTGTGTTCTGGGTGATCTCTCTCTCTCTACCTGTGTTCTGGGTGATCTCTGTCTCTACCTGTGTTCTGGGTGATCTCTCTCTCTACCTGTGTTCTGGGTGATCTCTGTCTCTCTACCTGTGTTCTGGGTGATCTCTGTCTCTACCTGTGTTCTGGGTGATCTCTCTCTCTACCTGTGTTCTGGGTGATCTCTGTCCCTCTACCTGTGTTCTGGGTGATCTCTGTCTCTACCTGTGTTCTGGGTGATCTGTCTCTTGGTGATCATCTGTTTACACTTGGGGTCCATCAGCTCGCTGTTCTTGTTCTGCTTCAGACACTGCAGCATGTTCTTGCCGTCGGCCTCGGTACAGAAACGCTGCGGACACAAAGGAAACGTTAAGACAGGCTGGCTGGCTGGCGGAGGAAGTGCAAACAACAACAGTCATATAGCCGTGGTCACCGTGTCTGAATAACAACAACAACAACACGCTTACGTCTTAACGTCGACAAATCAAACAATGCAACAATGTCACAGAGATACTGAAAAGCGGTAATGGTTAAACAACAAAGGTGCCAGAGACAATGGCTTAAAGCGTCGTAACAATTGTTAACGTTTTTGAACAGCTTCACTTACTAATTAGCTATAATGCTATGATTTACTAATGTATGCTATATATATATATTAGGGCTGTCAAAATTAATGCTTTAACTTGAGATTAATTTAAATAATTTAAAGCGTTAAAATAAATTAATCTAGATTCATCTATGGAGTGAAACATCTTCAATCTTAGCGCCGCGGATATAAGAAAGCGGTCCAGCGGAGTCAATGTTGATGGTTTTGTTAAACATTTGTATTTCACAGGAGAGAAACTGTATTCAAAGAAAGCTATTAAAATAGTCTTTGAATCTAAATATACTTTCTTTGTGTCGATTTAACATTAATTCCATGGTTTTACTCAAGTAAATGTCTGTTACAAGCTTCGGTCTTAAGACGAAAGATGCTATTTTTAATCTAGATTAATTACTGAAAATTGTGAGATTAATTATTAAATTTTTTGTATCTATTGAAAGCACTAATATATATATATATATATATATATATATATATATATATATATATATATATATATATATATATATATATATATATCACAACTATATAATAAATCACACCATTTGGATAAGAAAAAAACTAAAGAAACTACTTCCAATTAAAACATCCCAGTTGTGTCCGTTGATCTGGTTAGTAAAACATGTAATAATGAATAAACAAATGACAGAGCAAGATGTAGGAGAATGTGGGTAACAGATAATACTAACAGCTATCGTCAATGTGTGTCGTCACATTTTATTATACTGTGAATCATGATGCATGACGCATGTCGCGGCAAGAAAAAACGATAAAAGGATGGCTGTAGATTTCTTTCTGTCATCTACAAGATGCGCTTCATGCCAGCGCTGCCGGCGCACTATCAGTGTTTTTGTGAGATTGGTGGACGCGGGCCCTAATGCAACATTTGAAGCCCTAGCCAGAGTGAAAGCCAGAAAAAAAAATATATATATATTAGACTTAAAAAATTAATTTTTATTTTTATTTGTTTTAAATATTCAAAACACGGTTTTATATGAACTTGATAAATAAACAAAAACGAAAATGTCCAATAGGTCTACCTAAATAACAGATAGGCGCATATCGCGTTGAAAACTAATGAAGCATTATATTATATAGCCAAATATTAAATCATTTTTTTGTTTTAAATATTCAAAACACTGTTTATATATTAACTTAATAAATAAACAAAAACAAAAATGTCCAATAGGTCTACCTAAATAACGCTGAAAACTAACAAGCATTATATAGCCTGTTTCGCGTCTTTCTTATTAGAATGCCGTCTATTTCCATTTCCCAGCACGCGCGTTAGACTGACTCACACGGTGCCTCGTCATCACAATCGGTCCAAAAACTCCGATGTTGCGAGTATACAGAGGTACTGGCAGACACAGACTAAAACATTAATGTCATCATGACACAAAAGTATACAGAAAAAACTCGACCAGCAGCCATTTATATATCAAATAAATCAGGACTCACCACGCTGTTGACGTCAGCAACAAAAAAACGTCTTGCGTTGAATAACGTTAACAAAACTTCGCCAACCGGCTGCTACATCCAAGAACAAATTAAAACGTTCGCCAACTGGCTATATTCCAACTTCAAACAACAATTGAAGTTATTGAACCACTTCGGTCTTCAGCACTGTTTTCTACTGTCCTCGAATTCTCCCTGCGGTAATTACATCCAAATGTTTCCAAACATGCAGCTTTCCCCGACGCATTGGGAACTTTCAAAAGCTCTCCCTTTCCCTAATTCCCTTTCTGTTCACTTATCCATCGCGACTCAGAAGTGGTCTGCACACGGAGGGCGACAGACGTCGCCTGGCGATGCGATCGCCTGTTGCTCAACGACAATCGCTTATCCCCCCACACCAGAGGCGACCGTCGCTCTGTCTAGCTGGGGGTGTGGTTACTTGTTTCCCCCCGGGAGATATAGGAGGACGGACCGCCGGGACCGGACGTCATGTTGTTGTGAAGTGAGCATATTAGCAGCTCTTCACTAGCACTAGCAGGTAGCTGTGTTGCGCGTTACGAGGGAATATTAACCTGTAAAACCCATATTGAGCTGGAATTAAACCACCATATACGAATACAACCTCTCCTCATTCTTCCTGACATTACTGCATGCCTGATCGCTACGATACGTTCATTACCAACGATTGGACAAGTATTGTTATGCAGCTGCTGAGAGAGTGTATTTTTCACGGAAGACGCAAACTGTTTTGTTCTCAACCATAATTTTCTTTGGACAATAAACCTTACAAACTACATCAGCTGCAGCCTGGACATTAAACTCTGTCAACATCCACAACTTCTTTTGTTACCCGAGTATAAAAACACTAGTAGATGCATCGTGGCGCATTGTTCATTTATTAGTTAATGACAAGCGGCCACTACAGCTTCTCAAACTAACGTTATTTATTTAAATTGTTCCCATTAATAATAATGAACATAAGTAGCATGGTAATAATACGGAGGTTATTGATCAATGAATGTATTGAATGATACATTAATGGTGTACAAATGATACACCAGTAGAACTACTGTAGAAGTCATGTTATTTCCTCATTGTCCTGCCTGCCGTCGCCTCCAAAAATAGGATCGAGGCGATTTTGAGCGAGGCGACAGAAATAGCTGCGCGACCGTCGCTTCAGAATCTCCTGCCGTGTGGGTTCTCTCATTCATAACAATGGAGGCGATACAATTCTGTCTGTCGGCTCGCTAAAAAAATCGGTCGCCTGGCTAAAATCGCTCGCCGTGTGGGGACCCCTAGAGACACGAGGCTCTGACTCTCTGATCTCTGATGACAGCTGGCGCGAAACAGAAAGTGAAAGCAGTGTGAGGCTCGCATGCAATAATTACATTTTTATTTTTTAAAAGAGGGCGCTGCCCGGCCCAGCCCGAATTATTTATTTAAAAACAAAGCCCTACCCAGCCCGAACCCGTCGGGTAGGGCCCCGTCGGGTCGGGTAGGGCCCCGTCGGGTCGGGCAGGGCCCCGTCGGGTCGGGCAGGGCCCCGTCGGGTCGGGTAGGGCCCCGTCGGGTCGGGTAGGGCCCCGTCGGGTCGGGCAGGGTTGCAGTGCACTAGTGGGAATCACCAGCGGCCTCACGATACGATATTATCACGATACTTGAGTCACGATACGATAGTATTGCGATTCAAAACATACTGCGATATGCTGAGCATTGAGATATTAATATTGCGATATATTGCGATTTATTACCTTTTTTCAACTGCAAAGTAAAACTTTGTCAACATGTTTTATCTAATAAAATAAAGTGTTCAGTCTGTTCATCTCACTTCAATCATTTTTATTGCAGAACGTGGTATTTTCTCAAGCAGACCGATGTCAACACTGTAATCTGTGTTGCATGTACCTGACAAACTGAACTGTTTGTATTACAGTCATATTCCAACTTACCGGTAACTGAATGCACACGTGTGCGGACTACTGTACTATTACAGGTATTGAAATTAACAATGCAACTTCCTTATATATATATAAACGTTTTATTTAATTTTTTATAAATAAATAATAAAATATCAATACTTGGCGTAGGTCTCCTGAACAGCCCCCTACCCTGATCACCTGCCTGCAGACCCTCATGAGCTGGTAAAGGTCTCCTGAACAGCCTCCTACCCTGATCACCTGCCTGGTGCAGACCCTCATGAGCTGGTAAAGGTCTCTCTCCTGAACGGCCCTCCTACCCTGATCACCTGCCTGCAGACCCTCATGAGCTGGTAGAGGTCTCTCTCCTGAACAGCCCTCCTACCCTGATCACCTGCCTGGTGCAGACCCTCATGAGCTGGTAGAGGTCTCCTGAACGGCCCTCCTACCCTGATCATCTGCTTGCAGACCCTCATGAGCTGGTAGTCCAACTCGGGGTCCATCATCTCCACCTCCTGCAGCTTGAAGACGCGGTGATGACAGCGCTGAGTCAGCTGCTTCTTGTTCTCCTTCAGACACTCCATCACCTAGAGAGAGAGAGAGAGAGACACACAGAGATAGAGAGACACACACACACACAGAGAGAGAGAGAGAGAGAGAGAGAGAGAGAGAGAGAGAGAGAGAGAGACACACACGGAGAGAGAAAGACAAACACACACACAGAGAGAGACACACATACACACACAGAGAGAGACACACACAGAGACACACACACACACACACACACACACACACACAGAGAGACACACACAGAGACACACACACACAGAGAGAGAGACACACACACACACACAGAGACACACATACTGACACACAGACAGACAGACACACACACACAGAGAGAGAGACATACACAGACACACATACATACACACAGAGACACACATACAGACACACATACATACACACAGAGACACACATACAGACAGACACACAGACAGACAGACAGACACACAGACACACACACAGAGAGAGAGACACACACACACATGGACATGGACAAACCAATGTTATGACTCAAAAAGACACAATTGAGGCTGTGGCAATGCTGGAACAAGCCTGCCCCCTAGTGGAGGTTTGAAAGTGGTACATGAGCTCAGGACTGACCTGTGCGTTCCCGAAGGCCACGTTCTGACACAGCCTGTTGATGTCCTGCCTGCAGGAGTCGTACAGCTCGGGGTCCAGGCGGATGTCCTCCGACTGGGGAGCACAGGGGGCGGAGTCAGGAGCACAGGGGGCGGAGTCAGGAGCACAGGGGGCGGAGTCAGGAGCTCCAGAGACATTCACAATATAGATGGGTTGTGGTGTTTGTTTTTTTGTTGACGTGTTTAACCCTTTCACTACCACACTATCAAATGGTTAACCCTTTCACGGCGACAATACAGAAGGTTAACCCTTTTCGCTGCAACACGACAAAGTGTTAACCCTTCCACTACCACACTACAGAAGGTTAACCTTTCACTACCACACTACATAAGGTTAACCCTTCCACTACCACACTACAGAAGGTTAACCCTTTCACTGCCACACGACAAAGTGTTAACCCTTTCACTACCACACTACAGAAGGTTAACCCTTTTCGCTGCAACACGACAAAGTGTTAACCCTTCCACTACCACACTACAGAAGGTTAACCTTTCACTACCACACTACATAAGGTTAACCCTTCCACTACCACACTACAGAAGGTTAACCCTTTCACTGCCACACGACAAAGTGTTAACCCTTTCACTACCACACTACAGAAGGTTAGCCCTTTCACTAACACACTACAGACGGTTAACCTGCTGTAGTGTGGTAGTGAAAGGGTTAACCTTATGTAGTGTGGTAGTGAAAGGTTAACCGACTGTAGTGTGGTAGTGAAAGGTTAACCGACTGTAGTGTGGTAGTGAAAGGGTTAACCTTATGTAGTGTGGTAGTGAAAGGTTAACCTTCTGTAGTGTGGTAGTGAAAGGTTAACCGACTGTAGTGTGGTAGTGAAAGGGTTAACCTTATGTAGTGTGGTAGTAAAAGGTTAACCGACTGTAGTGTGGTAGTGAAATGGTTAACCTTATGTAGTGTGGTAGTGAAAGGTTAACCCTCTGTAGTGTGGTAGTGAAAGGTTAACCTTCTGTAGTGTGGTAGTGAAAGGGTTAACCTTCTGTAGTGTGGCAGTGAAAGGTTAACCCTCTGTAGTGTGGTAGTGAAAGGTTAACCTTCTGTAGTGTGGTAATGAAAGGTTAACCTTCTGTAGTGTGGTAGTGAAAGGTCAACCTTCTGTAGTGTGGCAGTGAAAGGGTTAACCTTCTGTAGTGTGGTAGTGAAAGGTTAACTGTCTGTAGTGTGGTAGTGAAAGGGCTAACCTTCTGTAGTGTGGTAGTGAAAGGGCTAACCTTCTGTAGTGTGGTAGTGAAAGGTTAACCTTCTGTAGTGTGGTAGTGAAAGGGTTAACCTTCTGTAGTGTGGTAGTGAAAGGTTAACCTTCTGTAGTGTGGTAGTGAAAGGGTTAACCTTCTGTAGTGTGGTAGTGAAAGGTTAACCTTCTGTAGTGTGGTAGTGAAAGGGTTAACCCTTTGTCATGTGGTAGTGAAATGTTAACCTTCTGTAGTGTGGTAGTGAAAGGTTAACCTTCTGTAGTGTGGTAGTGAAAGGGGTAACCTTCTGTAGTGTGGTAGTGAAAGGGTTAACCTTCTGTAGTGTGGTAGTGAAAGGTTAACCTTCTGTAGTGTGCTAGTGAAAGGTTAACCTTCTGTAGTGTGCTAGTGAAAGGTTAACCTTCTGTAGTGTGGTAGTGAAAGGTTAACCTTCTGTAGTGTGGTAGTGAAAGGTTAACTGTCTGTAGTGTGGTAGTGAAAGGGCTAACCTTCTGTAGTGTGGTAGTGAAAGGGCTAACCTTCTGTAGTGTGGTAGTGAAAGGTTAACCTTCTGTAGTGTGGTAGTGAAAGGTTAACCTTCTGTAGTGTGGTAGTGAAAGGGCTAACCTTCTGTAGTGTGGTAGTGAAAGGGCTAACCTTCTGTAGTGTGGTAGTGAAAGGTTAACCTTCTGTAGTGTGGTAGTGAAAGGGTTAACCTTCTGTAGTGTGGTAGTGAAAGGTTAACCTTCTGTAGTGTGGTAGTGAAAGGGTTAACCTTCTGTAGTGTGGTAGTGAAAGGTTAACCATCTGTAGTGTGGTAGTGAAAGGTTAACAGCCTGTAGTGTGGTGGTGAAAGGTTAACCTTCTGTAGTGTGGTAGTGAAATGTTAACAGTCTGTAGTGTGGTGGTGAAAGGTTAACCTTCTGTAGTTTGGTAGTGAAAGGGTTAACCTTCTGTAGTGTGGTAGTAAAGGGTTAACCTTCTGTAGTGTGGTAGTGAAAAGGTTAACCTTCTGTAGTGTGGTAGTAAAGGGTTAACCTTCTGTAGTGTGGTAGTGAAAGGGTTAACCATCTGTAGTGTGATAGTAAAGGGTTAACCATCTGTAGTGTGGTAGTGAAAGGTTAACCTTCTGTAGTGTGGTAGTGAAAGGGGTAACCTTCTGTAGTGTGGTAGTGAAAGGGTTAACCTTCTGTAGTGTGGTAGTGAAAGGTTAACCTTCTGTAGTGTGGTAGTGAAAGGGTTAACCTTCTGTAGTGTGGTAGTGAAAGGTTAACCATCTGTAGTGTGGTAGTGAAAGGTTAACAGCCTGTAGTGTGGTGGTGAAAGGTTAACCTTCTGTAGTGTGGTAGTGAAATGTTAACAGTCTGTAGTGTGGTGGTGAAAGGTTAACCTTCTGTAGTTTGGTAGTGAAAGGGTTAACCTTCTGTAGTGTGGTAGTAAAGGGTTAACCTTCTGTAGTGTGGTAGTGAAAAGGTTAACCTTCTGTAGTGTGGTAGTAAAGGGTTAACCTTCTGTAGTGTGGTAGTGAAAGGGTTAACCATCTGTAGTGTGATAGTAAAGGGTTAACCATCTGTAGTGTGGTAGTGAAAGGTTAACCTTCTGTAGTGTGGTAGTGAAAGGGGTAACCTTCTGTAGTGTGGTAGTGAAAGGGTTAACCTTCTGTAGTGTGGTAGTGAAAGGTTAACCTTCTGTAGTGTGGTAGTGAAAGGTTAACCTTCTGTAGTGTGGTAGTGAAAGGTTAACCTTCTGTAGTGTGGTAGTGAAAGGTTAACTGTCTGTAGTGTGGTAGTGAAAGGTTAACCTTCTGTAGTGTGGTAGTGAAAGGTTAACCTTCTGTAGTGTGGTAGTGAAAGGTTAACCTTCTGTAGTGTGGTAGTGAAAGGGTTAACCTTCTGTAGTGTGGTAGTGAAAGGTTAACCTTCTGTAGTGTGGTAGTGAAAGGGTTAACCTTCTGTAGTGTGGTAGTGAAAGGGTTAACCTTCTGTAGTGTGGTAGTGAAAGGTTAACCATCTGTAGTGTGGTAGTGAAAGGTTAACAGCCTGTAGTGTGGTAGTGAAAGGTTAACCTTCTGTAGTGTGGTAGTGAAAGGTTAACCTTCTGTAGTGTGGTAGTGAAAGGTTAACCTTCTGTAGTGTGGTAGTGAAAGGTTAACCTTCTGTAGTGTGGTAGTAAAGGGTTAACCTTCTGTAGTGTGGTAGTAAAGGGTTAACCTTCTGTAGTGTGGTAGTAAAGGGTTAACCTTCTGTAGTGTGGTAGTGAAAGGTTAACCTTCTGTAGTGTGGTAGTGAAAGGTTAACCTTCTGTAGTGTGGTAGTGAAAGGTTAACCTTCTGTAGTGTGGTAGTGAAAGGTTAACCTTCTGTAGTGTGGTAGTGAAAGTGTTAACCTTCTGTAGTGTGGTAGTGAAAGTGTTAACCTTCTGTAGTGTGGTAGTGAAAGGTTAACCATCTGTAGTGTGGTAGTGAAAGGGTTAACCCTTTGTCATGTGGTAGTGAAAGGTTAACCCTCTGTGGTGTGGTAGTGAAGGGTTAAATAAGAGGGCGTCACCATCTCCAGCTCCTCCACCCGGAGCTGCTTGCGACACTTGACGGAGATGCGCTGCTCCTTGGCGTCCTGCAGGGTGTCGTTCCTCACCGTGGTGCTCAGACACATCACCACATCCACCCTGTAGGGGGAGACAGAGAGACACATGAGGGGCAGGGATACAGAGGAAGACGGATTTCATTAATATTGTGCTAGGGGGCGCATTCGTTCAAAGTCATTTTGACTATGCTGCCACCTGCTGGTTCAGTGGCGCTACTCCACAGGTCCTGAAAAACAAACTTCAGACTGCTCAAAATAAATTAATGAGACTTAACACTTCCAGTGCCACTTGTTAACATGGTAAAGCATGGTTAAATGCCACCACCCACTTCAATGATAGCGTTGTGAACGCATAATCTCTGTCTTAAATTATGGCTGTGTGTCTAATCTGCCCGTCGTTTATCAATGACTTGTTTGCAGTCAACATTGTCGAAACGGATTGTTTTTTTTTAATCGCTTCATTTCCGTTTTATAGCATTTTGAAAAGCCCTCGTTTTCAACGAAAATATAAAGATTCTGTGATAATCGGCATTTACTGGAATATTCTGGCCTACACAAAAACGTTGTCATTTTTCGTCCTATTTATGAATAGTTTTCAAATAAACGCTAGATTATCGATAGTATATGTATACTTATGCACGCTATAGAGGCGATCTGAAAAATCGATTCTCTCATTTCCTCATCAGCGATCACAGCCACACACACACACACACACACACACACACACACACACACACACACACACACGCACACATGGGGCAAACGCTGATATATAGGTGAAAATAGCTCTGATTATCCCAAGACTGGTAAAGTAAATTCCTTACCTCAGATCAGATGTTATCCAAAAAGATTATTCCAATTCCTGATTGCCATTCCAAATATCGATCACGCTTATTGATTACAGTGTTGGGTACTGTTAAGCTACCTCCACGCACTCACCTAGGGCCAACTTTCTTTAGGCAACTAAACTGGTCAATAAAAGGGTAATTCGCATCAAATTAGGTCTCACACACAAGATCAGTTCAAAATACGGGTCTCTTGATAGTATATGTAGAAGTGAAATACAGGTTAATGTTTTATGGGGTTGCTATATGTTTTATTATGATGCTCTATGTTTTTATTATGATGCTCTATATTTTATTATGACGATCTATATTTTATTATGATGCTCTATGTTTTATGATGTCTGTGTCCATGTCCAAAATCAGGGACCATGATGGAAATAAGTGCCTGCACTCATGTTTTTATCCCTTGGATAAATAAAAATCAATCAATCAATATTAATCTCCTTGGGGGAAATTCGTCCTCTACATTTGACCCATCCTAACTGTACTCCACCCTAACTGTGCTCCACCCTAACTGTGCTCCACCCTAACTGTGCTCCACCCTAACTGTGCTCCACCCTAACTGTGCTCCACCCTAACTGTACTCCACCCTAACTGTGCTCCACCCTAACTGTACTCCACCCTAACTGTGCTCCATCCTAACTGTACACCATCC
This sequence comes from Notolepis coatsorum, assembly GCF_963971535.1. Taxonomy (NCBI): domain Eukaryota; kingdom Metazoa; phylum Chordata; class Actinopteri; order Aulopiformes; family Paralepididae; genus Notolepis; species Notolepis coatsorum. Next base: position 3,987,350 of record NC_140182.1, read on the forward strand.
TAACTGTACTCCACCCTAACTGTACTCCACCCTAACTGTACTCCATCCTAACTGTGCTCCACCCTAACTGTGCTCCATCCTAACTGTGCTCCACCCTAACTGTACTCCATCCTAACTGTACTCCACCCTAACTGTGCTCCACCCTAACTGTACTCCATCCTAACTGTACTCCACCCTAACTGTGCTCCATCCTAACTGTACTCCATCCTAACTGTGCTCCACCCTAACTGTACTCCACCCTAACTGTACTCCACCCTAACTGTGCTCCACCCTAACTGTACTCCACCCTAACTGTACTCCACCCTAACTGTACTCCACCCTAACTGTGCTCCACCTTATAACTGTGCTCCACCCTAACTGTGCTCCACCCTAACTGTACTCCACCCTAACTGTACTCCATCCTAACTGTACTCCACCCTAACTGTACTCCACCCTAACTGTACTCCACCCTAACTGTACTCCACCCTAACTGTGCTCCACCCTAACTGTACTCCACCCTAACTGTACTCCACCCTAACTGTACTCCACCCTAACTGTACTCCATCCTAACTGTACTCCACCCTAACTGTACTCCACCTTATAACTGTGCTCCACCCTAACTGTGCTCCACCCTAACTGTACTCCACCCTAACTGTACTCCACCCTAACTGTGCTCCATCCTAACTGTACTCCACCCTAACTGTACTCCACCCTAACTGTACTCCACCCTAACTGTACTCCACCCTAACTGTACTCCATCCTAACTGTACTCCATCCTAACTGTACCCTAACTGTACTCCACCCTAACTGTACTCCACCCTAACTGTACTCCATCCTAACTGTACTCCACCCTAACTGTACTCCACCCTAACTGTACTCCACCCTAACTGTACTCCACCCTAACTGTACTCCATCCTAACTGTACTCCACCCTAACTGTGCTCCACCCTAACTGTACTCCACCCTAACTGTACTCCACCCTAACTGTACTCCACCCTAACTGTACTCCATCCTAACTGTACTCCACCCTAACTGTGCTCCACCCTAACTGTACTCCATCCTAACTGTGCTCCACCCTAACTGTGCTCCATCCTAACTGTACTCCACCCTAACTGTACTCCACCCTAACTGTACTCCATCCTAACTGTACTCCACCCTAACTGTGCTCCATCCTAACTGTGCTCCACCCTAACTGTGCTCCATCCTAACTGTACTCCATCCTAACTGTAGTCCATCCTAACTGTACTCCACCCTAACTGTGCTCCATCCTAACTGTGCTCCACCCTAACTGTGCTCCATCCTAACTGTACTCCACCCTAACTGTGCTCCACCCTAACTGTACTCCATCCTAACTGTACTCCACCCTAACTGTGCTCCACCCTAACTGTACTCCATCCTAACTGTACTCCACCCTAACTGTGCTCCATCCTAACTGTACTCCATCCTAACTGTGCTCCACCCTAACTGTGCTCCACCCTAACTGTACTCCACCCTAACTGTGCTCCACCCTAACTGTGCTCCACCCTAACTGTACTCCACCCTAACTGTACTCCACCCTAACTGTGCTCCACCTTATAACTGTGCTCCACCCTAACTGTGCTCCACCCTAACTGTACTCCACCCTAACTGTACTCCATCCTAACTGTACACCACCCTAACTGTACTCCACCCTAACTGTGCTCCACCCTAACTGTGCTCCACCCTAACTGTACTCCATCCTAACTGTACTCCACCCTAACTGTACTCCACCCTAACTGTACTCCACCCTAACTGTACTCCATCCTAACTGTACTCCACCCTAACTGTACTCCACCTTATAACTGTGCTCCACCCTAACTGTGCTCCACCCTAACTGTACTCCATCCTAACTGTACTCCACCCTAACTGTACTCCACCCTAACTGTACTCCACCCTAACTGTACTCCACCCTAACTGTACTCCACCCTAACTGTACTCCACCCTAACTGTACTCCATCCTAACTGTACTCCATCCTAACTGTACCCTAACTGTACTCCACCCTAACTGTACTCCACCCTAACTGTACTCCACCCTAACTGTACTCCATCCTAACTGTACTCCACCCTAACTGTACTCCACCCTAACTGTACTCCATCCTAACTGTACTCCATCCTAACTGTATTCCACCCTAACTGTGCTCCACCCTAACTGTACTCCACCCTAACTGTACTCCATCCTAACTGTACTCCACCCTAACTGTACTCCACCCTAACTGTGCTCCACCCTAACTGTACTCCATCCTAACTGTACTCCACCCTAACTGTGCTCCACCCTAACTGTACTCCACCCTAACTGTACTCCATCCTAACTGTACTCCACCCTAACTGTGCTCCACCCTAACTGTACTCCACCCTAACTGTACTCCATCCTAACTGTACTCCACCCTAACTGTACTCCATCCTAACTGTACTCCACCCTAACTGTACTCCACCCTAACTGTGCTCCACCCTAACTGTACTCCACCCTAACTGTACTCCATCCTAACTGTACTCCACTCTAACTGTACTCCACCCTAACTGTACTCCATCCTAACTGTACTCCACCCTAACTGTACTCCACCCTAACTGTGCTCCACCCTAACTGTACTCCACCCTAACTGTACTCCACCCTAACTGTGCTCCACCCTAACTGTGCTCCATCCTAACTGTGCTCCACCCTAACTGTACTCCACCCTAACTGTACTCCACCCTAACTGTGCTCCACCCTAACTGTACTCCACCCTAACTGTGCTCCACCCTAACTGTACTCCACCCTAACTGTACTCCACCCTAACTGTACTCCATCCTAACTGTACTCCATCCTAACTGTACTCCACCCTAACTGTACTCCACCCTAACTGTACTCCATCCTAACTGTGCTCCACCCTAACTGTACTCCACCCTAACTGTACTCCATCCTAACTGTACTCCACCCTAACTGTACTCCACCCTAACTGTGCTCCACCCTAACTGTACTCCATCCTAACTGTGCTCTAACTGTACTCCATCCTAACTGTACTCCACCCTAACTGTACACTAACTGTACTCCATCCTAACTGTACTCCATCCTAACTGTACTCCATCCTAACTGTGCTCCACCCTAACTGTGCTCCACCCTAACTGTGCTCCACCCTAACTGTACTCCATCCTAACTGTACTCCACCCTAACTGTACTCCATCCTAACTGTACTCCACCCTAACTGTACTCCATCCTAACTGTGCTCCACCCTAACTGTGCTCCACCCTAACTGTGCTCCACCCTAACTGTACTCCACCCTAACTGTACTCCACCCTAACTGTACTCCACCCTAACTGTACTCCACCCTAACTGTACTCCACCCTAACTGTGCTCCATCCTAACTGTACTCCACCCTAACTGTACTCCACCCTAACTGTACTCCACCCTAACTGTACTCCACCCTAACTGTACTCCACCCTAACTGTGCTCCACCCTAACTGTACTCCATCCTAACTGTACTCCACCCTAACTGTACTCCATCCTAACTGTGCTCCACCCTAACTGTGCTCCACCCTAACTGTGCTCCACCCTAACTGTACTCCACCCTAACTGTACTCCACCCTAACTGTACTCCACCCTAACTGTACTCCACCCTAACTGTACTCCATCCTAACTGTGCTCCACCCTAACTGTACTCCACCCTAACTGTACTCCATCCTAACTGTACTCCACCCTAACTGTACTCCACCCTAACTGTACTCCACCCTAACTGTACTCCACCCTAACTGTACTCCACCCTAACTGTACTCCACCATAACTGTACTCCACCCTAACTGTACTCCATCCTAACTGTGCTCCATCCTAACTGTGCTCCACCCTAACTGTACTCCATCCTAACTGTACTCCACCCTAACTGTACTCCACCCTAACTGTACTCCACCCTAACTGTACTCCACCCTAACTGTACTCCACCCTAACTGTACTCCACCCTAACTGTGCTCCACCCTAACTGTACTCCACCCTAACTGTGCTCCACCCTAACTGTACTCCATCCTAACTGTGCTCCACCCTAACTGTACTCCACCCTAACTGTACTCCACCCTAACTGTACTCCACCCTAACTGTGCTCCACCCTAACTGTACTCCACCCTAACTGTACTCCACCCTAACTGTACTCCACCCTAACTGTACTCCACCCTAACTGTGCTCCACCCTAACTGTGCTCCACCCTAACTGTACTCCACCCTAACTGTACTCCACCCTAACTGTACTCCACCCTAACTGTACTCCACCCTAACTGTACTCCATCCTAACTGTACTCCATCCTAACTGTGCTCCATCCTAACTGTGCTCCATCCTAACTGTGCTCCACCCTAACTGTACTCCACCCTAACTGTACTCCACCCTAACTGTACTCCACCCTAACTGTACTCCACCCTAACTGTACTCCATCCTAACTGTACTCCATCCTAACTGTGCTCCATCCTAACTGTACTCCACCCTAACTGTACTCCATCCTAACTGTACTCCACCCTAACTGTACTCCACCCTAACTGTACTCCATCCTAACTGTACTCCATCCTAACTGTACTCCACTCTAACTGTACTCCACCCTAACTGTACTCCACCCTAACTGTACTCCATCCTAACTGTACTCCATCCTAACTGTATTCCACCCTAACTGTACTCCACCCTAACTGTACTCTAACTGTACTCCATCCTAACTGTACTCTAACTGTACTCCACCCTAACTGTACTCCACCCTAACTGTACTCCACCCTAACTGTACTCCACCCTAACTGTACTCCACCCTAACTGTACTCCACCCTAACTGTACTCTAACTGTACTCCACCCTAACTGTACTCCATCCTAACTGTACTCTAACTGTACTCCACCCTAACTGTACTCCACCCTAACTGTACTCCACCCTAACTGTACTCCATCCTAACTGTACTCCACCCTAACTGTATTCCACCCTAACTGTGCTCCACCCTAACTGTACTCCATCCTAACTGTACTCCACCCTAACTGTGCTCCATCCTAACTGTACTCCACCCTAACTGTACTCCATCCTAACTGTACTCCATCCTAACTGTACTCCACCCTAACTGTACTCCACCCTAACTGTACTCCATCCTAACTGTGCTCCACCCTAACTGTACTCCACCCTAACTGTACTCCATCCTAACTGTACTCCATCCTAACTGTACTCCACCCTAACTGTACTCCACCCTAACTGTGCTCTAACTGTACTCCATCCTAACTGTACTCCACCCTAACTGTACTCTAACTGTACTCCATCCTAACTGTACTCCATCCTAACTGTACTCCATCCTAACTGTGCTCCATCCTAACTGTGCTCCACCCTAACTGTGCTCCACCCTAACTGTACTCCATCCTAACTGTACTCCATCCTAACTGTACTCCACCCTAACTGTACTCCACCCTAACTGTACTCCATCCTAACTGTGATCCACCCTAACTGTACTCCACCCTAACTGTACTCCACCCTAACTGTACTCCACCCTAACTGTACTCCACCCTAACTGTACTCCATCCTAACTGTACTCCACCCTAACTGTACTCCCCTAACTGTGCTCCACCCTAACTGTACTCCATCCTAACTGTACTCCACCCTAACTGTACTCCACCCTAACTGTACTCCACCCTAACTGTGCTCCACCCTAACTGTGCTCCACCCTAACTGTGCTCCACCCTAACTGTACTCCACCCTAACTGTACTCCACCCTAACTGTACTCCATCCTAACTGTACTCCACCCTAACAATACTCCACCCTAACTGTACTCCACCCTAACTGTACTCCACCCTAACTGTGCTCCACCCTAACTGTGCTCCATCCTAACTGTGCTCCACCCTAACTGTGCTCCATCCTAACTGTGCTCCACCCTAACTGTGCTCCATCCTAACTGTGCTCCACCCTAACTGTGCTCCACCCTAACTGTACTCCACCCTAACTGTACTCCACCCTAACTGTACTCCACCCTAACTGTGCTCCACCCTAACTGTGCTCCACCCTAACTGTACTCCACCCTAACTGTACTCCACCCTAACTGTACTCCACCCTAACTGTACTCCACCCTAACTGTGCTCCACCCTAACTGTGCTCCACCCTAACTGTGCTCCACCCTAACTGTGCTCCACCCTAACTGTGCTCCACCCTAACTGTACTCCATCCTAACTGTGCTCCATCCTAACTGTGCTCCATCCTAACTGTACTCCATCCTAACTGTACTCCACCCTAACTGTACTCCACCCTAACTGTACTCCACCCTAACTGTACTCCACCCTAACTGTACTCCACCCTAACTGTACTCCACCCTAACTGTGCTCCATCCTAACTGTACTCCACCCTAACTGTACTCCACCCTAACTGTACTCCACCCTAACTGTACTCCATCCTAACTGTACTCCACCCTAACTGTACTCCACCCTAACTGTACTCCACCCTAACTGTACTCCACCCTAACTGTGCTCCACCCTAACTGTGCTCCACCCTAACTGTACTCCATCCTAACTGTGCTCCACCCTAACTGTACTCCACCCTAACTGTACTCCATCCTAACTGTACTCCACCCTAACTGTACTCCATCCTAACTGTACTCCACCCTAACTGTACTCCATCCTAACTGTACTCCACCCTAACTGTACTCTAACTGTACTCCATCCTAACTGTACTCCATCCTAACTGTACTCCACCCTAACTGTACTCCACCCTAACTGTACTCCATCCTAACTGTACTCCACCCTAACTGTACTCTAACTGTACTCCACCCTAACTGTACTCCACCCTAACTGTACTCCACCCTAACTGTACTCCACCCTAACTGTACTCCACCCTAACTGTACTCCACCCTAACTGTACTCCACCCTAACTGTACTCCACCCTAACTGTACTCCACCCTAACTGTGCTCCACCCTAACTGTGCTCCACCCTAACTGTACTCCATCCTAACTGTACTCCACCCTAACTGTACTCCACCCTAACTGTGCTCCACCCTAACTGTGCTCCACCCTAACTGTACTCCATCCTAACTGTGCTCCACCCTAACTGTACTCCACCCTAACTGTACTCCATCCTAACTGTACTCCATCCTAACTGTACTCCACCCTAACTGTACTCCACCCTAACTGTACTCCACCCTAACTGTGCTCCACCCTAACTGTGCTCCACCCTAACTGTACTCCACCCTAACTGTACTCCACCCTAACTGTACTCCACCCTAACTGTACTCCACCCTAACTGTGCTCCACCCTAACTGTGCTCCACCCTAACTGTGCTCCACCCTAACTGTGCTCCACCCTAACTGTGCTCCACCCTAACTGTACTCCATCCTAACTGTGCTCCATCCTAACTGTGCTCCATCCTAACTGTACTCCATCCTAACTGTACTCCACCCTAACTGTACTCCACCCTAACTGTACTCCACCCTAACTGTACTCCACCCTAACTGTACTCCACCCTAACTGTACTCCACCCTAACTGTACTCCACCCTAACTGTGCTCCATCCTAACTGTACTCCACCCTAACTGTACTCCACCCTAACTGTACTCCACCCTAACTGTACTCCACCCTAACTGTACTCCACCCTAACTGTACTCCACCCTAACTGTGCTCCACCCTAACTGTGCTCCATCCTAACTGTGCTCCACCCTAACTGTACTCCACCCTAACTGTACTCCACCCTAACTGTACTCCACCCTAACTGTACTCCACCCTAACTGTGCTCCACCCTAACTGTGCTCCACCCTAACTGTACTCCACCCTAACTGTACTCCATCCTAACTGTACTCCACCCTAACAATACTCCACCCTAACTGTACTCCACCCTAACTGTACTCCACCCTAACTGTGCTCCACCCTAACTGTGCTCCACCCTAACTGTGCTCCACCCTAACTGTACTCCACCCTAACTGTACTCCATCCTAACTGTACTCCACCCTAACTGTGCTCCACCCTAACTGTACTCCACCCTAACTGTACTCCATCCTAACTGTACTCCATCCTAACTGTACTCCATCCTAACTGTGCTCCATCCTAACTGTACTCCACCCTAACTGTACTCCACCCTAACTGTACTCCACCCTAACTGTACTCCACCCTAACTGTACTCCATCCTAACTGTACTCTAACTGTACTCCACCCTAACTGTACTCCATCCTAACTGTACTCTACCCTAACTGTACTCCATCCTAACTGTACTCCATCCTAACTGTACTCCACCCTAACTGTACTCCATCCTAACTGTACTCCACCCTAACTGTACTCCACCCTAACTGTACTCCACCCTAACTGTACTCCATCCTAACTGTGCTCCACCCTAACTGTACTCCACCCTAACTGTACTCTACTCTAACTGTACTCCATCCTAACTGTACTCCATCCTAACTGTACTCCACCCTAACTGTACTCCACCCTAACTGTACTCCATCCTAACTGTACTCCACCCTAACTGTACTCCACCCTAACTGTACTCCATCCTAACTGTACTCCACCCTAACTGTACTCCACCCTAACTGTACTCCACCCTAACTGTGCTCCATCCTAACTGTACTCCATCCTAACTGTGCTCCACCCTAACTGTACTCCATCCTAACTGTGCTCCACCCTAACTGTACTCCACCCTAACTGTACTCCATCCTAACTGTACTCCACCCTAACTGTACTCCATCCTAACTGTGCTCCACCCTAACTGTACTCCACCCTAACTGTACTCCACCCTAACTGTACTCCATCCTAACTGTACTCCATCCTAACTGTACTCCATCCTAACTGTGCTCCACCCTAACTGTGCTCCATCCTAACTGTACTCCACCCTAACTGTACTCCACCCTAACTGTGCTCCACCCTAACTGTACTCCACCCTAACTGTACTCCACCCTAACTGTGCTCCATCCTAACTGTACTCCACCCTAACTGTACTCCACCCTAACTGTGCTCCACCCTAACTGTACTCCACCCTAACTGTACTCCACCCTAACTGTACTCCACCCTAACTGTACTCCACCCTAACTGTGCTCCACCCTAACTGTACTCCACCCTAACTGTGCTCCATCCTAACTGTGCTCCACCCTAACTGTACTCCACCCTAACTGTACTCCACCCTAACTGTGCTCCATCCTAACTGTACTCCACCCTAACTGTACTCCACCCTAACTGTACTCCACCCTAACTGTACTCCATCCTAACTGTACTCCACCCTAACTGTACTCCACCCTAACTGTACTCCACCCTAACTGTGCTCCACCCTAACTGTACTCCACCCTAACTGTACTGTGTTCTGAGTTCATCGCTCGCCCGTCGCTCACTTCTTCTTGATGTTGGGACACAGCCGCAGCACGTCCTCCTTGCAGGCCATCTTGAACTTGTAGGAGAAGCGGAAGTCTTTGATCTGGATCTGAAACCGAGACACGGAGAGACAACAGGGTCAGGTGAAGGTGAAGAGAGAGAGAGGGGTCAGGTGAAGGTGAAGAGAGAGAAGGGTCGCTGAAACAAACAATATGACGCAGCCACATTAACACATTCAGCGCCGGGGATCAGTCTTCTCCTCGTAGCCATCTATCTATCTAGAGCCTATTTTCACCGTGCGTCACGCTGTTTGCCGAGCTATATCTATATTCTATATTATAGCTATGGATACAATACTATGGTCACTTGACAGTAACTAAATCTTCTGTCCCAAGATGCAAAAAAGGAAAAAAATATTCATTAATACGTTCGTAGCGTTATCTCGTGGTGAATATTGTATAGTTTCAGAAGGATCCCGGCTAATTCCAGAAAGCTGCGTAATGGGGCGCTATGTGAATTCTACTAAAGTCGTTGGCGTCGTTTTTTCGCCTGGACACGCTACTATTCCCAAATCAAATGTATATAATAGGCATTATGTTTCATCATGAATGCATCAAAGGGGGGGGGGGTCG
>NC_140182.1:3997425-4091850 GCF_963971535.1 Notolepis coatsorum
GTACACATGCATGTCTGCACCCACACACCGCAGCCCCCCATGCTTACCAGAGACTAGAGACTATGGCCCAAAAATGGTATCACGATAAAAAGAAAACAAATTAGATAAATATAGATATTAAATTATGGATATTTTTATTAGTATTAAAAAAGAAACAGACTGTTTCAAACTGTATTTTAAATTAGAAAGCAAACCAAATAAATGGACAAGAGAAAAATAAATCTCAATGTGGTCAGTATTGTCATTTGGGACAAGCAAAGCCATTACTTTAAGTCGCGGGCAAGAAAGACAAGTCTGTCCACTGTCTCTGGGTTTAAAGCTGCCCTGTTGCAGGTCACAATACAAATTAAAAAAACACGTTTCATATAGACGAGGAAAAAATATATCGCGATAATTATCGTTATCGTTTCATCGCCCCCAGCCCCTTACCAGAGACGGGCTCATTACATTTCGTTAGCCTCATACGATAATTGACAGAGTAATTTTTCGGGCCAAATCAAGATTTCTGCCCAACTGTACTCTCCTCCCACTGCTGCGTCGCCCTGGCTCAGTGCCCATGTCCTCAGCCAATCAGAACGCGCCCTGGCTCAGTGCCCATGTCCTCAGCCAATCAGAACGCGACCTGGCTCAGTGCCCATGTCCTCAGCCAATCAGAACGCTTGTTACGTAACTAAAAAAACAAATCCCCATCATCAGTCTAACTCACTCGTGTGACTTGTGCATTTTAACGTTACGTACACTACACAGACGGCGATCGCATGCCTTGGGCAAGTATAACAACTGCCTTAGTGTACGACATGTGTGTATGTACGTACGTACTGTACGAGGAAAAAATGCCTAAGTCACGACATATTTGGTTTAAAAGTCACCTTATTTTGTTACGCAATGGTTGTTTTGTGTTTTTGTATTTTTGCAAACTTGTTGATACACCTTGTGGAACTTATTTTCTAATATAAATTAAAAAAAAACTCGTACACATTTGCTGGAAAATTGTTTTTTTCTTCTTTTCCAAAAATCTTGAAAAATTACTTTAGGTAATTATCGTATCAATCAATCAATCAATCAATCGGGGGGGGGGGGGTGGGAGGCTCACTGCAAAGTCTTATCAGCAGCTCTGTGGTTCGCCCGTCCGGAATTTGTTTTTGGCCGGCTGGCATTAATTTCTTCCAGCCACGTTGATTAAAATTTTAAATTTGAGTAGAGTGAATTTTAACTCTATTGATTTTGAGTGGAGTTTTTAAACAACTCCGTCCAAAAAAATTACTGAATGCGTTATGAGGCTAAACGATTTCAAAATCAACTAATCATCGTTAAAACAAAGTCTTGGTCACCTAAAGGCTAAGAGACCAAATGGACTGCGAGGAGGGGACTTACCTCAGACTCCAGTTCAGTCAGGTGACCCCTGCACTCCGGCACCAGGTCTTACCTCAGACTCCAGGTCAGTCAGGTGACCCCTGCACTCCGGCACCAGGTCTTTACCTCAGACTCCAGGCCAGTCAGGTGACCCCCTGCACTCCGGCACCAGGTCTTACCTCAGACTCCAGTTCAGTCAGGTCCGTGTACTCCGGCACCAGGTCTTACCTCAGACTCCAGTTCAGTCAGGTCCCTGCACTCCGGCACCAGGTCTTACCTCAGACTCCAGTTCAGTCAGGTGACCCCTGCACTCCGGCCCCAGGTCTTACCTCAGACTCCAGTTCAGTCAGGTCCCTGCACTCCGGCCCCAGGTTCTTACCTCAGACTCCAGTTCAGTCAGGTGACCCCTGCACTCCGGCCCCAGGTCTTACCTCAGACTCCAGTTCGGTCAGGTCCCTGCACTCCGGCACCAGGTCTTACCTCAGACTCCAGTTCAGTCAGGTCCCGGCACTCCGGCACCAGGTCTTACCTCAGACTCCAGTTCAGTCAGGTGACCCCTGCACTCCGGCCCCAGGTCTTACCTCAGACTCCAGTTCAGTCAGGTCCCTGCACTCCGGCACCAGGTCTTACCTCAGACTCCAGTTCAGTCAGGTCCCTGCACTCCGGCACCAGGTCTTACCTCAGACTCCAGTTCAGTCAGGTGACCCCTGCACTCCGGCCCCAGGTCTTACCTCAGACTCCAGTTCAGTCAGGTCCCTGCACTCCGGCACCAGGTCTTACCTCAGACTCCAGTTCGGTCAGGTCCCTGCACTCCGGCCCCAGGTCTTACCTCAGACTCCAGTTCAGTCAGGTCCCTGCACTCCGGCACCAGGTCTTACCTCAGACTCCAGTTCAGTCAGGTCCCTGCACTCCGGCACCAGGTCTTACCTCAGACTCCAGTTCAGTCAGGTCCCGGCACTCCGGCACCAGGTCTTACCTCAGACTCCAGTTCAGTCAGGTCCCTGCACTCCGGCACCAGGTCTTACCTCAGACTCCAGTTCGGTCAGGTGACCCCTGCACTCCGGCACCAGGTCTTACCTCAGACTCCAGTTCGGTCAGGTTGCCCACGACGTCCCGGCACTCCGGCACCAGGTCTTCCAGATGGTCCTGGAGACACTCCAGCTCCTGTCAGGACACCAAGTGTCGAGCGTTAACCCTTTCACTGACACTCTACCAAAATGGTTAACCTCGTCACTGTGACAATACAGAAGGTTAACCCTTTACTATCATACTAGTAGTGTGACAGTAAAGGCGGGTTAACCTTCTGTAGTGTGGCAGTGCAAGGGTTAATGAACAAGCAGCACACCAGTCATGCTATTTAACCACAACCAATCATCTGACCCAACGGCAAGTTCATATAGAGGAAGTTGTTCAATTTCATATTCTCTAATGCCTGTGTTTGGTGTGCCGTTTAGCAGATGAGATGATAATAATAAACGTTATTCGTTTATACAAGAATTCCAGGCAGGGCGGCTACGTGGCGTAGTGGGCAAGGCGCTCGCCACGAAATGCTGGAGACGCTGGGCTCGCCTGTTCGAGCCCAGCGCTCCACATTTGCTTTCAGTTTGGCTGGTCGTCCGTACTAATACACATTGGCCGTATTAGGGGGTGGGAAACTGATGGGTGGGGATCGGGCGTTGTGGACAGCGACTCCTACAGGTCGGTTGGTGCGCCTGCGCAGTAGAATCAGGAAGTGTCGGGGGCAGCGTGAGCCTCCCACGCGTTACTCCTCGCCACTGAGAGATCGAGCTGCGCAGGTGAAAAGATGCGACTGCTGTTACCTCAAGTACCGGAGGGGACTCGTGCTATGTATGACTTAGTCCACATTGCAGCCGGCTTGTGGGAGGCAAGAAACAGCGTTCGTGACGGGGGAGGGTTGAATTGGATGATACAAAATTGGGATGGGAGAAAATATAGAAAATGGGAGAAAAAGTGGATAAAAAAAAAAAAAAAAAAAAAAAATTACAGGCCAGGGGGCGTGGCTAGGCTGGCAACGGGGGGTAGCACGCGGTTTGTTCTGGCTCTCGTCGAGTCTCTACTTTAGTTTAATTTAATAAGCTTTCTACTTCACAAAACTTGGTGAATTTTACTCGGGGTACATTGTTTAAGCCAGGGGACAATGTTTTCACGGACAGGTGGCCAGCGAACCTACGTAAAATACAAATACGCCGGTCCGGCCTCCGGTAGGCCCCGACAAAGCCTCGACTTCCAGTCCCGTCTCCAAGCCGCCGCTGACCACACCGCCAAGGATGCCCGCCGCTGACCACACCGCCAAGGATGCCCACCGCTGACCACACCGCCAAGGATGCCCACCGCTGACCACACCGCCAAGGATGCCCGCCGCTGACCACACCGCCAAGGATGCCCACCGCTGACCACACCGCCAAGGATGCCCACCGCTGACCACACCGCCAAGGATGCCCACCGCTGACCACACCGCCAAGGATGCCCACCGCTGACCACACCGCCAAGGATGCCCACCGCTGACCACACCGCCAAGGATGCCCACCGCTGACCACACCGCAGCCTCGAAGGCGGAGGTTCTCCTCGCGCTAAAAGCGGACTTCGCAGCGATAATAATAAAATCAGAATTGAAAGGCGCAACTTTCCCAAGAGTTCAACCTTATTATTAGAAACGATCTGAAAGAGATGAAAAAGCGGAAATGCGACGTTGTGTTGAGACTCCACGAGGAGGTGGACAGAATGGGGGGGGGGGGGCCTCAATTAACTCTTTCACTGCCACACGACAGAAGGTTAGCCCTTTACCATCACACGACCGACGGCGATGCTCCATCATTAGCTTCCGCGGATGCGTGATAGTCGTGATAGCGGATGCGGAGCTAATGATGCTAATGATGGAGCATCGCCGTCGGTCGTGTGACAGTAAAGGGCTAACCTTCTGTATCGTCACAGTGAAGGGGTTAACCGGCTGCCGTGTGGCAGTTGAAAGGGTTAAGGACGTGGAAGACGGGCGTGGTGACGTCACAAACCGCAGTCAGAGACTTGAAGACAGAGGAGGTGGCCGGTCTCGGGGGGAAAGTGTGAGGACATGAGGAGGGGGAGAACGAGGAGGTGTGAGGACATGAGGAGGGGAGAACGAGGAGGTGTGAGGACATGAGGAGGGGAGCACGAGGAGGTGTGAGGACATGAGGAGGGGAGAACGAGGAGGTGTGAGGACATGAGGAGGGGAGAGACGAGGAGGTGTGAGGACATGAGGAGGGGAGCACGAGGAGGTGTGAGGACATGAGGAGGGGAGAACGAGGAGGTGTGAGGACATGAGGAGGGGAGAACGAGGAGGTGTGAGGACATGAGGAGGGGAGAACGAGGAGGTGTGAGGACATGAGGAGGGGAGAACGAGGAGGTGTGAGGACATGAGGAGGGGAGCACGAGGAGGTGTGAGGACATGAGGAGGGGAGAACGAGGAGGTGTGAGGACATGAGGAGGGGAGAACGAGGAGGTGTGAGGACATGAGGAGGGGAGCACGAGGAGGTGTGAGGACATGAGGAGGGGAGCACGAGGAGGTGTGAGGACATGAGGAGGGGAGCACGAGGAGGTGTGAGGACATGAGGAGGGGAGCACGAGGAGGTGTGAGGACATGAGGAGGGGAGCACGAGGAGGTGTGAGGACATGAGGAGGGGAGCACGAGGAGGTGTGAGGACATGAGGAGGGGAGCACGAGGAGGTGCACCGTGAGGAGACCGGGAGGGAGGAGTAGCTGAGACGGAACGAGGTGCTGGTCGAGCGCTCGCACAGAACACTGGGGCCGAAGAGGACCGACGGGAAGCCACGCGCCATCGTGGCTAAGCTTCACTACTGCCAGGACTGTGTCGAGGTGCTGAGCCGCTTGCCCCCCCCCCCCCCCCCCCCCCCCCCCCTCACCTGCCCAGCGTCAGTCTTCTCGCTGCACCACTTCCCCAGGTCGGTCATGCAGCGTCTCTGCAGCTCCGGGTCCAGCTTCACGTCCAGCGCCCTCTGGTGGAGGATCCTCTGAACCTCCACTTTACAGTCCCGAGAGAGCTGGAGGAGGGAGGGGAGAGAGTCCACCACGATGAGGGGGAGGGGGAGGGGGGGGGGAGGAGGAGGAGGAGGAGGGGGAGGAGGGAGGGGAGAGAGTCCACCACGATGAGAAGGGGGGGGGGGGGGGGAGGAGGAGGAGGGAGGGGAGAGAGTCCACCACGATGAGGGGGAGGGGGAGGGGGGGGGGGAGGAGGAGGAAGAGGGGGAGGAGGGAGGGGAGAGAGTCCACCACGATGAGGAGGGGGGGGAGGAGGAGGAGGAGGAGGGGGATGAGGGGGAGGAGGGAGGAGGAGGGGGAGGAGGGAGTCCACCACGATGAGGAGGGGGGGGGGGGAGGGGGGAGGAGGAGGAGGAGGGAGGGGAGAGAGTCCACCACGATGAGGAGGGGGGGGGGGGGGAGGAGGAGGGAGGGGAGAGAGTCCACCACGATGAGGAGGGGGGGGGGGGGAGGAGGGAGGAGGAGTGAGGGGAGAGAGTCCACCACGTTGAGGAGGGGGGGGGGGGGGGGGAGGGAGGGGAGAGAGTCCACCACGATGAGGAGGGGGGGGGGGGGGAGGAGGAGGGGAGGAGGAGGGAGGGGAGAGAGTCCATCACGATGAGGAGGGGGGGGGGGGGGGGGGGGGGAGGAGGAGGGAGGGGAGAGAGTCCACCACGATGAGGAGGGGGGGGGGGGGGGGGGGGGGGGGAGAGGAGGAGGAGGGAGGGGAGAGACTGATCATCAATTACTTTTACTGTATAATATAGGGAGGTGTAGTGGTTACTTCCTGGTCTATAGGGAGGTGTAGTGGTTACTTCCTGGTCTATAGGGAGGTGTAGTGGTTACTTCCTGGTCTATAGGGAGGTGTAGTGGTTACTTCCTGGTCTATAGGGAGGTGTAGTGGTTACTTCCTGGTCTATAGGGAGGTGTAGTGGTTACTTCCAGGTCTATAGGGAGGTGTAGTGGTTACTTCCTGGTCTACAGGGAGGTGTAGTGGTTACTTCCTGGTCTATAGGGAGGTGTAGTGGTTACTTCCTGGTCTATAGGGAGGTGTAGTGGTTACTTCCTGGTCTATAGGGAGGTGCAGTGGTTACTTCCTGGTCTATAGGGAGGTGTAGTGGTTACTTCCTGGTCTATAGGGAGGTGCAGTGGTTACTTCCTGGTCTATAGGGAGGTGTAGTGGTTACTTCCTGGTCTATAGGGAGGTGCAGTGGTTACTTCCTGGTCTATAGGGAGGTGTAGTGGTTACTTCCTGGTCTATAGGGAGGTGTAGTGGTTACTTCCTGGTCTATAGGGAGGTGTAGTGGTTACTTCCTGGTCTATAGGGAGGTGTAGTGGTTACTTCCTGGTCTACAGGGAGGTGTAGTGGTTACTTCCTGGTCTATAGGGAGGTGTAGTGGTTACTTCCTGGTCTATAGGGAGGTGTAGTGGTTACTTCCTGGTCTATAGGGAGGTGTAGTGGTTACTTCCTGGTCTATAGGGAGGTGTAGTGGTTACTTCCTGGTCTATATGGATGTGTAGTGGTTACTTCCTGGTCTATAGGGAGGTGTAGTGGTTACTTCCTGGTCTATAGGGAGGTGTAGTGGTTACTTCCTGGTCTATAGGGAGGTGTAGTGGTTACTTCCTGGTCTATAGGGAGGTGTAGTGGTTACTTCCTGGTCTATAGGGAGGTGTAGTGGTTACTTCCTGGTCTATAGGGAGGTGTAGTGGTTACTTCCTGGTCTATAGGGAGGTGTAGTGGTTACTTCCTGGTCTATAGGGAGGTGTAGTGGTTACTTCCTGGTCTATAGGGAGGTGTAGTGGTTACTTCCTGGTCTATAGGGAGGTGTAGTGGTTACTTCCTGGTCTATAGGGAGGTGTAGTGGTTACTTCCAGGTCTATAGGGAGGTGTAGTGGTTACTTCCTGGTCTACAGGGAGGTGTAGTGGTTACTTCCTGGTCTATAGGGAGGTGTAGTGGTTACTTCCTGGTCTATAGGGAGGTGTAGTGGTTACTTCCTGGTCTATAGGGAGGTGCAGTGGTTACTTCCTGGTCTATAGGGAGGTGCAGTGGTTACTTCCTGGTCTATAGGGAGGTGCAGTGGTTACTTCCTGGTCTATAGGGAGGTGTAGTGGTTACTTCCTGGTCTATAGGGAGGTGCAGTGGTTACTTCCTGGTCTATAGGGAGGTGTAGTGGTTACTTCCTGGTCTATAGGGAGGTGTAGTGGTTACTTCCTGGTCTATAGGGAGGTGTAGTGGTTACTTCCTGGTCTATAGGGAGGTGTAGTGGTTACTTCCTGGTCTACAGGGAGGTGTAGTGGTTACTTCCTGGTCTATAGGGAGGTGTAGTGGTTACTTCCTGGTCTATAGGGAGGTGTAGTGGTTACTTCCTGGTCTATAGGGAGGTGTAGTGGTTACTTCCTGGTCTATAGGGAGGTGTAGTGGTTACTTCCTGGTCTATATGGATGTGTAGTGGTTACTTCCTGGTCTATAGGGAGGTGTAGTGGTTACTTCCTGGTCTATAGGGAGGTGTAGTGGTTACTTCCTGGTCTATAGGGAGGTGTAGTGGTTACTTCCTGGTCTATAGGGAGGTGTAGTGGTTACTTCCTGGTCTATAGGGAGGTGTAGTGGTTACTTCCTGGTCTATAGGGAGGTGTAGTGGTTACTTCCTGGTCTACAGGGAGGTGTAGTGGTTACTTCCTGGTCTACAGGGAGGTGTAGTGGTTACTTCCTGGTCTATAGGGAGGTGTAGTGGTTACTTCCTGGTCTATAGGGAGGTGTAGTGGTTACTTCCTGGTCTATAGGGAGGTGTAGTGGTTACGTCGTTGCCGTTTCCGGCCGGTCCACCATCTTGAAAACGCAACGTATTTCCCCATTGCCCATTTCTAAATCGTCTCGTTTAAAACAAATAAAGCATGAACATTAGCACGGTGTACCTTTCTGTGCTTATTCATCCACAATCTAAAGCTCAACATGAAAATATTCGCAATTAAACGTAAAAAAAAAAAAAATGCCAAATTTTATTTCAACCAGAAATGCTTAAACAATAATGTTAGTGATAGAAGGGAACTCATTTTGTGAACAAATGGAAAGCTTGGCAATGTTCATGAGGCAGAATTGTTACAATAGCCGATAATCCGCGCGGGCGCTCCAGAGTGACGTCAGACTACACCTCCCTATAGGGGTGGACCTCGCGGGCGCTCCACAGTGACGTCAGACTACACCTCCCTATAGGGGTGGACCTCGCGGGCGCTCCACAGTGACGTCACACTACACCTCCCTATACGGGTGGACCTCGCGGGCGCTCCACAGTGACGTCAGACTACACCTCCCTATAGGGGTGGACCTCGCGGGCGCTCCACAGTGACGTCACACTACACCTCCCTATACGGGTGGACCTCGCGGGCGCTCCACAGTGACGTCAGACTACACCTCCCTATAGGGGGGGACCTCACAGGCGCTCCAGAGTGACGTCAGACTACACCTCCCTATAGGGGGGGACCTCGCGGGCGCTCCAGAGTGACGTCAGACTACACCTCCCTATAGGGGTGGACCTCGCGGGCGCTCCAGAGTGACGTCAGACTACACCTCCCTATAGGGGTGGACCTCGCGGGCGCTCCAGAGTGACGTCAGACTACACCTCCCTATACAGGTGGACCTCACAGGCGCTCCAGAGTGACGTCAGACTACACCTCCCTATACAGGTGGACCTCGCGGGCGCTCCAGAGTGACGTCAGACTACACCTCCCTATAGGGGTGGACCTCGCGGGCGCTCCACAGTGACGTCAGACTACACCTCCCTATACGGGTGGACCTCGCGGGCGCTCCAGAGTGACGTCAGACTACACCTCCCTATACGGGTGGACCTCGCGGGCGGTCCAGAGTGACGTCACACTACACCTCCCTATAGGGGTGGACCTCGCGGGCGCTCCACAGTGACGTCAGACTACACCTCCCTATAGGGGTGGACCTCGCGGGCGCTCCAGAGTGACGTCAGACTACACCTCCCTATACGGGTGGACCTCACGGGCGCTCCACAGTGACGTCAGACTACACCTCCCTATAGGGGTGGACCTCGCGGGCGCTCCAGAGTGACGTCAGACTACACCTCCCTATACGGGTGGACCTCACAGGCGCTCCACAGTGACGTCAGACTACACCTCCCTATAGGGGTGGACCTCGCGGGCGGTCCAGAGTGACGTCACACTACACCTCCCTATACGGGTGGACCTCGCGGGCGCTCCAGAGTGACGTCAGACTACACCTCCCTATAGGGCTGGACCTCGCGGGCGCTCCACAGTGACGTCAGACTACACCTCCCTATAGGGGTGGACCTCGCGGGCGGTCCAGAGTGACGTCAGACTACACCTCCCTATAGGGGTGGACCTCGCGGGCGCTCCAGAGTGACGTCAGACTACACCTCCCTATAGGGGTGGACCTCGCGGGCGCTCCACAGTGACGTCAGACTACACCTCCCTATAGGGGTGGACCTCGCGGGCGCTCCAGAGTGACGTCAGACTACACCTCCCTATAGGGGTGGACCTCGCGGGCGCTCCAGAGTGACGTCAGACTACACCTCCCTATAGGGGTGGACCTCGCGGGCGCTCCAGAGTGACGTCAGACTACACCTCCCTATACGGGTGGACCTCGCGGGCGCTCCAGAGTGACGTCAGACTACACCTCCCTATACGGGTGGACCTCGCGGGCGCTCCAGAGTGACGTCACACTACACCTCCCTATAGGGGTGGACCTCGCGGGCGCTCCAGAGTGACGTCACACTACACCTCCCTATACGGGTGGACCTCGCGGGCGGTCCAGAGTGACGTCAGACTACACCTCCCTATAGGGGTGGACCTCGCGGGCGGTCCAGAGTGACGTCAGATTACACCTCCCTATAGGGGTGGACCTCGCGGGCGCTCCAGAGTGACGTCAGACTACACCTCCCTATAGGGGTGGACCTCGCGGGCGCTCCAGAGTGACGTCAGACTACACCTCCCTATAGGGGTGGACCTCGCGGGCGGTCCAGAGTGACGTCACACTACACCTCCCTATAGGGGTGGACCTCGCGGGCGCTCCAGAGTGACGTCAGACTACACCTCCCTATACGGGTGGACCTTGCGGGCGCTCCAGAGTGACGTCACACTACACCTCCCTATAGGGGTGGACCTCGCGGGCGCTCCAGAGTGACGTCAGACTACACCTCCCTATAGGGGTGGACCTCGCGGGCGCTCCACAGTGACGTCACACTACACCTCCCTATAGGGGTGGACCTCGCGGGCGCTCCACAGTGACGTCAGACTACACCTCCCTATAGGGGTGGACCTCGCGGGCGCTCCAGAGTGACGTCAGACTACACCTCCCTATAGGGGTGGACCTTGCGGGCGCTCCACAGTGACGTCAGACTACACCTCCCTATAGGGGTGGACCTCGCGGGCGGTCCAGAGTGACGTCAGACTACACCTCCCTATAGGGGTGGACCTCGCGGGCGCTCCAGAGTGACGTCAGACTACACCTCCCTATAGGGGTGGACCTCGCGGGCGCTCCACAGTGACGTCAGACTACACCTCCCTATAGGGGTGGACCTCGCGGGCGCTCCAGAGTGACGTCAGACTACACCTCCCTATAGGGGTGGACCTCGCGGGCGCTCCAGAGTGACGTCAGACTACACCTCCCTATAGGGGTGGACCTCGCGGGCGCTCCAGAGTGACGTCAGACTACACCTCCCTATACGGGTGGACCTCGCGGGCGCTCCAGAGTGACGTCAGACTACACCTCCCTATACGGGTGGACCTCGCGGGCGCTCCAGAGTGACGTCACACTACACCTCCCTATAGGGGTGGACCTCGCGGGCGCTCCAGAGTGACGTCACACTACACCTCCCTATACGGGTGGACCTCGCGGGCGGTCCAGAGTGACGTCAGACTACACCTCCCTATAGGGGTGGACCTCGCGGGCGGTCCAGAGTGACGTCAGATTACACCTCCCTATAGGGGTGGACCTCGCGGGCGCTCCAGAGTGACGTCAGACTACACCTCCCTATAGGGGTGGACCTCGCGGGCGCTCCAGAGTGACGTCAGACTACACCTCCCTATAGGGGTGGACCTCGCGGGCGGTCCAGAGTGACGTCACACTACACCTCCCTATAGGGGTGGACCTCGCGGGCGCTCCAGAGTGACGTCAGACTACACCTCCCTATACGGGTGGACCTTGCGGGCGCTCCAGAGTGACGTCACACTACACCTCCCTATAGGGGTGGACCTCGCGGGCGCTCCAGAGTGACGTCAGACTACACCTCCCTATAGGGGTGGACCTCGCGGGCGCTCCACAGTGACGTCACACTACACCTCCCTATAGGGGTGGACCTCGCGGGCGCTCCACAGTGACGTCAGACTACACCTCCCTATAGGGGTGGACCTCGCGGGCGCTCCACAGTGACGTCAGACTACACCTCCCTATAGGGGTGGACCTTGCGGGCGCTCCACAGTGACGTCACACTACACCTCCCTATACACACTTGGACCATTAGGGTATCATTTATTGGATAGAAATTACTGTCAAAAATCACATTGTTTTGCTGTATTTCTGACATATCACACGCCCCAATATTCCATAGCGGTAGTGGCGCATCCCTAATGTACATCACCGTTGATTGAGTAGAGATATGAGATCACACATTCAAATTCCAAAATTCATCATCATGGTGTATAATTAGCAAAACGTGAAACTCAAGAGGAGCACTCTCAAGAGTTCAGAACAGCATGCACCGACGACACCCCATAATTACATTTGAATATACAATTTTAATATCGTCAGTTCCCCATGATTGCCATGACGATCATCATCATCATCACCGATTCCATCATCATCATCACCGATTCGACGGGTCATTCCGGGACAACGGTGAACTTACTCACAGCCGCGCGCTGCGTTCCGCCCTGGGAGGCCTGGTGGGGGCGCTAGAGGAGAGCGCACAGGGGTCAGTGATGCAGCGAGCTCATTGGTCTACTCTCTGTGGGGGCGTGGCCTGGCGGGGGCGCTAGAGGAGAGCGCACAGGGGTCAGTGATGCTGCAGCGAGCTCATTGGTCTACTCTCTGTGGGGGTGTGGCCTGGATGTGGAGGCATGGCCTGGCTGTGGAGGCGTGGCCTGTGTGTGGAGGTGTGGCCTGTGTGGAGGCGTGGCCTGTGTGGAGGCATGGCCTGGGTGTGGAGGCATGGCCTGGATGTGTGTGGGGGGCGTGGTCTGGATGTGTGTGGGGGTGTGGCCTGAATGTGGAGGCGTGGCCTGAATGTGGAGGTGTGGCCTGGTTGTGGAGGTGTGGCCTGGATGTGGGGGTGTGGCCTGGATGTGAGTGGAGGCATGGCCTGGGTGTGGAGGCGTGGCCTGGCTGTGAGTGGAGGTGTGGCCTGGCTGTGGAGGTGTGGCCTGGCTGTGAGTGGAGGCATGGCCTGGCTGTGAGTGGAGGTGTGGCCTGGCTGTGAGTGGAGGCGTGGCCTGGCTGTGAGTGGAGGCGTGGCCTGGCTGTGGAGGCGTGGCCTGGCTGTGGAGGCATGGCCTGGCTGTGAGTGGAGGCATGGCCTGGATGTGAGTGGAGGCGTGGCCTGGCTGTGAGTGGAGGCGTGGCCTGGCTGTGAGTGGAGGCGTGGCCTGGCTGTGGAGGCGTGGCCTGGACGCCGTGAGAGACCTCACCCTCCGGCCCTGCTCCTCGGAGCGGTAGGCGTGTCGGTAGAGGCAGGAGAAGATGGCGCCGGGTGGCATCATCTCGCTGGTCTCGTTCCAGCCGTGCGTGTGGCACAGGCGGGACGCGTCGCCCTGGCACTTCTTGTACAGCACCGGGTCGAGCCTGTGGCGAACACAGGGGTGGGTTTAGTGTCTCTTCCTGGGGTCCAAACATTTAACCCTTTCACTGCCACACGACAGCCGGTTAACCCTTTCGCTGTGACAATACAGAAGGTTAGCCCTTTACCGTCACACAACCGACAGCGATGCTCCATCATTAGCGTCATTAGCTCCGCGGATGCGGAGCTAATGATGCTAATGATGGAGCATCACCGTCGGTTGTGTGATAGCAAAGGGCTAACCTTCTGCCGCGTGGCAGTGAAAGGGTTAAAATACAAACGCACACAAAAAAGTTAAATAAAAATATAAAAACACAAACATCGACGTACTCATCCCGTCACACACAACACGCAACACAACAAGTGAATCAAAGCTCACTCAATATTCATAAGTCGGGTATCATCACAATTCTCCGACCATAGGATACATATTATTCCATAATCAGTCCATATAAGAACAAAACGGATCAAATAGTTTATTATATGATTTTAACTCATAATATTATAGCATAACTTGTCTCAAGTCACCGATCATCACCTTTATATTTCCATACTAATTTCCATAATAAGTCAATGACTAAAAATGTATCTCGTTATTCCCGAGCGCAATTTTTTACTATTTTTTTTTAAACATAAATTTGTTCCTGACCCTAGTTATATTTCTCTGTATACTATTCCAATAAGCAGCTGCTCTCCGCATCGTCTGCTCGCTCAGTGCTGTGTGTGTGTGTGTGTGTGTGTGTGTGTGTGTGTGTGTGTGTGTGTGTGTGTGTGTGTGTGTGTGTGTGTGTGTGTGTGTGTGTGTGTGTGTGTGTGTGTGTGTGTGTGTGTGTGTGTGTGTGTGTGTGTGTTCAGTTCTTCAGGACTCGTTACTCGACTCGGACTCGAGAATCGACTGCGTTCGGACTCAGACTTGTTAATTGATGAATACAGTAATTTATTTATTTATTTATTGCAATAGGCCCTAATAATTTGCCATACCATTTTGATGGCTGGTGCATTTGTTTGGCTGTTGTGTCACAAAGTAAATACCCTCCCTTTGAAACGGTGACCGCTGTGTTGTTTTTTTTTATCCACTTTTTCTCCCATTTTCTATATTTTCTCCCATCCCAATTTCGTATTGTCCAATTCTCCCCTCCCCTGTCTCGAACGTTGTTAGGCCACGCCTCCCACTGGTCGGCTGCAATGTGGACGAAGCCTTGCATCACGTGTCCCCTCCGGTACACGAGGAGGCAGCCGTCGCATCTTTTCACCTGCACAGCGCGATCTCTCAGTGCGAGGAGTAACACGTGGGAGGTTCACGCTGTCCCCCGATACTTCCTGATTCTGCTGCGCAGGCGCACCAACCGACCTGTAGGAGTCGCTGTCCACAACGTCCGATCCCCACCCACCGGCTTTTTCCACCCCCTAATACTGCCAACTGTGTTGGTATGAACGACCAGCCAAGCCGGAAGCAACGCCGAGAGCCGGGCTCGAACCCAGCGTCTCCTGCGTTAGTGGCGAGCGTCTTGCCAACTGCGCCACATAGACGCCCCCACTTTCTTATATTAAAGTATATTTAGTTTTTAAGAATTGTAAAGGATAGGCAAAAATAAGCATGTGCTTCAGCCTATTCCCTTTTTTTGGTAATTGAGTTTGGATTTTGTGTGTGAGCTTCCTTTGAATATGTACATTTGTGAAAATAAAAATTATTTGTTTTTTTTAAGTCCACACAAGTATGTTTTTGATTTATCTGTAAACAAAGACCGAAAATAAACTATTCATCATCATCATCATCATTATCATCATCATTGCCACCAATGCAAATGCAAATGAGTGCTCACTGAGTAAAAAAAGAAAACACAAATTATACTTTGGGGGACCCCCCAAAGTATTAACATTAAGTATTAACATGCAGCTGTGGTCTGAAACTCACTTCCAGTCTCTTGCGATGAAGTACTGGAGCTCCAGCAGCCGGTGTTCACAGTCCTCCACCATCTTCTCCGTGTACAGGTGCTCCATGAGGCAAGACAGGATCCTACAAGACAAGACGTTACAGGTGCTCCATGAGGCAAGACAGGATCCTACAAGACAAGACAAGACGTTACAGGTGCTCCATGAGGCAAGACAGGATCCTACAAGACAAGACAACACGTTACAGGTGCTCCATGAGGCAAGACAGGATCCTACAAGACAAGACAACACGTTACAGGTGCTCCATGAGGCAAGACAGGATCCTACAAGACAAGACGTTACAGGTGCTCCATGAGGCAAGACAGGATCCTACAAGACAAGACGTTACAGGTGCTCCATGAGGCAAGACAGGATCCTACAAGACAAGACAACACGTTACAGGTGCTCCATGAGGCAAGACAGGATCCTACAAGACAAGACGTTACAGGTGCTCCATGAGGCAAGACAGGATCCTACAAGACAAGACGTTACAGGTGCTCCATGAGGCAAGACAGGATCCTACAAGACAAGACAACACGTTACAGGATCCTACAAGACAACACGTTACAGGATCCTACAAGACAAGACGTTACAGGATCCTACAAGACAAGACAAGACGTTACAGGATCCTACTAGACAACACGTTAGCTCAGATATAGATAGACAAAGGGTAAATAAAAGATATGCAAATATTTAATATTTTTATAAATATAACAATTGTGAAAATAAGATTAAATGGTGAGAAATTAAAAGCGAAACATTTACAGAAATATATGCATGTGACTGATTGATTGATTGAACGTTATTAACAGATTGCAGAATGGGTACAATACAGTACGGCTCAATACACACAATTGTTAAGGGGATGCAGACCAGAGAAAGACTTTCGTCTTGTTTACATCAGGGTCCCCCATTTTCAATTCATCAGGACATATATGACATACAGATAGACAGTACTGCTACATCTAGACATTTATGACATACCAGATCTGCAAATATACAGTACTGTTTATGATACAAAAACAGTTGAAAAAGATGTAATCTACACGTGTGTACAGCCTACAGGTGGCTTCTGTCATGTACAGCGTGAGAGAGGAGATGCAGCGGATATATACAGACAGTGACCAGATACTGTAGAGAGAGAGAGAGGAGAGAGAGGAGAGAGAGAAGAGAAGAGAGAAAGAGAGATAGAGAGAGGAGAGAGAGAGAGTGAAAAGAGAAGAGAGAGAGAGAAAAAGAGAAAGAGAGAAAGAGAGAGATAGGAGAGAGAGAGAAGAGAGAGAGAAAAGAGAAGAGAGAGAGATAGAGAGAGAGAGAGAGAGAGAGAGAGAGAGAGAGAGAGAGAGAGAGAGAGAGAAAAGAGAAGAGAGAGAGAGGAGAGAGAGAAGAGAGAAAAGAGACAAGAGAGATAGAGAGAGGAGAGAGAGAGAGAGAGAAGAGAGAGAGAGAGAAAAAAAAAGAAAGAAAGATAGAAAGAAAGAAAGAAAGAAAGAAAGAAAGAAAGAAAGAAAGAAAGAAAGAAAGAAAGAAAGAAAGAAAGAAAGAAAGAAAGAAAGAAAGAGAAAGAGAAACAGGGAGAAAGAGAGAGGGGTTGCCTCACATGGGGTCTCCGTTGCGGATGTGTTTGCAGGCCGTCTGGATGACGTTCTCGCAGGCCTCGTTGAGGGCCCGGTCGATGCGGTAGTCGGCCCCGGGGTCAGCCTCCTGGATCAGGGTCTGGAGCTGAGGACAGAGAGGGCGAGTCACATATTGTTGCGGGACTATAGACACACACTGGCGTGCAATGGATCGCTGCCATGACTCAATAATCGATATGATTTGGGCGTTTATTGCGCCATACAAACCGGAAATGGATCTAGTCGATCGACGTCAAATAAGTGGGATCTTTTTCCTCCAGTCTCATCGGCGAACGGTAGGAGGACAGTAACGTTACTTTCAGCTTGATTGTTTATTCTTTTCAATGCAAACCGCTCTGATCAATATATCACCCATACTACATAAAGCATTTACTGACGATCACGGAATTATAAACGACCCCCCCCCCCCCTTTCATCCACGCATGATGAATCATAACGTATATGATCATGTACCGTTGAATCTTTTTATATAGCGTGTATCGGCAATAAACGGCAGTTGATAATCTATATATGCGTTTATGCCTATAACTCACGTTCTATGAATTACTGCAGAAAACGATAAAAACATACTTATATTCTAGAAGCTACTTTTGGAAGAATCTATGAATGAAAAAGTATAACGTTCCTACATCCTGAACAATAGAAAATCGATGTTGAATGGGCCATAGTAATGTCAATTTAGCAATACAATTTAAAAAGTTATAGCCCTGCAAAGAAGGTGAACATCTCCATAGGCTTAGAGTGGTGGCAGTGAGGCTACATTGATGGATAGAAGCGTGGCAGTCAATGTGTTAAAGGGTTAAAAAAAGAAATAAGTTTAAATACTATATTGACCATAGTATTTTTCATATTAATTGAAACCTAGCTGTGTGATTTATCAGGCCTGATATAGCTCTGAGGGAGGTTAGCTTAAAATGAGAGCATCAAAAATGTCAACAAAAATAAGTTTGGCATCTAACCAGAGTGCAAATGTAATAGTAAAGTGCAATAGTACTTATATATATGAAAGATGTCTCTTTCATGAGCAAGTTTCATGACCTTATATGGACCCCATAATGTAGAACAAAAATAAGTTAAATGCGTTTATAAAAGAAAGATCCGCTATCAGCTCTATCTTTAATCTTTCAAAATGTTCGGTTGCTATGAGCATGCACTTATCGGTGTTTCACTACACACATGAGTGCATGCTTACCAACTGTCTCCCCTGTTTTACTGCAACACTACTATCACCGACATCTAAGAAGGGAGATCCCCCCTTGAATAGGGATGGGAATTGATAAGATTTTATCGATACGATTCCATTATCGATTCTGCTTATCGATCCGATTCTTTATCGATTCCTGATAATTTATCATTTAAATAACTAAATTGGAAATGCAACAGAACTAAGCTGGTTAGAATAACAACATGCAACTTGACATTTCTGATCGTCATTTATTGTTGGGTCCCATGTCAGAAAAATACGAAAACTGTAAAAAAATAAATTTAACTATACACTTCTATACACTTAAATAAAATAATGTATTTGAGATTCTCTTAAACTAATATATATATATTTTTTTATGTTTTTATTCTTAAACTAATTTAATCTATTGAATAACGACCTGTTGAGTGCAACTACAGTTCAATATCTTAAACTAATTTAATCTATTGAACTGTAGTTGCATTAACTGGTCGTTATTCCTCTATCTTTCAGAAGACCAGCGCACGCACACACACACACAGACGGTTCCCTCCCCGCTAGCCCCCACCCTCTTCTAGTCAGCCTGCTGTTCTCTCTCTCTCTCTCTCTCTCTCTGTGTGTATACGAGGAGCAGCGTGTATGGAGCAAGGTTAGCTAGCGTTAGCTCCGCGCGGCTAACGCTAGTTTACCCCGAATTAACTGAATGACTAGGTTGCAAAGCATAGTAGTTTTCACTGCACATAGAAGCAGTCAAACAGCGGGAGCATTTCGGGAGCATATGACCAAAACCCAGGCATCTTCGAGCCCTTAACACATTCGGGGCCATTGGGATGAGTCTAATTAATGTCAAGAGGACCGGGGAATGTAAACAGACGTGGGGCTGTTTGTACAGCTAAATCTATACTTTATAGTATTGCTATCTGTCCATTCTCATTGTCAATTGAGTCCATAAACCGTCCCTTCAAAATGGCTTAAAGAAAAAAAAAATCAATAGGTTCTCATTTTATAGCGCCGTGAATATAAGCGTTATATCGGATTTGGTCTAGTATATTTCCTGGAAGCCGAGATACAGGGCTAATAGCTAATAACGTTAAATCCAATGGCATTTTGGTTATAGATACGCTCCAGTTAAAACTCAAACTGCATATGATCGGTACGATCCTCACGCATGTATGCATGAAAGGCGGGGGACGTCGTTTCTGATTATCGATTACCAATAACCGCGTTAGCCTGATTAGCCACATAGGCCGAACGCCTGGTTGGCTATCAAAACAAGGCCCGATCGGGATGTACTTTACGTGAAAATAAAAGCAATAACAACTTGCCATGGATTTATCCGTGCCTCTGTCCACAACGGGTGGAATCGAAACACGGAGATATACGTCCTTGGGCGCCATTGTGTTAAGGAATCAAATAGTCTGCTCTATGGCTGCATGCTAACGCTAACGTTATTGTTTTTAAATGCGCAACGGTCAGGAAAACATGGCAGCGATAAGAGGAATCGATAGTCACGGAGGCATGCGATTCCAGGAATTGGACAATTAGGAACCGGCTCCCAACGGGAACCGGTTTTCAATTCCCATCCCTACCCTTGAATTGCCCTTCTAAGGTTTCTCTCCTCCACATTGCCTGTGGTGCATTTTTTTCCTATTGCTAGGTTTTAGTGAGTTTTTCCTTACCTTCGCGTGGGGTATGTCTGGGAGTGTTGCATTTATTTAGCATTTATTTTAAAAAAAATTTGACTTTATGGTGTTCTTGACTTGTTTAACACTATGGCGTCCGAGAACGAGTATATACGTGTTTCTAAAAAGAGCGTTGTGGACCAGAGCCACGAGTATAAACGTGACGAGTTGTTATTGTTTTATTCCATATTTATAACGCTTCTTAGGTACCCGATCCACTACCAGCATCTTTTCACATATTTGATTTTCGAAACATGCAGTACCGGCCAGACCCGCTTAGGGGTGCCATCGCTCCACTGCAGTATCATTATGTGATTTAAAAAAAAGTACAGTTCTGTGGGCTGATCATAGATCCTTGATCCCAGCCGAACATCCTCCCATCTTGGATCAGCTTGCCGAGCGTTTTTTTCAGCGTGGAATAATGGGATTTATGATTAGCCAATGTGCATATCGATCTACCAGAATCCGATGACTGGTGAGGAAATGCTGCCGGCGATCACATGGCCTGACGGTAGGATAATATTACCCCAAATTACATCTGGATTGGACATTGTTTTATAACGTAACGTGATCGGTCAATGAAAATGCTATATTGAACGCACACTGTATTGCTAATCAATAATAGTAATCGGCGTTCCCCGCCGCCCCCATTTCATCCATAGATGCTCTGTAATAGTCCGGATGCTACGCAGTTTGTTTTATTTCATTCGTATATATAGAGCAGAAATGGCGTTTGATATAACGCCGCCAACGTTTAGCTTATTTTGCAGCCTCCTGCAGAAAAGCCTAGACTAAAAGCGCGATATACCTTATATTCACGACGCTATAAAATGACAACCAACTGATGGATTTTTATTTTCTTTAAGCCATTATGAAGGCACGGTTTATGCACTCAAGTGACAATGAGAATGGACAGATAGCAATACTATAAATGATATATAAAGCTCTTAGAAAGTACATCGGTTTGTTTACAATCCGCTGTCCTCTTGAGGCCTAAATCGCCGCGCCCCGCCGGTCGCCATAGTGTTAAAGAAGACGTGTCCGGCCCATGAGGACATTAACGTGTGTTGTCGGGCCTTACAAATACATTTGATTTGAAATACATAAAAAACATAAAAATTAATTTCTTCATTCCTGAAGAAACCCTTACAAAGTTTTCACCGGACATCAGCGATATGTAAATAAGCCCTAAATAGACCTGTTCGCTGTTTACAAACATACCGTGTTCGAGCCAATCAGCAACACCAACTGAGTCACGTGACTAAGTTGCCGCGGACCTGCGCGAGCTGCTGCGCTACAAGAATACAACAGGGCTCTATGGAGAAACCATGACACTGCCCTGACTAACAGTATAATGGAGCTCTATGGAGAAACCATGACACTGCCCTGACTAACAGTATAATGGAGCTCTATGGAGAAACCATGACACTCCCCTGACTAACAGTATAATGGAGCTCTATGGAGAAACTATGACACTCCCCTGACTAACAGTATAATGGAGCTCTATGGAGAAACCATGACACTCCCCTGACTAACAGTATAATGGAGCTCTATGGAGAAACCATGACACTCCCCTGACTAACAGTATAATGGAGCTCTATGGAGAAACCATGACACTCCCCTGACTAACAGTATAATGGAGCTCTATGGAGAAACCATGACACTCCCCTGACTAACAGTATAATGGAGCTCTATGGAGAAACCATGACACTCCCCTGACTAACAGTATAATGGAGCTCTATGGAGAAACCATGACACTCCCCTGACTAACAGTATAATGGAGCTCTATGGAGAAACCATGACACTCCCCTGACTAACAGTATAATGGAGCTCTATGGAGAAACCATGGCACTCCCCTGACTAACAGTATAATGCAGCTCTATGGAGAAACCATGACACTCCCCTGACTAACAGTATAATGGA
The DNA here is from genome assembly GCF_963971535.1 of Notolepis coatsorum. NCBI lineage: Eukaryota > Metazoa > Chordata > Actinopteri > Aulopiformes > Paralepididae > Notolepis > Notolepis coatsorum. The sequence continues at coordinate 4,018,983 of NC_140182.1, forward strand.
GCTCTATGGAGAAACCATGACACTCCCCTGACTAACAGTATAATGGAGCTCTATGGAGAAACCATGACACTCCCCTGACTAACAGTATAATGGAGCTCTATGGAGAAACCATGGCACTCCCCTGACTAACAGTATAATGGAGCTCTATGGAGAAACCATGACACTCCCCTGACTAACAGTATAATGGAGCTCTATGGAGAAACCATGACACTCCCCTGACTAACAGTATAATGGAGCTCTATGGAGAAACCATGGCACTCCCCTGACTAACAGTATAATGGAGCTCTATGGAGAAACCATGGCACTCCCCTGACTAAAGGTTGTTTCAAACTAAATAACGGCTGGATGTCATTTTGCCAAATCAGCAGCACGGCTGTGAGTGTGAGTCTTTCACCTTTTATATATCTAGCTCAGGCATGGATTGATTGTTTAGATCGCTAGCTAGCATGGCTAACAAATGCAAATATATTGTAGTCTGCCCCGTTGTTCTGACCAGGATTACGTTCCGTTCTGCCCCCCGTGATGCGCGCGCGCACCGAGTCCGACGTAGATGGGTTCCAAAATAAGAACCTCTGTGTTTTTGCCTTTTTTTACGGTACAGGAGACAGCGAACCAAAAACTCACAGCTTTCTGGCAGAGGTTGTCGATGGCGCCCATGTCGCCGCGGCCCACCCTCATCAGGCAGTGCAGCGTGCGCCCCTTGCGGTGCAGGCCGGAGCAGTGCGCCTCGATCTCCCCCCGGCAGTGCAGCACGATCTCTGGGCTCAGGGAGAAGTCCTCCATCAGCATCCGCCGGTAGTCCAGCATCTCGCCCTGGCACTCACCGCTCACTGTGCGGCCTGGCACAGAGAGAGAGAGAGAGAGAGAGGGAGAGAGAGAGAGAGAGAGAGAGAGAGAGAGAGGGAGGGGGAGAGCGAGAGAGAGAGAGGGAGGGGGAGAGAGAGAGAGGCAGAGAGAGAGAGAGAGGGAGGGAGAGAGAGTAGAGAGAGAGAGAGAGTAGAGAGCGAGAGCGAGAGAGAGTAGAGAGCGAGAGACACACACAGTGTCAGCTTCAAGGTTAACTGGGGCGACAGTGGCTCGGGGAGTCCAGTCCAGTCCAGTCCAGTCCAGTCCAGTCCAGTCATTTTTTATTTTCGGGTGTTGGACACATAACAACGGTCATTCCAAATCGGCAACGTTTTACCAGCTGCTATTGCAGCATTCTCCAATTGTCCGAAAAGGGCTGAAGGGAGAAGCACTAGGCTCGTCGGGCCCTACCCCTGAAGACTTACATTTATTTTTCTTTATTTACATACATAGTACATACATATAGTACACATTACAGTACACATAACAGTATACCTGCAGTATATAATAGTATATATAATAGTATATAATAGTGTATACAACACACTATTCAGTCACAGCCTGAATAGCAGTCGTCTGGTAATCTGGAGGTTCCTGGTTTGCAGCGTGTCGATGTGTCCTTGAGCAAGACACTTAACCCCTAATTGCTCCCGATGAGCAGGTCGGCACCTTGCATGGTCGCCTCCGCCATCGGAGTGTGAATGTGTGAGTGAATGGGTAGAAATGTGAGGAACAAAATTGTAAAGCGCTTTGGATAAAAGCTGCTATATAAATGCAGCCATTTAACCATTTAATTGTCACATAGATAAAAAAAAAAATACAGTGTACAGTCAATGCAATGAGATGCACCCGCGGTCGAAGCAACATTTCATATATACACGAGGAGACATAATACCAATAATCTAGCGTTGATTTCAGGATGATTCGATAATCAGCCGAAAAATGACAACGTGATAACTGGATTACACTAAAATGCCTTTTTCTCGTCCTTCATGGGATTTACTCAGAATCACCCAAACCATACTCATATTCAAAACGGTATAAAACGGAAATGTACGGATGAAAAAACAATCTGTTTTTTGCATGTTGACCAGAAGCAACTCACCGACAGTCGACGGCGTTATTAGATCCATAGCTATAATATAAAATATAGTTTTAGGACTCGCAAGTTTGGCATTCTAAAACTATATCCATTGAATAAAGACCTGGCGCTGAAAAACCTATAAATAATAACATAAGCTGACCTGAGAATAACAACAACAACAACAACAACATACAACAAAAACAATAGCAGCATCTAATAAAATAATAAGAATTTTTTAAACAATTAAAAGAACAATAAGAACATACAATAAAAGCGTGAATAATACATAAAAAAATCCACAGCATCTACAATCATTTAAGCGCTAGTATTCTGACCGCCGGGGGTAAAGACTATCTCTGAGGCGGGAGGTCCGAGCTCTGGAGCTCAGTAGACGCCTCCCTGAGGGGAGACGAGAGGCAGTGTGCTGGTGACTGGTTGATTGATTAATTGAAAACTTTATTTAACAGATTGCAGAATGGGTACAATATAGTACGGCTCAATACACACAATTGTTAAGGGGATGCAGGGGATTTTTATTTTATTTTTTTTTTACATTTCTACAACCTTGATTTACCCAGGCAAGCAAGTAAGAACAAATTCTGATTTTATTTATTGTCAAAAGTATGCATAATGTTGTGTTAATTCCACAACAAGAGATATGTAATGTTAATTACCTGAAATTATTCAGTTTTTTTGGGGGGGGAAACCCTGCATATATCGGTATCGGTTGATATCGGTATCGGAAATTAAGAGTTGGACAATATCGGTATAGGTAAAAAAGCCAATATCGAGCATCCCTAAATGAAACCTATTGCTCGTTTGGCTCTGATTCCTTTCATATTCTCCGCTGTGGATGTTTAACGGAGCGCCTGGATTTTGTTTCATTCAAGCATAAATTTAAGTCTTCATGCGTGGATTGTGGATATGAATTACGACGAATCTGAATATGTGGATTGTTGAATTGTCACGGTCACTCACACGTTATTGTGATATTGTAACTGAGATTAAAATGTTTGAGGAGATGCGCTGTTTGATTTGATGACGTGGGCGTGACTCGAGAAAATCAACGAGCAATTGCAAGCCTTTGACGTTTTGATGAATGCATTTGAGAAAATGCATTTATCTGTTCAAGCACTGTTAGTGTTATCTGATGATGAACAAGAAGGTGATTAACATGACTGGTGTCACTGGTATAAACCAAAGGTTAATCAATTCAATGCATGTATGGATGTCCGAAACTGTATATAGCCTCCCTCCAAGCCTCTCTTATTTCTGGGGTCGAGCCTTGAAAACTTTGGGAACCATGTATTTATATATAAAGTACATGATACCTAGGCCGAGCGCATACAGTACAGATATCCTCATAAGTATCTATTAATTTGTATCAATTAGATACTCTTTGGGCTTGTTTGTATCTACTTATTCTGAAAGAGTTGAACTAATTATTTTCGCTAGCAAGATCTCATTCGATTATTCATTCCATTAAGCCTACTGCCAGCAGGCACATTTAAAGAAATATAATCCGATTGATTGGGGTAATGAGGGACTTAAAATTAGCCTATAGATTATGCATTTAACTTGTCTGCGAGGCTATTGAGCTGTACTGTATTGTACACATTCTGCAATCTTTCAATAAAGTTTTAAATCAATCAATCAATCAATGCCGTTAGAAAATCAGGATTTCTGCGATCGACATCTGCTGTCTTTTCAGGTGCGGCGGCCGCGCGCAATTATCCTGAGCATCAAGTCCGGTTCGAATGAACGACACTGAATCAGCGTTCGAGGAACAGGGGAAAGCCCGGATTCAAACATCGGGTTAATTGAATCTGGATAATGGGACTTTTGATCGACTTAGTTGAACCAGGTACAGGGAATAGGGCCCAGAGAAAGACTTTCGTCTCGTTTACATCAGGGTCCCCCATTTTCAATTCATCATAACATATGACATACAGATATATATCATGACATTTATGACCTACAGATATACAGTACCGTTACATTTATGACATACAAGATATACAAAATATACAGTACTGTTTAACAGAGATCCTAACAGAAACGATATACATTCGAGGGGGAGGAAACTGTACATTAGGAGGGGGTTGTGACTGGGGTCTTTCATCACACACACACAACAAAATAGAGCAGAACTATGTAACGATAAAGAGTTCGACAGCACGGGGTAAGTGTTTTAACACATTACGTCTTTATTTTCATCCGTTTATTTTTAACTCGTCCGGTCTACTCGACATTGTTGCGAATTAGGGCGACGTCAATGGTTCTTCAGAGTTTTAAATAAAGATTTGAAATTAAATTAAATTAATCAAGTTACTCGAACAGACCGACTGATTTATTTATTAGAAGCGGCGGCGTGATGGATAGAGACGGGAATAGATGTTCTGCAGAGGAATCGAAGAGGGTGGGAATGAAAGCAGTGTCTTGCTTAACGGAACACACCAACATTTTGGGAAATTTTAGCTCACCGTCAAGAAGATAGAGACCAGTTTCCTCTCTGCGCGTTCAGTAGAAAGCTATCTGGCTGCACGTTAGCCTAGCTTAGCACAATTAATGGAAGTGGACAGTGCCGGTTAACCTAGGCATTGTCCAACTAACACCTCTCCCGAAGGCTAACCGGCACTGTCCGCTTCCATTCATTGTGCTAAGCTAGGCTAACGTGCAGCCAGATAGCTTTCTACTGAGCGCACAGAGAGGAAACTGGTATCTATCTTCTTGTCTCTCTCTGGAGAAGACGGTGAGCTAATTTCCCAAAATGTTGGCGTGTTCCTTTAAGCAAGACACTGAACCCCCCGCCTGCACCCTACTGCCCTAAACAGACCCTTTAAGGCAGGGGTCTCAAACTCGCGGCGGCCCGCTGGATGATATTTTACGGCCCCCCGTACTTGACATCAAAGTTTAGTGTTTAGTGCTGCCCGCGAGCAACTTTTTGCAGAGTCGTTGCGCGAGAGTTGGAAGTTTTATTTATTTGATCGCTTGTAGGCTGTCCATAGCGCAGGCTCATGAGTCATGACCGCAACGTTACGTTAGTGACTTGGTTGAAAACGTGATTCCGGAGGAAGGAAAATATATCCCGTCACCCGCAGGCATCCTCTGCTATCTGAGATCTCCTCTGCAAGCAGTGCTCTGCCTGTCCGGCTGCACTGCTCCACACCGTCTGTGTCTGTGTACTCTGGTCCAATCACATTCAGCGTCCCGTCAGCGTCCCCCCCCCCCCCACCCACAGTCTGCGAATCAGAGGCAGAGCAGGGCGGGTCTTCACGGAATGCTTGTCGTCTCTTTCAACGGGTCCGAGTCAGTGGAGAGAGTTGACAGCGCATCTACAGGTAGTCTAATCTGCAGGTACTGTAGCTAGTAACCTCGTTACCAGTTTTATCTCCGTGATATAAATGTCGCTAGTAGCCTAGTTTTCGCCAGCAGGCAGTTAGTAGAAAAATGTGGCATGTAACATGTTCAAAGATGGCCAGTAAAAGAAAAGTCGACTGAAAAATATGCGTTCATCCTGAGTCCAGCACCAAACCAATGTGGCTAATATGCCATGTGAAGAGTGGCAATTTGAAAGGCCACTATGAAACAAAACAGTTATTTTGATGCAACCTTTCCTCAAAATTCAGCGCTAAGAACCAAAAAAATAAATGGAATGAAATCATCATATCAAGCTGCAAGCAGAATTTTTTTTTTTATCCACTTTTTCTCCTTATTTTCTATTTTTCTCCCATCCCAATTTCGCTGTTTCCAATTCTCCCCTCCCCTGTCTTGAACGTTGCTTGCATATGCCACCCACAGGTCGGTCGTAGGGAGGATAGAAGCCTTGCATCACGTGTCCCCTCCGGTACACGAGGAGGCAGCCTGTCACATCTTTTCACCTGCCAGCGCGGACTCTCATTCGGCGAGGTGTAACGTGTGGGAGGCTCACACTACCCCCGCTATTTCATGTCTCTGCTGTGCAGGCGTCCCCCAACCGACCTGTAGGAGTCGCTGTCCACAACGTCCAGATTACCACCCATCGACTTCCACCCGCTGACTCTGCCAATTGAGTTAGTATGACGGCCGGACCAAGCCGGAGGCAACGCCGACAGCCAGATTTGAACCCGGTGTCTCTTGCGTTGGTGACGAGCGCAATGTCCGCTGCGCCACCCAGCCGCCCGTCAAGCAGAATTATTGTTACATCTATGTCACAACGAGAAAAAGCAACCAAGTCCTCACTCAGTGGCATGGGTGTTGGCTAAACACAAGAAGCCATTCTCTGATGCATACATAATAAAATAATGTATGACTGAAGTAGGGCTGACCCCTATTAGTCGATTAGTCGACTAATCGGTCGAAAGGAGCCGTAGTCGACTGGCCAACCTCTTAGTCGAATATAATAATAAAAAAATAAAAAGATTTATAATTCTTCTTTTTTTTATCATTCTTTCCAAAAGAAAAGAGGCCTAGAAGCGTGGCTAACGCTAATGGCATGCATACCAGAGGCTAACTGCCTATGAAAACAGGCACAGAAAGAGGATTTCACCCGTCTAATGAACACACTAGACTAGACAAAATCAAGATGTATCCATCAGTGGACCAATTGCATGCTTTTGCAGAGGACAAGAAGCCTTCAGTCGACTCCTTCAGACATTAAGCACCCCCACAGCCCAAATGGAATGATACAAATTATTTCTTTTATTTTTTATCTTTTTTAAATATTATATATATATATATATATATATATATATATTTTTTTTTACCAATAGTCGACTAACGGCAAATTTTGGCCAATCATAGTCGACCATCCAAATCCTTAGTCGGGGACAGCCCTAGACTGAAGTGATGGAGACCATGTTTGAAGGCAAACAAAAGCAAATCCTCCAACCAGAATAACTGAAATACAGCTTTGTGAATAGAATAAAAAAAATGCACAGTGCATTTCCATAGCTGTGGATGAGTCCACTGACACCACTGAGAATGCTCAGTTGCTGGTGTTTGTGAGGTTTTAGTAAGTTTGTGAGAAGATTGGATCAGTTGTACTTTTTTTTGGAATACTTGAAACCCTTTTTTTTTAATACTTGATGCGGCCCAGCCTCACTACCTCCAGCCTCACCCAGACTCTACCTCCAGCCTCACCCAGACTCTACCTCCAGCCTCACCCAGCCTCTCCCTCCAGCCTCACCCAGACTCTCCCTCCAGCCTCACCCAGACTCTCCCTCCAGCCTCACCCGACTCTACCTCCAGCCTCACCCAGACTCTACCTCCAGCCTCACCCAGACTCTACCTCCAGCCTCACCCAGACTCTACCTCCAGCCTCACCCAGACTCTACCTCCAGCCTCACCCAGACTCTACCTCCAGCCTCACCCAGACTCTACCTCCAGCCTCACCCAGACTCTACCTCCAGCCTCACCCAGACTCTCCCTCCAGCCTCACCTCTCCCTCCAGCCTCACCCAGACTCTCCCTCCAGCCTCACCCAGCCTCTACCTCCAGCCTCACCCAGCCTCTACCTCCAGCCTCACCCAGCCTCTACCTCCAGCCTCACCCAGACTCTACCTCCAGCCTCACCCAGACTCTACCTCCAGCCTCACCCAGCCTCTACCTCCAGCCTCACCCAGACTCTACCTCCAGCCTCACCCAGACTCTACCTCCAGCCTCACCCAGACTCTACCTCCAGCCTCACCCAGACTCTACCTCCAGCCTCACCCAGACTCTCCCTCCAGCCTCACCCAGACTCTCCCTCCAGCCTCACCCAGACTCTCCCTCCAGCCTCACCTCTACCTCCAGCCTCACCCAGACTCTCCCTCCAGCCTCACCTCTCCCTCCAGCCTCACCCAGACTCTCCCTCCAGCCTCACCCAGACTCTACCTCCAGCCTCACCCAGACTCTACCTCCAGCCTCACCTCTCCCTCCAGCCTCACCCAGACTCTACCTCCAGCCTCACCTCTCCCTCCAGCCTCACCCAGCCTCTCCCTCCAGCCTCACCCAGCCTCTCCCTCCAGCCTCACCCAGCCTCTACCTCCAGCCTCACCCAGACTCTACCTCCAGCCTCACCCAGACTCTCCCTCCAGCCTCACCTCTACCTCCAGCCTCACCCAGCCTCTCCCTCCAGCCTCACCCAGACTCTACCTCCAGCCTCACCCAGACTCTACCTCCAGCCTCACCCAGCCTCTACCTCCAGCCTCACCCAGACTCTACCTCCAGCCTCACCCAGACTCTACCTCCAGCCTCACCCAGACTCTCCCTCCAGCCTCACCCAGCCTCTACCTCCAGCCTCACCCAGCCTCTCCCTCCAGCGGCCCCCAGACTCTACCTCCAGCCTCACCCAGACTCTACCTCCAGCCTCACCCAGACTCTCCCTCCAGCCTCACCCAGACTCTACCTCCAGCCTCACCCAGCCTCACCCAGCCTCTACCTCCAGCCTCACCCAGACTCTACCTCCAGCCTCACCCAGACTCTACCTCCAGCCTCACCCAGACTCTACCTCCAGCCTCACCCAGACTCTACCTCCAGCCTCACCTCTCCCTCCAGCCTCACCCAGCCTCTCCCTCCAGCCTCACCCAGACTCTACCTCCAGCCTCACCCAGACTCTACCTCCAGCCTCACCCAGACTCTACCTCCAGCCTCACCCAGACTCTACCTCCAGCCTCACCCAGACTCTACCTCCAGCCTCACCTCTCCCTCCAGCCTCACCCAGCCTCTCCCTCCAGCCTCACCCAGACTCTCCCTCCAGCCTCACCCAGACTCTACCTCCAGCCTCACCCAGACTCTACCTCCAGCCTCACCCAGACTCTACCTCCAGCCTCACCTCTCCCTCCAGCCTCACCCAGCCTCTCCCTCCAGCCTCACCCAGACTCTCCCTCCAGCCTCACCCAGCCTCTCCCTCCAGCCTCACCCAGACTCTACCTCCAGCCTCACCCAGACTCTCCCTCCAGCCTCACCCAGACTCTCCCTCCAGCCTCACCCAGACTCTCCCTCCAGCCTCACCCAGCCTCTACCTCCAGCCTCACCCAGACTCTCCCTCCAGCCTCACCTCTACCTCCAGCCTCACCCAGACTCTACCTCCAGCCTCACCCAGACTCTACCTCCAGCCTCACCCAGCCTCTACCTCCAGCCTCACCCAGACTCTACCTCCAGCCTCACCCAGACTCTCCCTCCAGCCTCACCTCTCCCTCCAGCCTCACCCAGACTCTACCTCCAGCCTCACCCAGCCTCTACCTCCAGCCTCACCCAGACTCTACCTCCAGCCTCACCCAGACTCTCCCTCCAGCCTCACCCAGACTCTCCCTCCAGCGGCCCCCAGCCTCTCCCTCCAGCCTCACCCAGCCTCTACCTCCAGCCTCACCCAGACTCTACCTCCAGCCTCACCCAGACTCTCCCTCCAGCCTCACCCAGACTCTCCCTCCAGCGGCCCCCAGCCTCTCCCTCCAGCCTCACCCAGACTCTCCCTCCAGCGGCCCCCCAGGTACTTTGAGTTTGAGACCCCTGCTTTAGTGAAGGGGTCGCGCATATGGAAAATTAAAACGACACTATGTGTAATATATGGCTGTAAATTCCTATAGAATATACAGGTGCAGCTCAATACATTTGAATATCGTGGAAAAGTCTATATATTTCGCTCTATTGATGCAGTAATTTGTGCAAAAGGAGAATATTTGTATTCGACTGGTCTTATGTAATATTCAAACTGTCTGAGATACTGAATTGATGAGCCGTGAGCCGTAATCATCCAAATTAAAACAAATAAAGGCTTGAAATATTTCACCTCGTGCGTAATGAATGAATCTATAATCTATGAGAGTTTTCGCTTTTTTAATTGAATTACTTTTCCATGATATTCTAATTGATTGAGCAGCACCTGTATATATATATATATATATACACCTGTATGATCCTACACAGTAATAATAATAATAATAATAATAATAATAGTTACGAAGGATCAGATTAAACCGAATATATATATTTATTTATTGATATATATTGCATAGTATTTGTATATCGTTTGATATCCCTTGTATATTCCTTGTACATATACACGGAATATCCCTTTAGTCTAGCCCATAATAGTTCATTCTCCTATTGGACAGCGGTCCACCGGCGCCAGGGACCGGCCCCCGGAGCCAAGTTCAAAGTCACCGATACGACAAGTCTGTACTTGCCCCGGCCCTGCCCAGGGATACGGCGACAGAAATGAGAGTGGCACTATTTGTTCACCGTGCGTATAAATACGGCGCAGGTGAATGTAGAAGACCCTTAGCCCCTTACCTCCGTACCCTTCGTGCACTTAGCATGTTACCGATAAGTTGAAGCCTCACCCACGATACAACGTGCGGTGAAGTATGGCCTGTTTGGCCTCAGAATAGAGCATCGGGACCGCGTGCGAATTAGTAACTGAATTGTCAGAGTTTGGCACTATACCGTCGAGTGCGACATATTTCTATTGAGTCTTTAATAGTCTATTGTGTATAGTGTATCGTGCGGTTAGAATTCTATAGTGACCAGCATCCCCAACGCTTTCTCGTATTAGCTAGAGTTCTTATCCAGGCTGGGCCGACCGCATGGCGCCTTCACCCGAGGAGACCTAGGCGAGAACCGTATGGACATGTACACTGGATTAATCTACCCGACGACTGCATAGCCTTTGCGGCTGGAATATATTTGCTTTGGTCCTATGATTTATGGAGCGGATAATCGCCGACGCCTGCACGTGTTGGATTTACCCCGAGAGGAGTCAAGTCGAGTCGGCGCTCAGAGAGCCTGGGGCCGCCTAGCTTTCTTCACTGTAGAGCTACAGTCTACAAGAGAACCAAGCTGTATTCGTCTGTGGATCAAGGGACTACTGCACCGGCTTCTGTACCTGAAGTCTCCCTAGTCATCGTTGACCAGATGTCCTACTACCGACAGATCTTCTACCCCCCTGCTGGCTTACAACCAGTGGGAACCCTTTCCAGTATCCCCGCTATCACTAGTGGACCATAGATATAATTCCCTAAGATTCAGGTTGTATAATTACCTCCTGCGTAACCAGATAATGGACATTCGTTATTGATTTGCCGACGCATACTCCTTTGCCTTACAAGTGCATTCAAAGAATAATGTAAAGTATCCTATGTACCTTTTGCTCCATTAAATACTTGATTAATACCTTTGACTGGAACCGATTTCATTGTGGGAAGTGTTCATCATATTCATATATCGTGTACTGTATGGCCAGTAATTAAAGTACATAAAGCGGTAGTGGTTTAATGATACCATACTTATCAATACAGTCAGGGAATTGTACCCCTCAGTTACAATAATAATAATAATAATGCATTCTATTTATAGGGCGCCTTTCAAGGCACTCTAGGTCGCCGTACAACAATTTAAAAACAGTTAAATTCATAATCACAGTACATTAAAATAAAAAAATATATATATAAAATCAGACAAAAAAAATGTAATCAGACATACGCCTGGTGGGTTTTGAGGTGGGTTTTACAGTGTCCCGTGAGCGCCACCTACCTCTGTGCACGGCAGACTCCAGGCAGAGCAGCAGGTAGGAGAGGCGCGCCTCACGGGCCCGGGGCACGTTGGCGTCGGCGCTGCAGCGGTACCTCCTCAGGTCGGACTTGCAGGCCTTGGCCAGTGAGTAGCTCACCTTGTAGTCCTGGGCGATCAGCTTCTGCCTGGTGGTGAGCGCCTCTCGGCACTGCGGCAAACACACACCCCCCGCGAGGAGCCGCCGTTAGCCCCCGCCGCTATGAAGCACGTTAGCAGCCCCCACAGTTGAGGGCCGGCGCCATATATGGCAAACGACAGGCTAAGAGAATAATCAGAGACTCTAGTCACCCGAACGACGGCCTCTTTGAACCGCCGCTGCGGTCAGGCAGGCAGGCAGGCGCTGCCGGAGTCTCGTGGCCGGGCACAGAGAGGCTCAGAAGGAGCTTCTGTCCCCCGGGCCATCAGGATGCTCAACGACTCTATGTAACACAACCCATCATCTACACTAGGGCTGCAAAGATTAGTGAAAAATCGTCGACGAGATATTGTTGCGTCGATTAGTCATTAAAAAAAATAAAAAATACAAATTATTATAATTTTTTTTTTCTTTTTTTTTTAACTACCTATCTTTGTGAAAGTGGCTTCTCAGCTCTGGTCCAGCCAGCTGAAGACTTCTTAGCTTAACATAACAGACCGACAGTAAGTTTGGGGGAACTAATGGGATAACTGGGGATGTTGTTTGGTCCTGACAAGAGTCTCAAAGCAACTCTGAGGTCATGCTCAATGTCCAATCTGTTCCTCTGCTTTGTCTTCAGCTGGACCAGAGCTGAGAAGCCACTTTCACAAAGATAGGTAGTTTAAAAAAAAATATATATATATATATATATATATATATTTTTTTTAATAGTTGTTTTTCGATTAGTAGACTAATCGAAAAAATAATCGACAGATTAGTCGACTACCAAAATAGTCATTAGTTGCAGCCCTAATCTACACACACATCCACATGCACACACTCACTTTAAACAAACACTCACTTTACTCACTTTAACACACTTTATATTTATCTATTATTAAAGAGATTTGCACCACATTCATACCTCATTTGCACCCTACCCCAAGTTTTGTACCTCACTGTTACTCATTTTACTCTGCATTGTATATTGTATATATTAGGGCTGCAACTAGCGATTATTTTGGTAGTCGACTAATCTGTCGATAATTTTTTCGATTAGTCGACTAATCTAACGATTATTTCGGTCACACCCTCCGTCTCTGCTTCCTGTGGGCGCGGCTCCTTTTCCGGGCTCTTAGCAGACTTCTTAGCTTAACATAACAGACCGACAGTACGTTTGGGGGAACTAATGGGATAACTGGGGTTGCAACAAAAGTGCAACTAGGGCTAAAAACACAATGAAATAAAATAATAATAATAATAATAATAATAATAATAATAATAATAATAATAATAATAATAATAATAATAATAATAATAATAAATAATATATCCTTCTTAGCTTAACATCCCAGGAAACTAATGGGATAACTGGGGATGTTGTTTGCTCGTGACAAGAGTCTCAAAGTCTGGGGTGATGGTAGACAAAGCAACTCTGAGGTCATGCTCACTGTCCAATCTGTTCCTCCGCTCTGTCTTCAGCTGGACCAGAGCTGAGAAGCCACTTTCACAAAGATAGGTAGTGCAAAAAAATATAAAATAAAAAAAGATTTTTTTACGACGCATCGATCCATAAATTCTGCGTCGACGAGTTTTTATGATCGACGTCATCGATTATGTCGACTAATCATTGCAGCCCTAGTATATATGTATATTGACTTTATCTACTTTTTACTTCTTAATTATTTGACTTACTTTCTCTTTACTGTATGTACAGTAGCACACTCTCAGGGGCTCAGAAGGAACAAGCATTTCATTATAAAGTATCCTGTATTTTGTTCTGACAAATAAAAACAAACTTGAAACCTTGAACATCATATCATGTTATATATTTTTTCCATCATCAGCAAATAACAGTAACAGCCGCTACACTTTCCATACTGTTTTTAAAAGGTTCTTTTCTGATTCTGACTGAAGCCTGCAGAAGCCAAATAGTTCACTGAGGTTTACTGCAAGTAGGGTCGGGTACCGTACTCTGTGCTTTTTAAGGGTGCCGACCGAATTACACCGGTACTACCGAGTACGATTCACGCTAGATCAATCGGTACCAAATATCGGAGTTTAGTATAAGAGTGTAATATTACTAGACAAGAGGGAGCCTTTTAAATATATATATATTACCGTCCCGTCTCTTGGGTCTTTGGAAAGACCAGACGAGGTCAGAGGAGTTTGATCATATTTACTGAGGACGGCCAGATAATGTTGATATTTAAACATTTACAAACACAATACATGATCATGTGATTTATTTTGTGTGGCGTGTTACAACAATGAATAACTAAATGTTCTAAATAAATAACAAATGTAGAAGTTTGGACTCATTTTTCTACAACTGAAATTAAATCTTTTATTACACAGAGAGAGTTAAGTACCAAAAAAAGGTACAGATACCGACTTCCAGGAACTAGTACTGGTACCGGTATCGGTTCAAATGCGAACGGTACCCAACCCTACCTATAAGATTCCGAAAGTATTTATTTTCAGTACGTCTCAAAACAACAAGAGAACAAAATAACCCTGCAAAGCTCCTTCCTCATTTCTTTTTCCGTTTTTCTCCCCTCCCAATGTTGGTCGTTATGCAAATTCCCAATCCCCTTCCTGGTCGTTGCGCACTCTACCCCCTACCGTCGGTCCGGGAGGGCGGAGACTATCACATGCTTCCTCCGACACATGTGTAGCCAGCCCACCGCTTCTTTTCACCTGGCAGCGCGGACTCTCACTGGGAGAGTGTAAGGTGTGGAGGGTGACACTACCTCTCCCAGATCCTTCCCTCGCTGTGCAGGCGCCCTGACCGACCTGTAGGAGTCGCTGTTTACAACGACCAGGACCCACCCTCGCCGGGTTTCCCACCCGCTGACACTGCCAATTGTGTCAGTATGGACGGTCGACCAACCCGGAGGCACCACAGCCGGATTCAATCCCACTGTCTCTGTGGTGGTAGACAGACGCTTAGTCCGCTGCGCTGCCCGGCCGCCCCTCCTTCATTTGTAATAAATCATTCATATCACATAGAAGTCCTCAACCTAGGTGTCATTCTCTGGACTCCACACTCATTTGTCCCCCACATCAAATCCGTCACTAAATCAGCCTTTTTTTCACCTCAAGAACATGTCTAGACTCGGGCGGCTGAGACCCTCATCCACGCCTTCATCACCTCCCGCTTGGACTACTGTAATGGGTTCCTATCCGGGGTGACCCACAAAGCCCTGGACAGGCTCCAGTACGTTCAGAACTCAGGGTTCTAACCCGCACCAAACCCTGGCAGCACAGCCCCCCCCCCCCCCCCCCCCCTCATACACCTCCACTGGCTTCCTGTAAAATATCGTGTCACCTTCAAGATCCTCCTGCTCACATATAAGTCCCTCCACACCACCGCCCCTCAATACCCATCAGACATTCTCCACACCTACACCCCCTCCTGGGAACCTCCGCTCCTCTGACACAGGCTTACTCGCCGTCCCACAAGCCAGGTTGCGGACCTTCAGGGACAGGGCTTTTAGTGTAGCTGCCCCCCACCCTCTGGAACTCCCTCCCCATGGACATCCGAAATGCTAACTCGCTTGTCTAGTTTAACAACCTGCTGAAGACCCACCTCTTCACCCAGGCCTCTGGTCTCCGCTGCTCTGGAGTGTCCTATTCATTTTGTTTTTGTTCCGTTCCGTTTGTTCCGTTTTTGTATTTAGTTTCTTAGTTTAGGTCACCTTTATCTCTCCCCTCCCCCTGTTTTTGTAAAGTGCCTTGGGTACACGAAAAGAGCTATATAAATTCAGGCCATTATTATACAAGCTCATGATAATTCAGTATAGTTTCAGTATTTTTTTTACTGTATTTATTTACTGTATATTTTATTCTATTCTTAGGCAATTTGCTTTGTTATTCTTATTCGTGACTTGTTCCGTCTAAATGTTTAATGTGAGCGATTTGCAGTGTCAAATTTCCCCGCGGGATAATAAAAGTATTTCTATTCTATTCCATTCTATTTGGAGGTATTGTTTCGTTGCCCAGCCCTACTTCATGGGACTAGATTCTATTTAGACAACAATGGAAAACAACTGCCATGGATCCCATGTGCTCATCCTCCAGGGAGAGAGACGCAGCAGCACTCACCCTCTCAGACATGGCCTCCTCAAACTTGTGGTTAAACAGACACTTGTAGACTCTTCCCTCTCCGGCTGGCGTCTGCAAATCAAAACACACGCCGCACACGTTCGTGAGGCGACAACAATACATTTTTTCAATATCATTTCACACAAGTTCTTGCTCCGGGATGACTCACTCATCGCAATCAAACTCTTTCGAATCCAGAATAAGGAAGATGTTGGTTCCCACAGGATTTTGTGAGACTATGGGGGGTGAACCTGGGACCCTGTAGGGGGGTCCGGGGGCATGCCCCCACCGGAACTATTATTTTTTTGTACATTTTAAAGTTAAATGCATCAATCTGGTGCACTTAGAGCAAAATAAAGAGGCCAGATCTATGATGAACGTTGTGCTCAAAACACTAAATCGACTAGACTGCAGTGGTTCCCAATCCTCTCCTCGAAGCACCCCAGCCGCTCAATGTATTTGTTCAATTCCACCACCAGCACACCTGATTCAACTTAACAAGCCCTTTATTAGTTGAATCAGGTGTGCTGGTGGTGGAATTTAACAAATACATGGAACGGCTGGGGTGTCTCGAGGAGAGGTTTGGGAACCACTGGACTAGAGCAGGGGTTCCCAAAGTGGAGGCCGCGAGCCGCCGCGGGGGGGGGGGGGGGGGCAGTGTTTATAGTTGCAGCAGCGCAATAGTTCGATAACCTAGGTGGGGAACAACCAGGAGATCACTGCAACTCACACAAGTTTGATCTCAAGTGACTACCTGGTCAAATAAAGGTTAAATAAAATAAAAATCTCTCTCTCTCTCTCTCACACACACACAAAGGGAGCCGCATGTGATTGGTGGAGGCGGGACCCTTACAAAAAAACTGTTGTTGCTAATCATTGACACATGCTAGCCTGTAATAATCCCCCCCCAGAAAAATATACTTTGCATTTGATATATTGCAAATATATGCCATCACACACACTGGCATTTAAAGGGTAAGAATTATAAAATGAATAATGTGGTGTTATGATCAGGGCTGAAGTTGAATAAAAGATTGTATTTTTTTCAATCTGACATTACAAAAAAACCGAAAATCCATCAAAATCAGTGTTGTTGCTAATCATACATATGCTAACCTGTTTTTTAACAGTAATTTGTGATGCCATCACAAACACTGGCATTTAAAGGGTACAAATAAAAAAAAATCCTGCACCAGAATGCAGGAAATTAAGTCTTTGTAACAAGAAATGTCCTGGTGGGGGACCCCCAGACCCCCTGCTTAAAAAGTGGCCTGACTGGGGCTATATTTTGCACTATATTTCCTGGCCTGAATGATTTCCCCAGTCCGGCCCTGGTTAAAAGCCTCCAATGCTTATTAGTGTGTGTGCGTTTGAACGTTTGCATGTTTCAACCATACATTTCCATTCATTAAAAAAAAAAAATTATAATTTTTTTTAGCTCCTATAATAGTGGGGGTCGCGGCTCTCTGACACCGTTATTTGGGGGTCGCGGCCTGAAAAGTTTGGGAACCCCTGGACTAGAGCAGACATTTGAGCCATCAAAGAAATGAAGCAAAAGTGGTTACCTGTGTTGAACTGGTTTATTTTTTAGAAAATAAAAAAATATAGTGGATTACTATTACGACTATTACCACTGCCAATACTACTGATACATCCCTATTGGCAAACTTTATATATATAAAAAAAAAAAAATTATAAAAAAATCGGTTCATTATACAATTGTGGCGAGACAAACTAGACTGTGGTGGGGTTAGAACTGGGCTCACGTGTTCACAGAAGACAAACTAGACTGTGGTGGGGGTTAGAACTGGGCTCACGTGTTCACAGAAGACAAACTAGACTGTGGTGGGGGTTAGAACTGGGCTCACGTGTTCACAGAAGACAAACTAGACTGTGGTGGGGGGTTAGAACTGGGCTCACGTGTTCACAGAAGACAAACTAGACTGTGGTGGGGGTTAGAACTGGGCTCACGTGTTCACAGAAGACAAACTAGACTGTGGTGGGGGTTAGAACTGGGCTCACGTGTTCACAGAAGACAAACTAGACTGTGGTGGGGGTTAGAACTGGGCTCACGTGTTCACAGAAGACAAACTAGACTGTGGTGGGGGTTAGAACTGGGCTCACGTGTTCACAGAAGACAAACTAGACTGTGGTGGGGGTTAGAACTGGGCTCGGGTGCTCCAGTAGCACACCATGTTACCGCGCTCGCGCGGGACTCCGTGCTGCGTCGCGGATCTGGTTGACTCCGAGTTCGATTCCCGGACCCGCCGTCATTTGCCGAATGTCTCCCCCTGCTCTCTCTCCCGTTTCACCCTGCAACTGTCGGTCATGCTTGACCAGGAAAGCGATAAACGCTAAAAAATAAAAAGTTTAAAAAAAAAGAACTGGGCTCACGTTTTCACAGAAGCGCTCGCGGTCGTCCCGGCAGGAGAAGTAGAGGTAGCGGTCCAGGTGGAAGTCGTCGGACGACAGCTCGGCCACGCGCATGATGGCCTTCTTGCACTCGTCCCTGATGGGGTGGGCCCCCCCCGCCTGCTCCTCGGCCTCCCGCACCAGGCCCTTCTCCAGACACGCGATCACCTCCCCCTGGGAGTGCACGTCCTGTGGGGGAGGGGGGGGCACACACAGGGGAGAGAGGACGGGACACCTTCAGTAACACGGCACCAAACTAACAAACATATCAAATGTTTTTATTAAAAAGAAAAAGATATTATTTTCAATGCGTCAAGGACGACCACTGTCAACTGTTTGACGATGATTTCCAGTGACAAGGTCGTTAACCCTTTCACCGCCGCACTACCAAACGGTTAACCCCCTTTCACTGCGACAATACACAGAAGGTTAACCCTTTCACTGTCACACAACAGCAGGTTAACCGACGGTAGTGTGATAGTAAAGGGTTAACCAACCGTCTGTAGTGTGGCAGTGAAAGGGTTCAAAGGAAAAAGAAAAGATTATCTTCACGCGTCGTCGAGGACGACGACTACCCACGGGCCAACCGTTTGATGATTATTTCTAGTGACAAGGTCGTTAATCACCACATTATTCACACGGGGAGAGCGGGAGGCGACGGACTGTAACGTGTAAAAGGCTGAGTCTGTGGTTGTTGTAAGTGGCCGAGAGCCAGCGCGTCACTGCGGAGAGTGGAAACACACGTCGGCCAACACGCCTCGGGCTAGAACCCCCCCCCGATCTGGACCAGAACACCTTGTGTGTGGACTCGTTCCGACAGACAGACGGGGGGGGGGGGCTGCCGGATCATCAACTGAAACCCACCGGCTAGTCCGCTCATATCTGCCGGCTAGCTCTATATATACATAGCCCCCCCCCCCCACACCAAAAACCCGGAGAGGCAGGAGCAATTTGCAATAAGCCGCCATGACCAATTCCTGATAATGAACCCAACTTCATTCTCGCTCGTGGAATAAATAATTAGCCCCGAGCTATAATTGCAATGTCTTATCGCATAACACTTTATCCAACAATGAGCCCTGTGCCGAACAGGCTTATGTGGGTTTTCAGTTTAGCTCGGCGGTAGGCAAAAATGCATTCTGGGAAGAGATTGATTATGTGTGGGTTGGTGACACGGTTTCTTTTTCGTTCATGGTTCAACTGGAGTCTTCGTGGATTTGTTACTGGCGACCGACTCGATAGTTTGAGACACCCGCTGCTTTTGTCTTGTGCCTGGATGCACCGCTGCAGCACGTACAGATGTATGGCATAGAATAGGCAATATAATGCATTTCCTTGTATTTTTAATACCCCAACAGTCTGTCATTCAGAAGTCACCTTGTCTCCAGTGTTATGTCACAGTGACTTTAATGAACAGTGAAGTCACCTTGAACAATGATGCTGATATACAGTTAAGAATGAGTCATTCGACTGGGCGGCTGGGTGGCGCAGCGGACATTGCGCTCGTCACCAACGCAAGAGACACCGGGTTCGAATCCAATCAAATATTGTTAAATATGGTTAACCCTTTCACTGCCGCACTACCGAAATGGTTAACCCTTTCACTGCGGCGACACACACAGAAGGTTAACCCTTTCACTGCCACGCGACAGCCGGTTAACCCGACCGTCGGTTGTGAGATAGTAAAGGCAGGGTTAACCTTCTGTCGTGTGGCAGTGAAAGGGTTAAATGACTGTGCAGATGATGACCGAGTACACGACCGCCACCCCTCCCCGCCGTATGTATATTTCTCTCCCCGCCGTATGTATATTTCTCTCCCACCCACCCACCCCCTCCAAATGTACAGTCTCCACCCCACCGTATGTATATTTCTCTCCCACCCACCCACCCACCCCCTCCAAATGTACAGTCTCCACCCCACCGTATGTATATTTCTATCCCACCCACCCACCCACCCCCTCCTAATGTACAGTCTCCACCCCACCGTATGTATATTTCTCTCCCGCCCACCCACCCACCCCCTCCAAATGTACAGTCTCCACCCCACCGTATGTATATTTCTCTCCCACCCACCCACCCCCTCCTAATGTACAGTCTCCACCCCACCGTATGTATATTTCTCTCCCACCCACCCACCCCCTC
The DNA here is from genome assembly GCF_963971535.1 of Notolepis coatsorum. Lineage (NCBI taxonomy): Eukaryota > Metazoa > Chordata > Actinopteri > Aulopiformes > Paralepididae > Notolepis > Notolepis coatsorum. The sequence goes on from NC_140182.1 coordinate 4,039,219, forward strand.
CTAATGTACAGTCCCCTCCCCATCATATGTATATACTCTGTCAGGATCTAGGGGTAACAGTACTGTATATTTGAATACCGTTTATGTCACAAATGTATCAGTACTAAATACCTGTATGTCCCTATGCCATAAATGTCATGTATGTCGTGTATGTCATAAATGTCAATATGAATTGAAAACGGGGGACCCTGATGGAAACAAGACAAAAGTCTTTCTCTGGTCTGCATCCCCTTATTAACAATTGTGTGTATTGAGCCGTACTGTATTGTACCCATTCTGCAATCTGTTAAATAAAGTTCTCATTCATTCATTCATCCACCTTGTCTCCGGTGCTGATGCTGCCGCAGTGCAGCGTGTTGATGTCGTCGCGACACTTGTCCATGAAGCCACAGATGAGGCGGTAGTCGCTGAAGACGATGGTGGTCATCTTGGTGATGTACTGGCTGCACTGGTACTCGCTGATGTTGCCACGGTGGTCCACCAGGCAGGACACCAGGAAGCCCTTCCCCCGCTCCTCCACCGCACACTCTTTGATCTGGGGGGGGGGGGGGGGGGGGGGGGGGAAGCGGATCGGATGATCATCATAATAACTAGGGATGTCCGATATTATCGGCCGATATCGGCAGTAAAATGTGATATCGGAAAATATCGGTATCGGTAAAAAAATATATATATATATATATATATTTTTTTTTTTTTTTTACATTTATTTAACCTTTATTTACCCAGGCAAGCAAGTAAGAACCAATTCTTATTTTATTTATTGTCAAAAGTATGCATGTTGGTTTAATTCTACAACAAGAGATATGTAATGTTAATTTTTACTTTTTTAATTATCATATTTTGCACAGATAATGCTTACATTTAGAAAGCCTTTTGAATGCATCCAGTGAAATGATTAGTTACCTGAAATTATTCAGTTTTTTTGGGGGGAAACCCTGCATATATCGGTATCGGTTGATATCGGTATCGGTATCGGAAATTAAGAGTTGAACAATATCGGAATATCGGTATCGGTAAAAAAGCCAATATCGAGCATCCCTAATAATAACCAAACTGATACATGATGCTGATCTACGTCTTCTCCCTCTTCTTCACGTCCTCCGACTGCTCTCGGCCTCACGAACAACAGGCCTAAATATGATAACAATTAACATATGAAGAGGTGCATGATGGGTGATGGGCTAAACTCATTTAGTGATGATACCAGCCGAGAGCAGTGATGACACTATAGAGCAGTGATGGTATGGCAGTGTTTCCCATTAATCACCTAGACTGTGGGGGCCCGCCACAGTCTAATTAGTCCCGCCACCGTTTTATAATGAACCAAAAAAAAGAAATGTAATTAAAAAAAACGTTTTTTTTTTTTTTTAATATACAGTTTGCCAATAGGGATGTATCAGTAGTATGATATCAACACAGGTAGCCACTTTTGCTTCATGCACTTTTGCTTCATGCTCTAGCCCAGCCGTTCCATTATTTGTTCAATTCCACCACCAGCACACCTTGATTCAACTAATAAAGGGCTTCAGGGGAGGAAATTAGGCCACTTTACTGGCCAAATGCTAGTATTTTTTACGTTTGGCTGGTAAAAAAAATCAGATACCCGCCAGTTGGCTGGTAAGCCAAAAAGTTAGTTTCCTCCCCTGCTGGCGAGTATACAAAAAAATAAAACATTCTGCAATCACTGCACTGGCAAACGGTGCGCGTCTTCTGAGTGTTCGCTTTAGTTGACAGTGCCACGAGAGCACTGCACAAGACCACCCGCGGACATATAATGTTTAATAAAAGTTCGCGCAGTACTGGCCAACCCGCGGACATATAATAATAAAAGTCCTGCGGTACTAGGCTAGCCATCAGGAGCACTCGCAAACAGATAACGTTAAACACAGCAGAAGATGGAAAACAGACAGACTGACCAACGGGGAACTGCATCCAACCCTAGTACAACCCTCGAGTATAAGTTACTAAGGACACATTTAAATCACAGAGGTGTAATGTTAGTCTACTGGAACTGTATACAGTGGTTAGCTTCTAGTTAGCGTTTTAGCTATAGCTGCTTGCTAGCTAACGTTAGCCCCGTGTGCTCAAAGCAGCCAGCTAGGTGTATCCGTTGACTATAATGTTTCCAAAAAAGCACCGGACTACGACGTAAGGTTAGACAATTTATTTCATGCTCAAAAGCCCCTGGCTTGCACATCGCAGTCACGAAAGGGGCTAGCTCAAGTGCACTGTGCACAACAACCCAACTGACGTTACCACAACACTTGACGGTACTTCACAGCACTGTCGTAAGACCACCGTGCTGTCTTAAAGGCACAGTGTGCCTACCCAGATACATACACAACATTGACGCGGCTTGACATACAAAGAAGTAATTATCACAATTAGCGATTTTTTTTGTCTGGTAAAAAATCTGTTTGGCTGGTAAAAAAAATCAGATACTCGCCAGTTGGCTGGTAAGCCAAAAAGTTAGTTTCCTCCCCTGAAGGGCTTGTTAAGTTGAATCAGGTGTGCTGCTGGTGGTGGAATCGAACAAATACATTGAACGGCTGGGGTGCTTCGAGGAGAGGATTGGGAAGCTCTAGTCTAGTGGATTTTGTGTTTTGAGCACAAAGTTCATCATAGATCCGGCCTCTTTATTTTGCTCTCAAAGTGCACCAGATTGATGCATTTAACTTTAAAATGTACAAAAAAAATTACGGGGGGGGGGGCATGCCTGTGGGAAACACTGTATGGTATAGTAGCACTTTATGGCACCTATCTCTTTTAATCTTTTAATCAGTGAATCATATTAGTGTCCTATCGAATTAAATCCGTTTTTACTGAATTAGACTAGGTGTTATTGAAATGGATTAGTTTGCCGTTGAATCGATTCACTGTTTTATTGAACGTTTTTGACCGATTCGTTTCTACTGGATTTTTTATTGAATCAGGTTGTATGTCTGTCATGAGGATCAGTATTTATTTATTTAGTATATATATCTAGTTCAAATGGCTATAACTGAGACCCGAGTACTATGTCGATGGTAAAATTACAATAAACATAATTTTGACTTTGACGACACTGTTGCTGAATCTCTCACCACTCACCTCTGTGATTGTCGTCTTGCACACCTCCACGGCCACAGACTCGAACTTGGGGTCAGTGGTCAGATTAAACTTGTAGTTCCACAGGAGCTGGAGGAGACGTGAGAGAACATGATGTCTATCACACCTATAACATGTCTACGATATCTATAACACACCTATAACATGTCTACGATATCTATAACACACCTATAACATGTCTACGATATCTATAACACACCTATAACATGTCCACGATATCTATCACACCTATAACATGTCCACGATATCTATCACACCTATAACATGTCTACGATATCTATCACACCTATAACATGTCTACGATATCTATAACACACCTATAACATGTCCACGATATCTATCACACCTATAACATGTCCACGATATCTATCACACCTATAACATGTCTACGATATCTATAACACACCTATAACATGTCTACGATATCTATAACACACCTATAACATGTCTACGATATCTATAACACACCTATAACATGTCTACGATATCTATCACACCTATAACATGTCTACGATATCTATAACACACCTATAACATGTCTACGATATCTATAACACACCTATAACATGTCCACGATATCTATCACACCTATAACATGTCTACGATATCTATCACACCTATAACATGTCTACGATATCTATAACACACCTATAACATGTCCACGATATCTATCACACCTATAACATGTCCACGATATCTATCACACCTATAACATGTCTACGATATCTATCACACACCTATAACATGTCCACGATATCTATCACACCTATAACATGTCTACGATATCTATCACACCTATAACATGTCTACGATATCTATCACACCTATAACATGTCTACGATATCTATAACACACCTATAACATGTCTACGATATCTATCACACCTATAACATGTCTACGATATCTATCACACCTATAACATGTCCACGATATCTATCACACCTATAACATGTCTACGATATCTATCACACACCTATAACATGTCCACGATATCTATCACACCTATAACATGTCTACGATATCTATCACACCTATAACATGTCTACGATATCTATCACACCTATAACATGTCTACGATATCTATAACACACCTATAACATGTCTACGGTATCTATAACACACCTATAACATGTCTACGATATCTATCACACCTATAACATGTCTACGATATCTATCACACCTATAACATGTCTACGATATCTATAACACACCTATAACATGTCTACGATATCTATCACACCTATAACATGTCCACGATATCTATCACACCTATAACATGTACACGATATCTATCACACCTATAACATGTACACGATATCTATCACACCTATAACATGTCTACGATATCTATCACACCTATAACATGTCTACGATATCTATAACACACCTATAACATGTCTACGATATCTATCACACCTATAACATGTCTACGATATCTATCACACCTATAACATGTCTACGATATCTATCACACCTATAACATGTCTACGATATCTATCACACCTATAACATGTCTACGATATCTATAACACACCTATAACATGTCTACGATATCTATCACACCTATAACATGTCTACGATATCTATCACACCTATAACATGTCTACGATATCTATAACACACCTATAACATGTCCACGATATCTATCACACACCTATAACATGTCTACGATATCTATCACACCTATAACATGTCTACGATATCTATCACACCTATAACATGTCTACGATATCTATCACACCTATAACATGTCCACGATATCTATCACACCTATAACATGTCTACGATATCTATAACACACCTATAACATGTCTACGATATCTATCACACCTATAACATGTCTACGATATCTATCACACCTATAACATGTCTACGATATCCATCACACCTATAACATGTCTACGATATCTATCACACCTATAACATGTCTACGATATCTATCACACCTATAACATGTCTACGATATCTATAACACACCTATAACATGTCTACGATATCTATCACACCTATAACATGTCTTTGTCTACGATATCTATAACATGTCTACGGTATCTATAACATGTCTACGATATATATAACATGTCTACGATATCTATAACATGTCTACGATATCTATAACATGTCTACGATATCTATAACACGTCTACGATATCTATATCTATAACATGTCTACGATATCTATAATATGTCTACGGTATCTATAACATGTCTACGATATCTATAACACGTCTACGGTATCTATAACATGTCTACGGTATCTATAACATGTCTACGATATCTATAACATGTCTACGGTATCTATAACATGTCTACGGTATCTATAACATGTCTACGATATCTATAACATGTCTACGGTATCTATAACATGTCTACGATATCTATAATCAAAGTAACAGCGATCAGAGCTGGTAACTGTAGGAGGAAATCCTAAATTAGATATCCACCATTTGAAAAAAATAAAGTCTCCCCCTCTCTCTCTCTCCCCCTCCGTCCCTCCCCCTCCCCCCCTCCATCTCCCTCTCTCTCCCCCTCCCTCCCTCGCCCTCCCCCTCTCCATCTCCCTCTCCCTCCCTGCCGCTCTCTCCATCTCTCTCCCCCTCTCTCCCCCTCCCTCTCCCTCCATCTCTCCCCCCTCCCTCTCTCCCCCCTCTCCCCTCCCCATCTCCCTCCCTCTCTCCCTCCCCCCTCTCTCCCTCCCTCTCCCCTCCCTCTCTCTCCCTCCCTCTCTCCCCCTCTCTCTCCCTCTCCCTCCCTCTCCCCCCTCTCCCCCCCCTCTCCCCTCCCTCTCTCTCTCTCCCTCTCTCTCCCCTCTCTCCCTCTCTCTCCCCTCTCTCCCTCTCTCTCCCTCTCTCCCTCCCTCTCCCCCCTCTCCCCTCTCTCTCTCCTCTCCCTCTCCCTCTCCCCTCCCTCCCTCCCTCCCTCCCTCTCCCCCTCCCTCCCTCCCTCCCTCCCTCCCAGGGCTAGGAGTTCAGAACACTTACATGGTTGCAGTCAGCAGCGATCTCCAGTTCCTGTGGGAAGAAGAGAGGAGAGGTGAGACTTTGATCGTCAACGACAGAAACAGTTGAAGGCTTCAGAGTAGGGATGCCCCGATCGTTATCGGCCGATAATCAGTATAAAAATGCGATCGTGATCGGTGATAATGCTTTATTTTCGCCGATCGTCAAAACCGATCGAAAAACGAGATCTCACTCGCTGAGTTCTGTCTCAGACGCTCCGTCTCCTCCTCCCTTCCCCGTGTAAACAAGCTCGGGCAATAGTCTGCTCTAACCTAGTGAGCTAACGTTAGCTACCGTTATGGTTTAAACAGAATGACCCAGTCAACTATTCACTTTTAGTTTAATACATGAGGCATTGTTAACGGTATCTAGCCGGCTAGCTACTGATAGCTCCTGATATCAACAAATGCTCCAGCAATAGTCTAGTAGACGTGCATGATAGCTCATGTTAGCGCACGTTAGCTCACGTTAGCTCACTGTTCAAAACTAAACGTCCCATTAAACTAAATAGTTCACTGAGGCGTTGTCTTAACATTATATAGCCGGCTAGCAGTAGCTACAGATAGCTCCTGATATCAATGTCTTATAACATTGATTCGATGCGTATTCGAGCCCCGGCTTGCATCGCAGTCACTAACGGGGCTAGCTGAGGGAGTAGGGTATATCTGCAGAGCCGCAGATATACCCTGCTGAGGGCATGCTGAATGTGATTTGATCAAAGCAGAGTATACACACAGACAGTGGAGACAGCAAGCATTTTGACTTGTTGCGTGGTGGCGATGTCTCGCAGATAATACAACTACAAGTATAATTATATAATATATATATTTTATAATAAAAAAAATATATATATATTTATATAAAAAAAAAAAAAATTAATCAAAAACGATCGATATCGGATCGGTATCGGCCGATATGGCTCAAGACGATCGGTGATCGGTATCGGTGGCAAAAAACGTGATCGGGGCATCCCTACTTCAGAGGAGACAATATATTCGTGGAGATAAAGCGATCATTGTGCCGCATGCCGCGTTGCTCTCGTGTTGTCTCGTGTTGTAAACGCAGCGCACCCTTCCTTCACAGCGGTGCGCTCGCTCGCCCCTCCCCCTTCAGCTCGTGTTGAGAGAGGGAGGAGGGAGCCACTTGTGTGTTGGGCAATGGGCCTGGTCTACAAGATACACCACACCACTCAGGTACCCATGTACATGTCGAAATACTTCCCAAAAGGTCAGTGAATTCCACGACCACAACACCAGAGGGAGCTCCACAAATCATGTTCAACCCAGTTTTTTAAGTAAGTAAAGAGGCCTATGTTCATATCGGTGAGCACAATTTGTAAGACAAATATACAGTATTTTCATAAAAATATATATATATATATTACAAAAAAAAATATATAATTAAAAAAAATGTTACCAGAAATATCGGTATCGGTCGATTGTGTTAGTTGAACAATCGGTGGCAAATTTTCATATCGGTGCATCCCTAATTGGAGTGGATGTGGGCATTCAAGGGGGTAAAAAGGAAAACACGGCTGGCTCCCAAAGTGTTGATCATGATTTTTAATATCAAGCAAAATGATCGTGATTTTTGGCATAAATCGAGCAGCAGCCCTACATAGAGCCAAATGTGTACTCCCAGAGTACACACACACACACACACACACACACACACACACACACACACACACACACACACACACACACACACACACACACACACACACACACACACACACACACACACACACACACGAATGCAATCAGAGATGTGATTAGGTCCTCCTGGTACCTCATCAGCAGTGGTCTAATCTAACTGAAGCTGTAAATGGTAAACGGCTGCATTTATAAAGCAGCTTTTATCCAAAGCGCTTTACGATTTGTTCCTCACATTTCTACCCGTTCACTCACACATTCACACACCGACGGCGGAGGCGACCGTACAAGGTGCCGACCTGCTCATCTGGAGCAATTAGGGGGTTAAGTGCCTTGCTCAAGGACACATCGACGACGCGCTGCCCGGGAATCGAACCGGGAACCTCCGGATTGCCAGACGACTGCTCTACCTCCCGAGCCACGGTGTGAACAGCGGCGCCCGCGATAAGCCGCTGCCATTCAGTGACTGTTCAACTTCCAGTGTGTTTCAGCTGCTGAGAGTTACACACGGTGACCACACGGTGACCACACGGTGCCCACACGGTGCCCACACGGTGACCAACACGGTGACCACACGGTGACCACACGGTGACCACACGGTGACCACATGGTGCCCACACGGTGACCACACGGTGCCCACACGGTGCCCACACGGTGACCACACGGTGACCACACGGTGACCACACGGTGACCACATGGTGACCACACGGTGACCACACGGTGACCACACCCACCACACAGGACAGGGGTTGGACAGGACGGGTGCGTGTGCGTGTGGCCGTACATGTCCTGTGTATACGACACCTTTCCATCAGCCGTCTCAGAGCAGCTGCACGATGACGGAACACTGTAGAGACTCTGAGTAGAGTATGCTGTAGGGCTGGGCGATATAACGATAATTATCGCGATATATTTTAATAATCGATATAAAAAAATATATATATAAAAAAAAAAAAAAAATTTTGTCTTTTCCCTTCTGACCTGCAACAGGGCAGTTTTAAAACCAGAGACAGTGGACAGACTTGTCTTTCTTGCCTGTAACTTAAAGTAATGGCTTTGCTTGTCCAAATGACAATACTGACCAAATTGAGATTTATTTTTCTTTTATTTTGTTTGCTTTCTAATTTAAAATACAGTTTGAAACCGTCTGTACACAGTAGGCTATGTGTGCTAGCAGAGCTAGACTCCAGTCACGAGTCACAATGCACATGTGCGGTGGTTTGTCCACCAAAAAAGCGCCAAAAGATAGAAAATAAACCAGCAGAGCCAGAACTGTTCAACTCCCCTGGAGCCACAGCCAGCAGAGAAGCCGCTTTACTTTCGCTTTCAAACCAGCTGCAGCCTGAGAACTGGAGTGTGAGGGGATGTAACACTGAAGATGGCGGCAACGACAAAGAATTGCTGCAAAATAAACATACATCTGTTTAAAAAAATAAGAAAATAAAATGTTATATTCGCTTTTTTTATAGAGTTTTTTTAATGTTATCGATATCGTTATCGCAATATAATTTTTTGCCATATCGCCCAGCCCTAGTATGCTGTACCGAATGTAATTTTTTAACATTTTGAGTGCCAACGACGCTATATGTCGTTAGTTCATGCCGACCGTTGAATGCCAATCTATATCCAAGCTATATAGCGTTTGTTTGTCTTTTTTTTATTTTTTATTATTTATTAGCGATTTGAATTCATATTGCATCAATCTAGTCTCACGTTAGTGCAGCAACCTCTCTCTGAGCACCATTGGGAAAATACCGCCCCCTATCGTCTCTCCCTGTGTAACTGCACCCCATTGGATTAGACTGATGGGGGGGCGGGGAATCCAGTTTCCTCATTTTACTTATCCGGCAAGCCATCCGAAGAGATCAAAGTGATTGCCGAGCCGGAAAACAGCGTGGAATACATATTTCCAGTACCCAGCGCTGAATCAATAAACTAAAATCGATATTTGGAATGGCGATCAGGAATTGGAATCATCTTTTTGGAGAACATCTGATCTGAGGTAAGGAATCTATTTTACCAGTCTTAGGATAATCGGATCTGTTTTCCCAAAGATATCAGAGTTTGCCCTATGTGTGTGTGTGTGTGCGCGCTGATCAGGAAATGAGAATATATTTTTCAGCTCGCTTCTCTAGCGTGCATAAGTACACATATACTAGTATCGATAATCTAGCGTTTATTTGAAAATGATTCTTAGGCCATGTTTAGACGGAGAGAGTCTCAACAGAAACCGCAGAAGTCGTCTTGCGGTCTCACTTTAAATTTTGCGTTTAGACTCGTGTTTTGGGAGGGAATTCTTCGTGCAGACGAGGCTGTAAAAGTAGTCGACTCGAGACGACGGAGCCCCGCTACACTGCCTCAGGTAGCTGAGACAACCAAGCGTGCTGTGAAGACCCGCCCTACTCTGTCTCTGATTCGCAGACTGTGGGTGGGGGAATGTGATTGGACCAAAGCAGAGTCACTCACAGACAGTGGCTCCAGTCACTAATAGTTGCGATAGCCGCTGGACTGATTCTTGTGTATTTAAAAGTACTGCCAATGTGGTGATCTCCGTGGATAGAATCAGACATGCTTGTTCGCTTTGTTTACGCGTCTAGGCTACTGGCGCATGCCTGTGACGTAAGCAGTACGCGCGACGAGAGCCTTGAGAACCCTTTCGTCATAGTTTTATGCGGTTTGACTGTTCAGATGATAGCGCTGTGGTGTATCGTTTCTAGGATTTCCACCCAGGAAGGTGGTTTCACTTTTTTGCGGATTCTCCCCGCAAAAACGCTGTTGCCGTATGAACAAAAGGCACATGCGAAAAAATATTTTTCCAGATTCACCCGCGAGCGTTTCCGTCTAAACATGGCCATAAATAGGCCGAAAAATGACATGGTTTTTTGTGTATTCCAGAATATTCCAGTAAATGCCGTTTATCACGGAATCTTTATATTTTCCTGAAACTTTCAAGAAAAGGAGGGCTTTTCAAAATGGTATAAAACGGAAATGAACCGATTAAAAAAACAATCCGCTTCGACAATGTTGACTGCAAACAAGTCATTGATAAACGACGGGCAGATTAGACACACAGCCATAATTTAAGACATAGATTATGCGTTCACAACGTTATCATTGAAGTGGGTGCTGGCATTCAACCATGTTTTGACCATGTTCACCAGTGGCATCCAAAGTGTTAAAGGGGAACTAATACTATCTTACTATTTCTTTCACCATTTGGGCAATTTTACACAATTCCTGTGAGTCTATGGAACACATCTGTAAGTTTCCCCCCCCCCAAAAAATGCATTGTTTTCTACATTTCTAATCAAGTACTGTAGAGCACCAGTTTGACCAGTTTTTCCTACGGTTTTCAATGGGTGTGTCACGTCAGGCGGGCGCATCTCCTCCTAACTACGCGTCTCGCGTTTTTTTCGGACGCTTTTTTCAGGCGCTCTCAATTGAAAAAGTTTAAACGTTTAGCCACGGAGCGCAACGGACGTCAGTGTGTCACTTTCTTGTCTATATGGACCAATCAAATCAACTGAGGGGGGAGGGATTACAAATCGGAGGTATTTGAAGAGAAATCGACAGCAAAACAAACCAAATCGATAATGGAGAAGTTCATTTAGTTTTCTGTACGACCCCATGACCAGCAACGCCTGTGAGTGGTAATGTATGTAACTTATGTAACGTTAGCTGAGGTAGCAACGGTAATCAGTAGTAATGTAACTTATGTAACGTTAGCTGAGGTAGCAACGGTAATCAGTAGTAATGTAACTTATGTAACGTTAGCCGAGGTAGCAACGGTAATCAGTGGTAATGTATGTAACTTATGTAACGTTAGCTGAGGTAGCAACGGTAATCAGTGGTAATGTATGTAACTTATGTAACGTTAGCTGAGGTAGCAACGGTAATCAGTGGTAATGTATGTAACTTATGTAACGTTAGCTGAGGTAGCAACGGTAATCAGTGGTAATGTATGTAACTTATGTAACGTTAGCTGAGGTAGCAACGGTAATCAGTGGTAATGTATGTAACTTATGTAACGTTAGCTGAGGTAGCAACGGTAATCAGTGGTAATGTATGTAACTTATGTAACGTTAGCTGAGGTAGCAACGGTAATCAGTGGTAATGTATGTAACTTATGTAACGTTAGCTGAGGTAGCAACGGTAATCAGTGGTAATGTATGTAACTTATGTAACGTTAGCTGAGGTAGCAACGGTAATCAGTGGTAATGTATGTAACTTATGTAACGTTAGCTGAGGTAGCAACGGTAATCAGTGGTAATGTATGTAACTTATGTAACGTTAGCTGAGGTAGCAACAGTAATCAGTGGTAATGTATGTAACTTATGTAACGTTAGCTGAGGTAGCAACGGTAATCAGTGGTAATGTATGTAACTTATGTAACGTTAGCTGAGGTAGCAACGGTAATCAGTGGTAATGTATGTAACTTATGTAACGTTAGCTGAGGTAGCAACGGTAATCAGTGGTAATGTATGTAACTTATGTAACGTTAGCTGAGGTAGCAACGGTAATCAGTGGTAATGTATGTAACTTATGTAACGTTAGCTGAGGTAGCAACGGTAATCAGTGGTAATGTATGTAACTTATGTAACGTTAGCTGAGGTAGCAACGGTAATCAGTGGTAATGTATGTAACTTATGTAACGTTAGCTGAGGTAGCAACGGTAATCAGTGGTAATGTATGTAACTTATGTAACGTTAGCTGAGGTAGCAACGGTAATCAGTGGTAATGTATGTAACTTATGTAACGTTAGCTGAGGTAGCAACGGTAATCAGTGGTAATGTATGTAACTTATGTAACGTTAGCTGAGGTAGCAACGGTAATCAGTGGTAATGTATGTAACTTATGTAACGTTAGCTGAGGTAGCAACGGTAATCAGTGGTAATGTATGTAACTTATGTAACGTTAGCTGAGGTAGCAACGGTAATCAGTGGTAATGTATGTAACTTATGTAACGTTAGCTGAGGTAGCAACAGTAATCAGTGGTAATGTATGTAACTTATGTAACGTTAGCTGAGGTAGCAACGGTAATCAGTGGTAATGTATGTAACTTATGTAACGTTAGCTGAGGTAGCAACGGTAATCAGTGGTAATGTATGTAACTTATGTAACGTTAGCTGAGGTAGCAACGGTAATCAGTGGTAATGTATGTAACTTATGTAACGTTAGCTGAGGTAGCAACGGTAATCAGTGGTAATGTATGTAACTTATGTAACGTTAGCTGAGGTAGCAACGGTAATCAGTGGTAATGTATGTAACTTATGTAACGTTAGCTGAGGTAGCAACAGTAATCAGTAGTAATGTATGTAACTTATGTAACGTTAGCTGAGGTAGCAACGGTAATCAGTGGTAATGTATGTAACTTATGTAACGTTAGCTGAGGTAGCAACGGTAATCAGTGGTAATGTATGTAACTTATGTAACGTTAGCTGAGGTAGCAACGGTAATCAGTGGTAATGTATGTAACTTATGTAACGTTAGCTGAGGTAGCAACAGTAATCAGTGGTAATGTATGTAACTTATGTAACGTTAGCTGAGGTAGCAACGGTAATCAGTGGTAATGTATGTAACTTATGTAACGTTAGCTGAGGTAGCAACGGTAATCAGTGGTAATGTATGTAACTTATGTAACGTTAGCTGAGGTAGCAACGGTAATCAGTGGTAATGTATGTAACTTATGTAACGTTAGCTGAGGTAGCAACGGTAATCAGTGGTAATGTATGTAACTTATGTAACGTTAGCTGAGGTAGCAACGGTAATCAGTGGTAATGTATGTAACTTATGTAACGTTAGCTGAGGTAGCAACAGTAATCAGTAGTAATGTATGTAACTTATGTAACGTTAGCTGAGGTAGCAAAAAAATAAAGGATTTTCCAAATAAATCTTTTCTCCTGCGAAATAAGCTGTGGCCTGTTTTGACCGGCTGCACCTCAAAGAATCGGAATCGGAATCGTTCAAATCCAAACGATGCCCAACTCCACCTGGCAAGCCTGGCATCTTTTTGAGTGCAAGAAAAAGGCGTCCAATGTGATGGGATCACACAGTGTGTCCACGTGTGTATACGGTCTCCGTCAGTCTTGGCAGTTCATAAGCGCTTTGTTGCCCAGGAATTCACACGGGGAGGAAGATTAAACGGTGTGTAGGGAGTGGGTACGGTGGGTTTAAATCCTGCCGACTCCAGATACAGCCTGGGGCTTCACGTCCATCAGTGGTGTAGCGCAGGGGTTCCCAAACTTTTCAGGCCAGGGCCCAGAAAATAAGGCGTCAGAGAGCCGCGGCCCAATGCACATCGTCGGGTTTTTTTTTTTTTTTTTTTGCCAGGCGACCGATTTTTTAAGCCAAATATCACTTCAATCCTATTAAGTTAGTTCAAGTTAGTTATTCATTTATATGTGCTATTTATGAGAGGGCTAACTTGTTGCAAAATAATAATGATAATAATCATAGCCTCATTAAAATACTATTCTTGCTTCGGTTGTTTTCAGCGTTTTATGTGCATAATCTGTTATTTAGTTTGAAATGTTCGTTGAAATAAGTAGATTTTTCGTTTTTGTTTATTTATTAAGTTAATATAAAACCATATAGTCACATTTTAGAATACAATAGAATAGAATTTTAGAATACAACTAGAAACACTGTCCTGGCCTGCTTCTAAGTTCAGTGGCCTGACAAAAAAAAAAAAATTTAAATCATCTCGCGGCCCACCTTTGGGTCGCGACCCCGACTTTGGGAACCACTGGTGTAGCGGAGAGAGAGATGGACCGACAGCACTTTAACACTTTAACACTGCACCACGCAGTCTGCTCATCTCACAGAAGCCATCTCTCCCGCTCTCTCTCTCTCCCTCCCTTCACACTAGGGCTGGGTCTCTCTCTCTCTCTCTCCCTCTTCACACTAGGGCTGGGTCTCTCTCTCTCTCTCTCTCTCTCTCTTCACACTAGGGCTGGGTCTCTCTCTCTCTCTCTCTCTTCACACTAGGGCTGGGTCTCTCTCTCTCTCTCTCTTCACACTAGGGCTGGGTCTCTCTCTCTCTCTCTCTCTCTCTTCACACTAGGGCTGGGTCTCTCTCTCTCTCTTCACACTAGGGCTGGGTCTCTCTCTCTCTCTCTCTTCACACTAGGGCTGGGTCTCTCTCTCTCTCTCTCTCTCACTTCACACTAGGGCTGGGTCTCTCTCTCTCTCTCTCTTCACACTAGGGCTGGGTCTCTCTCTCTCTCTCTCTCTCTCTCTCTCACTTCACACTAGGGCTGGGTCTCTCTCTCTCTCTCTCTCTCTCTCTTCACACTAGGGCTGGGTCTCTCTCTCCCTCCCTTCACACTAGGGCTCTCTCTCTCCCTCACTTCACACTAGGGCTGGGTCTCTCTCTCTCCCTCACTTCACACTAGGGCTGGGTCTCTCTCTCTCTCTCTCTCTCTCTTCACACTAGGGCTGGGTCTCTCTCTCCCTCCCTTCACACTAGGGCTCTCTCTCTCCCTCACTTCACACTAGGGCTGGGTCTCTCTCTCTCCCTCACTTCACACTAGGGCTGGGTCTCTCTCTCTCTCTCTCTCTCTCTCTCTCTCTTCACACTAGGGCTGGGTCTCTCTCTCCCTCCCTTCACACTAGGGCTGGGTCTCTCTCTCCCTTCACACTAGGGCTGGGTCTCTCTCTCTCTCCCTCCCTTCACACTAGGGCTGGGTCTCTCTCTCCCTCCCTTCACACTAGGGCTGGGTCTCTCTCTCCCTTCACACTAGGGCTGGCTCTCTCTCTCTCTTCACACTAGGGCTGGCTCTCTCTCTCTCTCTTCACACTAGGGCTGGGTCTCTCTCTCCCTCTCTTCACACTAGGGCTGGGTCTCTCTCTCTCTCTTCACACTAGGGCTGGGTCTCTCTCTCTCTCTCTTCACACTAGGGCTGGGTCTCTCTCTCTCCCTCCCTTCACACTAGGGCTGGGTCTCTCTCTCTCTCCCTTCACACTAGGGCTGGGTCTCTCTCTCTCTCTCTCTTCACACTAGGGCTGGGTCTCTCTCTCTCCCTCCCTTCACACTAGGGCTGGGTCTCTCTCTCTCTCCCTTCACACTAGGGCTCTCAAATTCAAATTCAAATTCAAATAGGCTTTATTGGCATGAAATATCAACATACTTATTGCCAAAGCAAGTCCAACATACAAACAATAACATATATATTATTAAGCAATAAAACATACCATAATATTAGCAATAAGTAAAACAATCAACAGAAACATATTAAATTACAAAATAATCATTCAATCGGGTAGTCATTTTACAGATGTAGCCACCCAGATACATGTATTTACAGGGCTTGTTCTCTTATTGTATGACAACCATCTACATATTTTGCAGCTAATACTGTACACTGACTTTTCTCCCCACATATATATAACAGCTTTTGATTATCAGGGAGATGGATAAACTGTGGATCAATTTTATTTATTTTATCAAAGAAGACTTCTCTTAAATCCTTGTATTTCTCACAGTATAGCAGGAAGTGAGGTTCTGTCTCAACAT
Organism: Notolepis coatsorum; assembly: GCF_963971535.1. Classification (NCBI taxonomy): domain Eukaryota; kingdom Metazoa; phylum Chordata; class Actinopteri; order Aulopiformes; family Paralepididae; genus Notolepis; species Notolepis coatsorum. Next base: position 4,055,499 of record NC_140182.1, read on the forward strand.
CCCCCTGATGACAAAGTGAACACAGCCTGGCCTCTCTGGGCAGCCAGTTCTGCCTGTGACGGCCTGTTTCTATGGCTAGACTATGTCCACTCAGTCTGTACCGTGTCAATGTCTTTCTTAATTTTATATCATTCACAGTGGTCAGGTATTCTGCCACCGTGTACTCTCTGTTTAGGGTCAAATAGAATTCTAATTTACTTTGAGATTTGGTTGATTTGTTCCAATATTCTATATAGTTTTCTTTTTGTTTTGAGGTTATTTGGTTGGGCCAGATTTTTTGGTATCTGTCCTGAGGCATTTGTGGGCAGAGATTTCTGACTAGCTGGCAGAGGGGACTCTTATCTGGGTTCATCTCTTGGCTCTGAAGGGCTTTGTAGTGGTAGGAGTGGGGGTCACTTGATTGGAGGTGTGTGTAAAATTTTATGGCTCGCTTTTGAATTTGAATGATTAGGGGGTATTGGCCGAGTTCTGCCCTGCATGCATTATTGGCAGTGTGTCTGTGGACCTTAAGTAGGTTTTTGCACAATTCTGCATGCAGTACTTCTAATGGGTGTTTTTCCCATTTTGGGAAATCTTGGTTAGTTAATGGACCCCACACTTCACTGCCATATAATATTATTGGATTTATTACGGAATTTAGAATTTTGAGCCAGGTCCTAATTGGGATGTCAATTGGAATTTTCCTTTTGATGGCATAAAAAGCCCTTCTTCCCTTCTCCTTCAATTCATTCACAGCCATATTGAAGTTTCCATTATGATTTATTTTCAATCCCAAATATGGGTAGCTTTGTGTTTTCTAATATGTGTGTGCCTAATTTAAATGTATTATGTGAACTCTGAGACTCGTGTCTCCTTTGAAAGATCATGACTTTAGTCTTCTTCATGTTTACGTTCAGAGACCATGTGTGACAGAACTGGTGGAGGATGTCTAGGTTCTGTTGTAGACCCTCTTTAGTGGCTGACAGCAGAACCAGATCATCTGCGTACATCAGTAATTTTACATTGGTATCGTGCAGAGTCAGACCGGGTGCAGTAGAAAGTTCTAATAACTTTGCTAATTCATTTATATATATATTGAACAATGTTGGGCTTAAATTGCACCCCTGGCGGACTCCGCGACCCTGGGTGAAGAAATTTGTTCTTTTATTTCCAATTCTAACAGCACATCTGTTTTTTGTGTACATGGATTTGATCAAGTCATATGTATTTCCTCCAACACCACTTTCTAGAATTTTGAAGAAAAGACCTTTGTGCCAAATTGAGTCAAAGGCTTTTTCAAAATCGACAAAGCAGGAATATATTTAGTTTTTGTTCTGTTTTACGTGAATGTCAATTAGGGTTTTAAGAGTGTATATATGGTCAGAGGTACGATAATTTGGTAAGAATCCGATTTGGCTTTTACTTAGAACGCTGTGTTCTGTAAGGAATTCTATGAGTCTGGTGTTGATGATACTACATAGAAGTTTGCCCAAATTACTCGTCACACAGATACCCCTATAGTTTTTTGGGTCATGTTTATCTCCACTCTTGAAAATTGGGGTTATGAGTCCTTCATTCCAGACATCAGGAAAATAGCCTAGATTTAGTGTCAAATTGAATAATTTTAAAATAGCCAATTGGAATTTTTCAGAGCTGTGTTTAATCATTTCATTTAATATGCCATCTGTACCACAGGCCTTTCTAGCTTTAAGGCACTGGAGTTTTGATTTCAGCTCTTGTTCTGTGATTGGGAAGTCTAAAGGGTTTTGATTATCCTTTATGATATTTTCCCATTTTTGTAATTTTTCACATATCTGGCTGGTTTCCGTTTTTGTATTTAGGGGTACAGTTGTAAAGAGTGATGTGAAGTGGTTTGTCCAAACATCCCCATCTTGGATAGCCATTTCTTCCGGCTTATCTTTATTCAATGAGTTCCAGTGGTCCCAGAAGGAGTTAGAGCTTAGAGAGTCCTCTATTTTGCACAATTGTTTATTTACGTGATTGTTCCTTTTAATTCTGATGGTCTTTTTGTAGTGTTTCAATGATTCACAGTATTGGAGGCGTAGGGTGTCATTTTGTGGGTTTATGTGTTTCTGGTTTGATATTTTTCTTAGCTGTGTTCTAAGAGCTTTACATTCTTTGTCAAACCATTGGTCCTTTTTAGTTTTCCTCTGTTTGTTACCTGATATTTTTAATTTGGACTTTGTTGCAGTTCTTTCAAATATATAATTGATGTGTTCTACAGCTAGGTTTACTCCTTCAACACTGTTAGAGTATGGCATGGCTAGGAACGTATCTAACAGTGATTGTGTCTCATCACTGGCGATGGCTCTCTGGTAGTCCTGCATGCTGTTCTGGGACCATCTGTAGTATTTGGGGATGTTGTATAGTTTACTGGGCTGTGTAGGGGGATTTTTGAGCGACTCAGTTCTTTTCATGTATGCAGTGATCTGACTGTGGTCGGAGAGTGGGGTCAGGGGTTTGACTGTGAATGAACTGAAGGATACTGGATCCAGATCTGTTATCATGTAATCTACTGTGCTGCTGCCAAGGGGTGAGCAGTAAGTGTACCTTCCTTGTGAGTCCCCTCTCACACGCCCATTGACAAGGTAGAGACTCAGTCCTCTACACAGCTGTAATAAATCCTTTCCATTTTTGTTTATGGAAGTGTCATGGTTATTTCTAGGGGACTGGTTTACATGGTTGCATATGGTGTGGTCAGATATGAAATTGTCTCCATGTGTACTGGTGAAATCAGGGTGGGTTCCCGTTCGGGCGTTGAAGTCACCGCAAACAAGCACATGACCTTGACTTTGGTAAAGACATATTTCTGATTCAAGGTTGGAGAAGATGTCGTCTGAGTAATATGGAGACCCAGTGGGTGGTACGTAAATTCCACAGATAAATAGGTCTCTCTGAGAGGGGATTACTTCTTTATTTAGTTTTAACCAAATATGATTGTTCCCGGTTTTTAGAATCTGTATTGACTGGTGGAGTTGTGATTTGTACCAAATTATCAATCCCCCTGAGTCTCTGCCCTGACTAATATGTTTCGTTTTATTCGATGGCAAAATGACTTCTCTATAGTGAGGAGGGCAGTGTGTGTCTACATCTTCTCTGCACCATGTCTCAGTTAGGATTAAGAGGTCATTGTTTGTTATAGCCTGTAAAAAATCTGAGTCTCTACTCTTAAGGCCGTATGTTGAAGAGCAAAGACCCTGTATGTTCCAGCAACTAATGGCGAATGATTGCATTTTGTACAAAAATTATATAAGGTATAAAGGTTATAAGGTATAAGGGTATTCAATCAATGAAAAATATATATAAAGGTGTTCAAAGGTATAAAGGTTATAGGGTATAAAGGTATTCAGTCAATGGACGAACATCACAGAATAAATTCAACAACAACAAAGGCGACAGCAGGCAGTTGGCCTGCTTTTCTTTTGGTCGATTGCTAGCTTGTAGTGAGAAGTTTACTGCATAGCGTGTATAACATTTGTTTGATCTCATTCAGCTCTGATGTGGGTGGGGGGGGGGGCCTGGTCAGGGCGGATGCATAGGTCATCTCCTGCGGCGGACGGTGAGGGGGTCGGCTGGGGGGACGTCTCCTCTCGCTGGGTGGGTTGGAAGGGTGGGGTGTGGGCTGGGGGCGGTTGAGGGGTCGGCTGGGGGGATGTCTCCTCTCACTGGGTGGGGTGGAAAGGTGGGGTATAGGTGGGGCATAGGTTTGTGGGGTGACTCCTCGTGGGTATCTCATGGGCCTGTGCTTTCTCGGAGAGGCCGGTGTGTGACTGGGTCTGTTGGGGTTGCGTCCGAGGGCAGCATCCTTTAATGTTTTTGCAAATGTCCTCACTCCCGCATTGTTTAGGTGTAGCCCATCATTATTAAAGTCCCATCTGCCGATGTTTGTGTGGTGGGCCAGGTGGACATTTTTGAGGGCAGCACAGTTTCTTGAGGTCTCCATGTTGATTTCGTGAATGATGTATGGAGGGGTGTCCATCCTGGGGAGGAGGGTGGAGATGATTACTCTGGTGTGTGGGAACTCCCTGGAGGCCTTCTCAGCCACCCTGGTCATTGCTTCAGCAGTTCTATTCTGTAGGTAGTGGAGGTCATTTGTGCCCGTGTGCACCACCATGTACTGGGGGCTCCCTAGAGTGTCCTGTCTGAGCAGCTCCATGGCGTGGCCTGTGTTCCGACAGCGCTTGGCTGTCACCTTGAGGCCCGGGAAGAGGCGTGCTGTGTCCAGGTATTTGCCATTGGAGTCCATGAGGAGGACTACCTGGGCTTCGGGCTGGGCTGGTCTGGTGCACTGGGGCCGTGGCTCGGGTGGAGGTTGGGCTGCTGGAAGGGGGTCTGAGTCCAAAGGTATGTCATTGGGTGTCAGGCTGGGAGGGGTAAGTGGGGTCAGGGGGGGGGGGGTATATTCTGGTTTGGCAGTAGGGGGGGGTGGGGTGGTGAGTGTTGGAGCAGAGGACCGCTTTTGATCGGGGGGGAATGTATGTATTCTTTCTTCTTGCCGTTGTAGCTTTACTTCCTCTATCTCACTGCGTAGAGACTCCTCCCGGCTGTTTGTATCTTCCTTCATGGCTTTCATCCGGGCCTGTAGGGTGTTGTTGTCCTGCTCTAGCTCCCGCATGGTTTCTGTGAGCTCCATGACCGTCCTCTGGGTCTCCCTCAGCTCTGAAGTGGTCTCCTCCCCGTTCCTCTTCAGATGACGGAGCTCTTCTCCCAGCTGCTGAATGGTGCAGGGCTCAGTCAGCCTGGCCAGAGTCCTCTCTTTAAATTCAGTAAACTCCAGCTCCAGGAGAGATACGCTTTCTCTCAGCTGCTGGACCAGTTTGGAGGGTGTTGAAGGAGTGTGAATGGATGGGCTGACTGGTGCTCTTTGTGCTGGCAGTGGCATCACTGGGTTCACTGTGTGGTTGGAGGGAGTTGGAGTGGCACAGTCAGAAGGGCTAGTTGCTGGTTTTGACTCTGATATTTCTGTGTCTGTGTTCACCTTGTCCTCTTCTGTCTGTGTGTCCGCAGCCTTGTTGGTATTGGGCACAACTCTCTCCACTTCCGTTTTTATTTTTGGGAAAAGCTCTTGAAATATGTTGAGGTTTGCTTCATTTCCCTGTACTAATACAGTCCCTTTAACATAGTAAGAGATTGTTAGAACTGGGTTATCTGTGCGGGCGGCTAGGTGGTGTAGTGGACAAGGCACTCGCCACCAGTGTGGAGACGCTAGGATTCGCGTGTTCGAATCCAGCTCTCCACATTGTTTTTCAGTTTGGCTGGTCGTCCGCAGTAATACACATTGGCCGTATTACGGGGAGGGAAAACTGAAGGGTGGGGATCGAACGTTGTGAACAAGCGACTCCTACAAGTCGGTTGGTGCGCCTGCGCAGTAGAATCAGGAAGTGTCGGGGGCAGCGTGAGCCTCCCACGCGTTACTCCTCGACACTGAGAGATCGAGCTGCGCAGGTGAAAAGATGCGACTGCTGTTACCTCAAGTACCGGAGGGGACTTGTGCTATGTATGACTTAGTCCACATTGCAGCCGGCTTGTGGGAGGCAAGAAACAGCGTTCGTGACAGGGGAGGGTTGAATTGGATGATACGAAATTGGGATGGGAGAAAAAATATGAAAAGTGGGAGAAAAAGTGGATCAAAAAAAAAGAACTGGGTTATCTGTGTCTAGGGTCTCATCATGGCATATCGTGTGCCGTCCTCCTCGACCGATGCCTTCTTTCACAACATGGTCATAGTGGTTACAGATCACCTGTTTCCAGGAGTTAACATGTTCTGTGTGGAAGATGAGGTCATTCATCACCATCTTGTCCTTATAGACAGTGTAGTCAGCATACAGCTCTTCTGGGTGGGCCAAAAGTGTCTCCTCCTTGTGTTTTTTCTTGTTTTTATTACTTTTGCAACTAGGAGGGTACTCAACTTCTCTGCTGCACAGCCTGTTTTGGTTATTTTCCATGGCAACACACCAGGTAATACACAAACTTAACTGACTGAGACTGTTGTTATTAGCTTTTTGTACAAGATATTATTTAGGATTTAGCTGGCTGGCTAGCTGTCGTTATCTAACGTTGTGTAGCTACGCAGCTAACTGGCGTTATATGCAGCCAGGCAGGTCGGCAGCCAACGCAGCTAACTATCGTTATATACAGCCAAACTGTCCCGCTAGCTAACGCAGCTAACTATCGTTATTTACAGCCAAACGGTCCCGCTAGCTAACGCAGCTAACTATCGTTATATGCAGCCAAACGGTCCCGCTAGCTCTCGTAGTGACGTTATAAAGAGCCAAACTGTCCCGTTAGCTAACGCAGCTAACTATCGTTATAATGAGCCAAACGGTCCCGTTAGCTCTTGTAGCAATGTTATATTGAACCAGTAACGTTATAATGAGCCAAACGGTCCCGTTAGCTCTTGTAGCAACGTTTTATTGAACCCAACGGTCCCGTTAGCTCTTGTAGCAACGTTTTATTGAACCCAACGGTCCCACTAGCTCTCGTAGCTAACGGTGTCAGTATACCTGACTACTCTGTTAGCCTCCTTAGCTGCTGTAGGCCGTTGTCTCCTTGTCTCCTTGCTACTTGCTCTTCTCTTTGGATTTAAATGTTGGTCTTTGTCCTATTGGATCTATATATATTCATGTTGCCTTTGTGAAGTTATCTCTTCCTTCTGTTTAGTTATTCCATTAACAGTTGAATATTCTTTAGGGGTTCATCTTAGCTGAACTTAGCTGAACCTCTCTCTCTCTCTCCCTCCCTTCACACTAGGGCTCTCTCTCTCTCTCTTCACACTAGGGCTGGGTCTCTCTCTCTCTCTCTCTTCACACAAGGGCTGGGTCTCTCTCTCTCTCTCTCTTCACACTAGGGCTGGGTCTCTCTCTCTCCCTCTCTTCACACTAGGGCTGGGCCTCTCTCTCTCTCCCTCTCTCTCTCTCCACACTAGGGCTGGGTCTCTCTCTCTCTTCACACTAGGGCTGGGTCTCTCTCTCTCTCTCTCTTCACACTAGGGCTGGGTCTCTCTCTCTCTCTTCACACTAGGGCTGGGTCTCTCTCTCTCTCTTCACACTAGGGCTGGGTCTCTCTCTCTCTCTCTTCACACTAGGGCTGGGTCTCTCTCTCTCTCTTCACACTAGGGCTGGGTCTCTCTCTCTCTCTCCCTCTTCACACTAGGGCTGGGTCTCTCTCTCTCTCTCCCTTCACACTAGGGCTGGGTCTCTCTCTCTCTCTTCACACTAGGGCCGGGTCTCTCTCTCTCTCTCTCTTCACACTAGGGCTGGGTCTCTCCCTCTCTCTCTCTTCACACTAGGGCTGGGTCTCTCTCTCTCTCTCTCTTCACACTAGGGCTGGGTCTCTCTCTCTCTCTCTCTCTTCACACTAGGACTGGGTCTCTCTCTCTCTCTCTCTCTTCACACTAGGGCTGGGTCTCTCTCTCTCTCTCTCTCTTCACACTAGGGCTGGGTCTCTCTCTCTCTCTCTCACTTCACACTAGGGCTGGGTCTCTCTCTCTCTCTCCCTCTTCACACTAGGGCTGGGTCTCTCTCTCTCTCTCTCTCTTCACACTAGGGCTGGGTCTCTCTCTCTCTCTCCCTCTTCACACTAGGGCTGGGTCTCTCTCTCTCTCTCTCTCTTCACACTAGGGCTGGGTCTCTCTCTCTCTCTCTCTCCCTCTTCACACTAGGGCTGGGTCTCTCTCTCTCTCTCTCTCTCTTCACACTAGGGCTGGGTCTCTCTCTCTCTCTCTTCACACTAGGGCTGGGTCTCTCTCTCCCTCTTCACACTAGGGCTGGGTCTCTCTCTCTCTCTCTCTCTCTTCACACTAGGGCTGGGTCTCTCTCTCTCTCTCTCTCCCTCTTCACACTAGGGCTGGGTCTCTCTCTCTCTCTCTCTTCACACTAGGGCTGGGTCTCTCTCTCTCTCTCTCTCTCTTCACACTAGGGCTGGGTCTCTCTCTCTATCTCTCTCTCTCTCTCTCTCACTTCACACTAGGGCTGGGTCTCTCTCTCTCTCTCTCTCTTCACACTAGGGCTGGGTCTCTCTCTCTCTCTCTCTCTTCACACTAGGGCTGGGTCTCTCTCTCTCTCTCTCTCCCTCTCTTCACACTAGGGCTGGGTCTCTCTCTCTCTCTCTCTCTTCACACTAGGGCTGGGTCTCTCTCTCTCTCTCTCTCTCTCTTCACACTAGGGCTGGGTCTCTCTCTCTCTCTCTCTCTTCACACTAGGGCTGGGTCTCTCTCTCTCTCTCTCTTCACACTAGGGCTGGGTCTCTCTCTCTCTCTCTCTCCTCTCTTCACACTAGGGCTGGGTCTCTCTCTCTCTCTCTCTCTTCACACTAGGGCTGGGTCTCTCTCTCTCTCTCTCTTCACACTAGGGCTGGGTCTCTCTCTCTCTCTCTCTCTCTCTTCACACTAGGGCTGGGTCTCTCTCTCTCTCTCTTCACACTAGGGCTGGGTCTCTCTCTCTCTCTCTCTTCACACTAGGGCTGGGTCTCTCTCTCTCTCTCTCTCTCTTCACACTAGGGCTGGGTCTCTCTCTCTCTCTCTCTCTCTTCACACTAGGGCTGGGTCTCTCTCTCTCTCTCTCTCTCTTCACACTAGGGCTGGGTTTCTCTCTCTCTCTCTCTTCACACTAGGGCTGGGTCTCTCTCTCTCTCTCTCTCTTCACACTAGGGCTGGGTCTCTCTCTCTCCCTCACTTCACACTAGGGCTGGGTCTCTCTCTCTCTCTCTCTTCACACTAGGGCTGGGTCTCTCTCTCTCTCTCTCTCTCTCTTCACACTAGGGCTGGGTCTCTCTCTCTCTCTCTCTTCACACTAGGGCTGGGTCTCTCTCTCTCTCTCTTCACACTAGGGCTGGGTCTCTCTCTCTCTCTCTCTTCACACTAGGGCTGGGTCTCTCTCTCTCTCTCTCTCTCTTCACACTAGGGCTGGGTCTCTCTCTCTCTCTCTCTCTTCACACTAGGGCTGGGTCTCTCTCTCTCTCTCTCTCTCTCTCTTCACACTAGGGCTGGGTCTCTCTCTCTCTCTCTCTCTCTCTTCACACTAGGGCTGGGTCTCTCTCTCTCTCTCACTTCACACTAGGGCTGGGTCTCTCTCTCTCTCTCCCTCTCCCTCTTCACACTAGGGCTGGGTCTCTCTCTCTCTCTCTCTCTTCACACTAGGGCTGGGTCTCTCTCTCTCTCTCTCTTCACAATAGGGCTGGGTCTCTCTCTCTCTCTCTCTCTCTCTCTCTTCACACTAGGGCTGGGTCTCTCTCTCTCTCTCTTCACACTAGGGCTGGGTCTCTCTCTCTCTCTCTCTCTTCACACTAGGGCTGGGTCTCTCTCTCTCTCACTTCACACTAGGGCTGGGTCTCTCTCTCTCTCTCTCACTTCACACTAGGGCTGGGTGTGTTTTTTTTGTATTTATTTATTATTTAAACATTGGATTAAATTCATAGAGAATGCGTCTCCCCGTGAAGCTCGTGTGGATAACGTTCAACATTTCAAACTGCCAGAAGGTTTGCCTTTTTGTTTGGCACGTTCAGGGCGGGTGAACTACACTCGCTCCTAGAAGATGTTCAGGGCGGGTGAACTACACTCGCTCCTAGAAGATGTTCAGGGCGGGTGAACTACACTCGCTCCTAGAAGATGTTCAGGGCGGGTGAACTACACTCGCTCCTAGAAGATGTTCAGGGCGGGTGAACTACACTCGCTCCTAGAAGATGTTCAGGGCGGGTGAACTACACTCGCTCCTAGAAGATGTTCAGGGCGGGTGAACTACACTCGCTCCTAGAAGATGTTCAGGGCGGGTGAACTACACTCGCTCCTAGAAGATGTTCAGGGTAGGGCTGGGCAATATGACGATATTATATAAATATCGGGTACAGTTCATTAACGATACACTTTTTAAACGTATCGTGGATATCGTGATGTTTTGCCCAAGAGGATTGTGTCGCGTCAATCTGGTCCACACGTTCAAACTTTTGAACAGCGCCGCCCCACACACACACTACTGCATCAAAGTTACTACTTATGATAACAAAGGCATTTGTTTTGTGGCATTAACAATATAGTTACACGTTCAATAACATCAGCATATTTACATAGCAACGTCCAAGGTCGACCTAGATAGATAGCAAGCATTAGTCGTTCATATCTCAGCCCGTGCTGACTAAGGGCCCTTTCTCACTCACTCTATTCGTTTCTATTTCGTTCCGTTCTGCCCGTTCCGAGATCTGATCCGAACTCCCCCCCCCCCTCTCCCCCCTCTAGTTTGTGTACACACTTCAGTCTGGGTGCGCTCTGGGTTTTGTTTACGGTTTGAGCTTGTAAGCTTGCCGTAGTCGATGATGTCACGCTCTAAATGTAAACACAGGAAGTGTTCACACGGAGACTGGAGAATGGATGTTGATATAAAGAAACAAATAACTAATAAATATGAAGTTATATTTGAACCTCTGTTGTCAAGCCTTGTCAATATAACCCACCTCCCTTTTCTCACGAATGGAACTCTGTTGTAGAGCCCGCTTTTGATCGTTTTGCAGCGTTAACAATAACGCTAAGCTAACGGCTACCGCTAGTTAGCTTTATAACCTTTTACTAGTAACATTGCTCGCATCGATTATATTGAATGTCATTGATCTACTGGTCGACCGAAAATGTAAACGGGAATGTCTTAACACGACTGCGGACTCTGGATGTTGATATAAAATGAACAAATTGCCAATAAATATGAAGTTATATTTGAACCTCTGTTGTCAAGCCTTGTCAATATAACCCACCCCATTTTATCACGAATGGATGGTGTTGTAGAGTCCACTTTTGAGCGTTTTGAGCGATCTACTGGTCGACCACGGCCGACTGGTTGGGCACCACTGGTCTAATAGAAATAAATGCATTCGAACAAGAAAGTATAGTATACAGCAATGGCTAACGGCTAAACGCTAGTTAGCTAGCCTGTTCAGAAGCTAACATTATCCCATCGCTTGTGGCAATTATATTGCATGTCATTGATCTACTGGTCGACCACGGCCGACTGGTTGGGCACCACTGGTCTATAGAAATAAATGCATTTAACAATGTATAGACATAGCAATGGCAAACAAAATTGCCAGGCCTAACCGCCCCCACTCAGCGCGCACCTGAGACCACCTATTTCAGCTGTCCAGGTTCAGCGCCCCCGGGGACGAATCAGCGGGGGGCGGGGACGGGGGACAGCGTTCTCACTCAGACAGACACACCATTTTCTGATGCGAGCCGGCTCTGATTCGACACAGAGCAGTGAGTGTGAAACCACCCTCAGTTGTGCCCATTCTGCGGTCTGTTAATAAAGTTTTCAATCAGACAGATGTATGGAAAGGTATGTGACAAAATGGCATCCAATGTAATAAAAAAAGTCAACCAACGAACACGATTCTTGTACCGGATCTCCTCACTGGACTATGCTTGCACCTCATGGTACCAAAGCACCTCAAAGGCGCTAAAAACAAAATTACAAACATCTCAAAACAAACTGGTCAGACTACTGCTTGACCTTACTCCTAGAACCCACCTCACCCCTGCCCACTTTGACAACCTAGGATGGCTTAGAGTAGACGACAGAGTACAGCAACTTGCAATGGGCCTGGTCTACAAGATACACTACACGACCAAGGTACCCATGTACATGACAAAATACTTCCCAAAGGTCAGTGAATACCACGATCACAACACCAGAGGGAGCTCCACAAATCATGTTAAACCCAGATTCGGCTCAAACAAGGGACTAAACACGTTTCGCAATTATGCCACATCAATGTGGAACGCCCTACCCAAAGCTGTAAAGGAATGTGAATCACTACCCACTTTCAAAAACACTCTCAAAAAACACCTAAGGGAGACTGCAACTCGAAACTGGCCCCTGTAAATGTCCGAACACAACCCCCTCCAATGTACAGTAAATTACCAAGTATGGTCTTGTCAATAATCCAATGTACAGTGTTGTTTGTACAGTTGTACAGTGTCCCCCACCCACCCCTCCTACCCCCCCCCCCCCCACTCCTACCCAACCCGCCCCCCCCCCCCACTCCTACCCAACCCCCCCCCCCCCCACCCACCCAACCACCTCCAATGTACAGTCCCCCCCCACCCCCACCTACCCAATCCAATGTACAGTTTCTACGCCTAATGTATATACTCTTTTCTTTCTGGACTCTTTTTGTATCACAAACAGTACTGTAATTGCAAATCTGGTATGTCATAAATGTATAGATGTAGCAGTACTGTCTATCTGTATGTCATATATGTTACGATGAATTGAAAATGGGGGACCCTGATGTAAACAAGACGAAAGTCTTTCTCTGGTCTGCATCCCCTTAACAATTGTATGTATTGAGCCGTACTGTACTGTACCCATTCTGCAATCTGTTAATAAAGTTTTCATTCATTCATTCATTCAAGGCTTTTATTATAACATTCGTTGCAGTAAAATCATTATGCCTCGTTTAGTCATCCTGCGGAGCTAAAAGCTAAACGTCGGCCGCGGGGAGCTACCGCTACCGTTGTTGTTGTTTGAGCTCTCAAAATCAATGGCGGATATAGCGGAAGTAAAAAATTAATACGCGCTTGCCGATTGGTGCTAAGAACAGCAGGGCGGGTGCAAGCGGTGTGACGTAATTGGCAGACTCAACTGTCAATCAAAATGATTCTGTTTGCCGTCTGAATGAATGAAAACGTTATTAACAGATTGCAGAATGGGTACAATACAGTACGCATCTATATTAATGCCGGCCCAAGAGTGCAAGAGTGCTTCCGCATTCGCCGGTAACCAATGCGCATTTTCTTTTTGACGCCCCACAAACGCATGCTTCCATTGTAACGTTAACACAGCCCAGCTGTCAACTGTACTTTGTAACGTTATGTTATTTCGGGCATTCATAACGTTATTGCGCGCGACTGTACATTGTAACGTTAACACAGCCCAGCTGTCAACTGTACTTTGTAATGCTATGTTATTTCGGGCATTCATAACGTTATTTCGCGCGACTGTACATTGTAACGTTAACACAGCCCAGCTGTCAACTGTACTTTGTAACATTATGTTATTTCGGGCGTTTTATTCATAACAAACATTGACGCGATTCCGCCAACACATGTAATATTAATAGGTTTTGCTCACAGAGAGATAAATAAATAAACATAATCACGGTTATCTACCTCAACAACTGCATGTACTGTAGAAATGTATGTTTCAGTGCAGATAAAGGTACTGTACAAAATAACCTCTAAAACACTGCTAGAATACACAAGCAGTTAGGGTGCGCTGTGTTAACGTTACAATGTACAGTCGCACGAAATAACATAATAACGTTATGGCGTTATGAGTGAATCTGGTCCTCGTTTGGATAATATGTAAAGTACAGTTGACAGCTGCGTTGTGTTAACGTTACAATGTACAGCGAAATAACGTTATGGCGTTATGGGTGAATCTGGTCCTCATTTGGATAATATGTATTCCATATCCGTGTGTGAGTGGCAAAAAAGAAAATGCGCATTGGATTGCGTTACCGGGGCCAATCAGGCGAATGCGGAAGCACTCTTGGGCTGGCATTAATATAGACGCATACAGCACAGCTCAATACAACAACAGTGGACTGGAGGATGCAGACCAGAGAAAGACTTTCGTCTTGTTTACATCAGGGTCCCCCATCTTCAATTCATCATATTTCATATCTAAATCATATAATATCTCATTGCTAAATATATGCAATATATAATCTAATAATCCAATAATCTAAATCTAATATATAATATAAAAATGCTAAATGCATGGGTATTTTATTTTGTCTTTAATGTTAGCTTGCAAACTCAAATACTGTCTTGGTAAGCCTCATAATGAATTGTTTGGGGAAAAAAAGAAAAACATTGTGATGCGTATCGTGTATCGCCGAAAGGTCAGAAAATATCGTGATATCATATTTAGGCCATATCGCCCAGCCCTAGTTCAGGGCGGGTGAACTACACTCGCTCCTAGAAGATGTTCAGGGCGGGTGAACTACACTCGCTCCTAGAAGATGTTCAGGGCGGGTGAACTACACTCGCTCCCAGAAGATGTTCAGGGCGGGTGAACTACACTCGCTCCCAGAAGATGTTCATGGCGGGTGAACTACACTCGCTCCTAGAAGATGTTCAGGGCGGGTGAACTACACTCGCTCCTAGAAGATGTTCAGGGCGGGTGAACTACACTCGCTCCTAGAAGATGTTCAGGGCGGGTGAACTACACTCGCTCCTAGAAGATGTTCAGGGCGGGTGAACTACACTCGCTCCTAGAAGATGTTCAGGGCGGGTGAACTACACTCGCTCCTAGAAGATGTTCAGGGCGGGTGAACTACACTCGCTCCTAGAAGATGTTCAGGGCGGGTGAACTACACTCGCTCCTAGAAGATGTTCAGGGCGGGTGAACTACACTCGCTCCTAGAAGATGTTCAGGGCGGGTGAACTACACTCGCTCCTAGAAGATGTTCAGGGCGGGTGAACTACACTCGCTCCTAGAAGATGTTCAGGGCGGGTGAACTACACTCGCTCCTAGAAGATGTTCAGGGCGGGTGAACTACACTCGCTCCTAGAAGATGTTCAGGGCGGGTGAACTACACTCGCTCCTAGAAGATGTTCAGGGCGGGTGAACTACACTCGCTCCTAGAAGATGTTCAGGGCGGGTGAACTACACTCGCTCCTAGAAGATGTTCAGGGCGGGTGAACTACACTCGCTCCTAGAAGATGTTCAGGGCGGGTGAACTACACTCGCTCCTAGAAGATGTCAAACCCAACTCAAATCCAATAATGTGTTGCAGCGCAGACCCACAACAGATCAGAGCTATATTCCAAATAGCAAAACGTCACTGATGACAACGACATTGTAAAAACACGTACATTTGTGTGGATGAATGACGGACAGTAGGGCCGGCGTATGTTTAAAACATGCCTTAGAGCAGTGCTTCTCAAACTTTTTCTGTCAGGCCCCCCTTTGTCGGACCAAAATATTTTGCCCACCCCCCCCCCCCCCCCTCGCCCCAACAAAATAGTCATGAAATGGGCCATGTTTAAATTGATTGAAATAACACCAATATCGTGACCCCTTCAAATTGGCCCTATATTTTGTTTTCAGAGCCGTCATGGATGAAAAGCCAGCTTCACACAGATACTGTATGTGGTGCTGATGAATGGTATCAACACCTTAACTGCTGCATCATGAGATACTTGGTACTCAGCACCACACTCTGAAACTAGCTCTCAGGTGGTATCAGATGAGATTTCAATGAGTTCTTCCAAGAGTTTGGATGGAGATGTGTCGGGAAGCTTTGTCTCAATGTTGTCTGTAAAGGTTTTTTTTATCCAGAGTAACTTGGTGATCCTTTTCTGTGTTTTATTAAATAATGATTTTCAGATTTTGAGAAATGGTATTTTCATGGAGAACAGTGCAGCTGCAACAGATGGCACTTTAGTGATAATTTTCTGTAATCCAAAAAAAAAAAAAAAAAACAGTTGGCAGAGAGGCCGCAGAGGGATGGCAGCCATTTCCAAAAACCCGGATGAGTCACACTCATCTCACTTGATGTAACTGCCGCCAATAGTTGATAACTTCCAGCGAGCGAGCGTGATGGTCGTCACGACCAGGCCACCGATCCCAAACAAGACTCTTTGGCACTCTCTTCAGCTCGACGTCAAAGTGAAAACTCCCCCTTTTGAACCCTTTCACTACCACACTGCGGAAGGTTAACCCTTTACTATCACACGACAGACGGTTGAAAGGTTTAACCCTTTTTTTCGTGTGGCAGTGAAAGGGTTTTAACCTTCCGTATTGTCACAGTGAAAGGGTTAACCGTTTGGTAAGTGTGGTAGTGAAAGGGTTAAAGGACCAAGGGGACTGGGGAGGTATACAATACTTTTAAGATATTATACCACCATGGATCCGTGCTAAATGTAAGAGACAATACCATTGCCATAAATATATATATATATATTTTTTTATTTAATCCAATATTTACATATATTTCTTTTTAAATGGACATTGCAGCAGCAATAAAGAATTTGTGATGGAAATTGGATGAGAAAACACCCCTTTGAATAAAATAGTACCATGACTATTCCTATTACGACTCAAGAAGATGTCATCACACATCGTAGTTTGTACTGGAAGACCAGACTGATGGTCAAATACCATTATTATACTGTCAAAACAAGAGAAATATTGTGATATATGATATTTGGCCACATGGCCCCAGGCCCTAGACCAGGGGAGCGACACCTCAGAACGACTGACCCGACAGCAGCGAGGACGTCTAGACTCTAGAGCAGGGGTTCCCAAAGTCGGGGTCGCGACCCCCAGTTGGGTCGCCAGATGATTTGGGGGGGGGGGGGGGGAATCAATTTTTTTATTTTTTATTTATGCAGTCAGGGCCAGGCCACTGAACTTAGAAGCAGGCCAGGCCAGTGTTTCTAGTTGCAGCAGCGCAATAGTTAGATAACCTATGTGGGGAACAACCAAGAGATCACTGCAACTCACACAAGTTGGAGAACTATCTCTCTCTCTCTCTTGCTCTCACACACACACAAGGGAGCCGCATGCGATTGGTGGAGGCGGGACCCTTACAATAAACTGCTAATCATTGACACATGCTAGCCTGTAATAATCCCCCCCAGAAAAATCTACTTTGCATTTGATATATTGCAAATATATTCCATCACACACACTGGCATTTAAAGGGTTAGAATTATAAAATGAATATGTGGTGTTATTATCAGGGCTGAAGTTGAATAAGATTGTATTTTTTATCAATTACAAAAAAACTGAAAATCCATACAAATCTGTGTTGTTGCTAATCATACATATGCTAGCCTGTTTTTTAACAATAATTTGTGATGCCATCACAAACACTGGCATTTAAAGGGTACAAATTAAAGAATTCCTGCACCAGAATGCAGGAAATGAAGTCTTTGTAACAAAAAATGTCCTGGTGGGGGACGCCCAGACCCCCTGCTTAAAAAGTGGCCTGACTGGGTCTATATTTTGCACTATATTTCCTGGCCTGAATGATTTCCCCAGTCCGGCCCTGGTTAAAAGCCTCCAAATCGTATTAGTGTGTGTGCGTTTGAACGTTTGCATGTTTCAACCATACATTTCCATTTATAAAAAAAAAAAAATTATTATTATTATTATTTTTTTTATTTTTTTTACCTCCTATAATAGTGGGGGTCGCGGCTCTCTGACACCGTTATTTGGGGGTCGCGGCCTGAACATTTTGGGAACCCCTGCTCTAGAGAACAGCCTACATCAGTTTACTTTCAGCCACCCCCCCCCGTCAGGCCTAAATCTCACCCAAGAGATCATTAACCCTTTCACTGCCGCAGTGCCGCACTACCAAATGGTTAATGTTAATGGTTACTATTTTCTATAAACAGAAAACTGTTGTCGGTGTAAATGGAAAGCGTTTCGTGTGTGGGTCAGAAAGTGTTTAAATGAAAGCTGTGATGATGGGTGATTATGGGCGTGCAGCAGTGTGCCTGAATTTCCCCAAGGGGATCAATAAAGGAATATCTCATCTTATCTTATCTTATCTCGTTGTGAGGTTTTGGGTTCGATTCCCTCCAGGCCAACTTCACATAGATCTAGTGAGTGTGGGCTTTATGCGTCTACTTTCTATGAAAATGTACGATTCTTATTTTTTCAATAAAAATAATTTATTGCACTCTCTTAACACATATACCACCAACCACGTATATATACGTGTTTCGGATCCAACGCTTGACGGCCAACCACGTATATATATACGTGGTACGGTTGTTTTGGCTTTTATTCCATTGTAATATCCTACTCAATGTCACCGGGCGGCACTGCAGATTTACCCTACTCTTGGAATTCGGAAAAGTGCATTACCGGCCAGATCCTCGTAGGGGTGCTGTCTCGATAATGCAGTGTTCCCTGTTACAGACCGGTGTTTTTATTTATTTTTTTACTATGAATGGACTTTTCTGTTAGCCTACAGCTATGCGTTTAGGTGTAGCCGATGGCCTGGAATAGTTTTTGGGACGCTGAATTCAGTATGCAGTAAAGGAATATATCATCAGCCAATGGACATATGGATCTACCAGATGGCGATCGATAACTGGGAAATCCTTTTTGCAGTCCAACCGGCCACAGGTAAGAGCTTTTTCACGTAAATTACATGCTGATCAGGCCTCGTTATTAGGGATGCCCCGATCGATCAGCCACCGATCGTTATCGGCCGATAATCAGTATAAATATGCGATCGGTGATCGGTGATAAATGCTTTATTTTCGCCGATCGTCAAAAACCGATCGAAAAACATGATCCAATTCTTAGCGGAGATCTCACTGCTGACTTCTCTCTCAGACACACAGAGCTGCTTGCAGCGTACGGTCCCTCCTCCTCCCCAGCCCCTCCCGCACTCGTGTAAACAAGAGCCTCGCAGTCTGCTATAGTCTGGTGCATGCGACGTGAGCTAACGTTGGCTACCTACCGAGCTAACGTTACTATTTAAACTAAATGACCCAGTGACTACATGAGGCATTGTCTAACGTTATCTAGCTGGCTAGCTACTGATAGCTGCTGATATCAACAAATGCTCCAGCAATAGTCGAGTGCATGATAAGTTACCTCCGTTGACTCGGTAGCTCACGTTAGCTCACGTTAGCTCTAAACTAAATAGTTCACTGAGGCGTTGTCTTAACGTTATCTAGCCGGCTAGCAGTAGCTACAGATAGCTCCTGATATCAATGTCTTATAACATTGATTCGATGCGTATTCGAGCTGAGGGCTTGCTGAATGTGATTTATACCAATAGGGTCCAGCTGCAGTGCCGGAGAATCCTGGCGGTAGCTGGAGGCTACTTGAGTACACACAGACAGTGGAGCTGTTTGCAGATAGCGAGCATTTTGACTTGTTGCGTGGTGGCGATGTCTTGCAGATAATACAAGTACAAGTCTAATTATATAATATATATATTTCATAAAAAAATAAAAATAAAATTATATAAAATAATTTTTAAATATTTTTTTATAATCAAGAACTATCGGTATAGTCTCATGTCTCTTATACATATAGAGAAAATCAGATTTACTACACAAGGCCACACGGATATCTTCCACAAAACATGGCAGCCCTTCCTATCCCATTTCAAAACCCATATGACTCCATCCAATCTTGGGACCCCATGACCCCCCTCCACCCCCTATCTACCTTCATGACACTGCTAGCCC
This sequence comes from Notolepis coatsorum, assembly GCF_963971535.1. Classification (NCBI taxonomy): domain Eukaryota; kingdom Metazoa; phylum Chordata; class Actinopteri; order Aulopiformes; family Paralepididae; genus Notolepis; species Notolepis coatsorum. Next base: position 4,074,709 of record NC_140182.1, read on the forward strand.
ACGCATGGCTAGGGAGATGGCATTGTGGTGGTCTGCTAAGGGTGTTAAATTTACTTTCCATTTAATTTGTTTTACCATCTGGAAATTATGCTACTAAAATGGAGAGTAACACTTATATTATATAGGGCGGCTAGGTGGTGTAGTGGGCAAGGCACTCGCCACCAGTGTGGAGACGCTAGGATTCGCGTGTTCGAATCCAGCTCTCCACATTGTTTTCAGTTTAGCTGGTCGTCCGCAGTAATACACATTGGCCGTATTACGGGGAGGGAAAACTGAAGGGTGGGGATCGAACGTTGTGAACAAGCGACTCCTACAAGTCGGTTGGTGCGCCTGCGCAGTAGAATCAGGAAGTGTCGGGGGCAGCGTGAGCCTCCCACGCGTTACTCCTCGCCACTGAGAGATCGAGCTGCGCAGGTGAAAAGATGCGACTGCTGTTACCTCAAGTACCGGAGGGGACTTGTGCTATGTATGACTTAGTCCACATTGCAGCCGGCTTGTGGGAGGCAAGAAACAGCGTTCGTGACAGGGGAGGGGTTGAATTGGATGATACGAAATTGGGATGGGAGAAAATATAGAAAAATGGGAGAAAAAGTGGATAAAAAAAAAAAAAAACACTTATATTATATATTATTATTACGGTATGTATATATAAAAATATCTTTGTTTTATCTTTGTTTTATTTTAATTTTACTTAATTTTTCTTTTGCGTAGCTTTGTCTGCCACATCTGTACTTTTGTTTAATTATTTAAATGTCAATTTTTAATTTTTATCTCTTTTTTTTTTTTTTTTTTTTTTTTCATGTATGTTTGTCGTCGCCCTCACTGGGTGGGATGGGTGGGATTAGGGGATAGGAATGGGGAAGGAAATGGAAGTTGTATAATTTGGATAACTGAAATGTATAAATATGTACTAATTCTTCCAATAAAAAAAGATAAATCTAAAAAACTATCGGTATCGGATCGGTATCGGCCGATAGAGCTGCCGCGGTATTGATGTTTTCCTTACCGCACAAATTTGCGAAATATTTCCTACCGCTGCGGTTATTACACACAAAAAAAAAGAAGAGTTTGAATGCATTTTTTTTTTGTAGTCTACTCTTTATAGCATATAGCCTGCCTCTAGTCTAAATGTCTATCTTTAGAGGATGACTTTGCAGCATGAATATTGTTTGGGATTCGGCAAGCACGCATTAGTTATTGAAAGTGAAACACGGATTCGCAGTCTCCCCTCTGGTCGTGCGCCGTTCACTCGGTGTCGCGGGCAGGGGTGGTAGCGGGCAGGGGTGGTAGCGGGCAGGGGTGGTAGCGGCACGCCCGGCGGTTACCCCCCCCGACCCTTTCTTCTTATTATTATTATTATAACGTTACTACTTATGATTACAAAGCAGGGCTCCAGACTAACTTTTTTCACCACCGTCCCAGAACCGTCCCGAAATACAATTTTAACCGTCCCAAAGTGAATGTAACCGTCCCAAAAATCAAATGTCGTTTCTTTACTTTGGTTGTCGTCGTCTATAGTTGTTATTGCCATAAGAAACACCATTCATAGAAGGGGAGAATAAATTGATTTAGTCAAAAGGCTCCCAGGTGGAAAGATTTCACAAGAATAATGATGATTAAAAATAAATAAATATATATATATATAAAAGAAAAGTGTTTAACAAGGTGCTAGTATAGGGATATTTGGTCACGGTGCTGTTATAGTCAACCAATTGGAGCCATGTTGATTATTCCTTCCATAGGAAAATATATTTAAATGTATTTGTATTTTATTTCGTTTTCGTTTTTTTTGTTATTACAAATGTGTGTGTTTATGGTTGAAAATGTTAGAGATAAATAAAGATCAAATCAAATCTAACTGAATAAGTTATCGCTCTTCTAACAAGAAAGAAAAACGTAGTTTAGCTTTAAACTATATAATGTCATTGCGTCCAGAGATTCCACCTTTGATAACTAAAGTAATGACACTTGACTAGTAATGAAACATGTCCCTTAGATCGCGCTGTCCTCCTGGTCGATATTGATAACTGCTGCTAAAATAAAATAAAATAAGTCCCGAGTCGAGACTCTGTGCTGCTTCCAACGAATCCCAATAGTATGCAACTGCAGATGGCTGAATTGGAGTATTGCACTGTGCAATACTCCAATTCAGCCATTGGCAATTCAGCCGTTGGGTGGGGGGCGCTGTTGAGCGGGCCTGTGACCGGACCTGAAAGCGCCCCTGGCTCTGCGGCTCTGCAGCTGCATGCTATTCGCAAATTCTGTTCGTCCCAAATCAATATTTGATCGTCCCCGGGACGACGGTACATCGTTAGTCTCGAGCCCTGCTCCAAAGGCATTCGTTTTGTGGCATTAACGTTATTTATTACATGGCGTTTTCACATTCGCCGAAATGCTTGCTTGTGATTGGTCAACAGCCCCCCGACTGCGGTCATTATTTTTCGATAATGACCGCAGATTTTTCAATAATGACCGCAGCTGTTCGCAATCAAGCCCACTGACACACACTGTTTCAGTGCAATTCAGTGCTGCCGGCGATGAGGGGGCGGAGCGACGAGCGGACCAGAACACAGCGGAGCCAGAACAGAGGCTGCTGCCCGCGATAATAATAATCACTTTATTTGGGGTGACAGAGCCACAGAACAACTGCGATTTGTCAAATGAATTAGGTATATTGTTAGTAAGTTAGCCATGTAATAAGCGGGATAATGTATAGCTTTACTCGGTCATTGTCGCAAAATAATTGACCTTCACTACGTTTAAAACACCTCGCCGCGGCGGCTCTGTATTTTAAACTCCGTGTCGGTCAATTATTTTGCGACAATGACCTCGTAGCAATACATTATCCCTTACATAGTTACACGTTCAATAACATCAGCGTATTTACCGGACCATAGCAAGGCAAGCATTACTCAATTCATATCTCAGTTCCTTTCTTTGCTCAGAGCGTGCCGAGTTGTACCCATTCTGCGGTCTGTTAATAAAGTTTTCAATCAGACAAGTGTATAGAACGAAGGGCTTTTATTATAACATTCGTTGCAGTAAAATCATTATGCCTCGTTTAGTACTCCTGAGGAGCGACGGTAATCCACTCCTGCGGGAGCTAACGTATTAGCCGTGTTGTGAGCTCTGATCAATGGCTGACATTCAGGAAGTAAAAACCTAATACGCGCTTGCCGATTGGTGGTAACACACTGGGCGGCTACGTGGCGTAGTGGGCAAGGCGCTCGCCACGAATGCGGAGACAGGCGAGCCCAGCGCTCCACATTGCTTTCAGTTTAGCTGGTCGTTCATACTAATACACATTGGCCGTATTAGGGGGTGGGAAACTGATGGGTGGGGATCGGGCGTTGTGGACAGCGACTCCTACAGGTCGGTTGGTGCGCCTGCGCAGTAGAATCAGGAAGTGTCGGGGGCAGCGTGAGCCTCCCACGCGTTACTCCTCGCCACTGAGAGATCGAGCTGCGCAGGTGAAAAGATGCGACTGCTGTTACCTCAAGTACCGGAGGGGACTTGTGCTATGTATGACTTAGTCCACATTGCAGCCGGCTTGTGGGAGGCAAGAAACAGCGTTCGTGACAGGGGAGGGTTGAATTGGATGATACGAAATTGGGATGGGAGAAAATATAGAAAATGGGAGAAAAAGTGGATCAAAAAACACACTGCAGGACGCTCCAACGTGTGACGCGTCTCTCTTCTGACCAATCAGTGGTCTGCAGTGTTTCACGTGACTTTTCTGGTACCCAATAGGGTCGCTTGGAACCTCGACAGAGGAGTAGGGTATATCTGCAGAGCCGCAAGCCCAACGAGAGCAGGGTACTTTATTATTATTATAAAAAACAGCGGTGATGCGGTATTCAGCCTAACTCTGCGGTGGGCGTGATGTAACAGCGATACCGCGGTAATACCGATACCGCGGCAGCTCTATCGGCCGATATGGCTCAAGACGATCGGTATCGGTGTCAAAAAACGTGATCGGGGCATCCCTACTTGTTATCATACCCAACCAGCCAATCAGCGAATAAGGCCAATGCCGTTATTGGTAATCAATAATCAGAAATGACGTCCCCCGCCCCCCCCTTTCATGCATTCATGGTGGACCATGATACCGACATTATGCATTTTGAGTTTTAGCTCTAGCTTGTCTATAGCCGAAACGCCATTCGATTTAACGTTATTAGCTTAGCACCCTATATCTTGCGTTCCAGGAAATACCCCAGAACATTCTGCTATAACGTTCATATTCACAACGCTATAAAATGGGAGCGTATTGATGATTTCTTTTTATTTAAGGTATATATATTAAAAGGGACGGTTTATAGTGTCAATTGACAATGAGAATGGACAGATAGCAATAATATAAAGTATAGATTAAGCTCTACAAACAGCCTCACGCACAATGAAAGTTTGTTATGATATGCTGGCCGTATAGAGTGGGCCCCGTCTAATCCCAATGGCCCCGAATGTGTTAAACAGAGACAACATAACATATCAAAGTGCTTGAGGAGGCTACATGCTGTATATGAATGGAAGCTGCATGCTAATGGAAGCTACATGCTGTATGTATGAATGGAAGCTACACGCTAATGGAAGCTACATGCTGTATGTATGAATGGAAGCTACACGCTGTATGAATGTAAGCTACACGCTAATGGGAGCTACATGCTGTATGTATGAATGGAAGCTACACGCTGTATGAATGTAAGCTACACGCTAATGGAAGCTACATGCTGTATGTATGAATGGAAGCTACACGCTGTATGAATGTAAGCTACACGCTAATGGAAGCTACATGCTGTATGTATGAATGGAAGCTACACGCTGTATGAATGTAAGCTACACGCTAATGGAAGCTACATGCTGTATGTATGAATGGAAGCTACACGCTGTATGAATGTAAGCTACACGCTAATGGAAGCTACATGCTGTATGTATGAATGGAAGCTACACGCTAATGGAAGCTACATGCTGTATGTATGAATGGAAGCTACACGCTGTATGAATGGAAGCTACATGCTAATGGGAGCTACATGTTGTATGAATGAATGGAAGCTACGTGCTAATGGAAGCTACATGCTGTATGTATGGATGGAATGCCTTTTTTATGTGACATAATTGTATATGTTTTTATTTTTGTGCTTTTATTAAAAAATGTTATGTTTTTATCTTATGCTGTGGGACTTGTACAGCACTTTGGTCAACTTTGTTGTTTTTAAATGTGCTCTATAAATAAAGTGGATTGGATTGGAACTTGGAAGCGACAGCAGTGATTATTTTAGACAGAGTTCAGAGTTCAGACACAGAGGCACAACGCTCCCAGACTCCTCCTCCCCAACTCTCTGGCTCCAGCACCAGCACCACGTAAACAAAACCACAGCTACCAAGGAGAGACTGGAGGCTGGAGACAGAGAAAAATACTATGTGTCTAAAAACCAGGACTAAACATACCCACACACACACCACGCCACCAACAGCCGCCCCGGGCCAACTGAGTGAGCAGCTAAGGTCCCTCAAAGACTGGGTCACGGACGTGTGTGCTGCCTGAAGGCCTATACTAGTGGGAAGAAGTAGTTCCAAATGCTTTGGAACGAGGGAGGTCCAAGGGGATTTTCCATCCATTTCAACCACAATGGACTTAGGATGAACTCACTCACTACCAAGACTCGAGTTTCACAGACGCTCACTTCAGAGCAGAGAATAACAGTTAGCAGTGTTACTTAGCAGGCAGCCGTCCACATAACCAAACAGAGCCACCACACAGATAGAAGAGTCCCCCCCGGCCGATACAGACACAATGACTATGTTTCTTGCCTTGCGTGCACAACAGCCCTTTCCACTGCTCCCCGTTGCTTCTCGCTGGTCTCAGCCCGCGGCCATCACCACATGATGCAGTACATCCGTGGTTCTTCTCAACAAAGGGTCCGGGGAGGCGCGTCTCTATACTTTCCACAACAAATTTGTGTTTCCGCGTTTGAGTTTTGCGCTTTCGATTGGCCAGGTCATGTGACATGTGCGCCAATCGTGGGATGGCAAGTTCTGCGCCTATTTCCGGGTCGAACAGCCTGCAAACTACCTAACGCCTAGTTTATCACTGGTTAAGCTTAGGCGACTCTTTCGCAGTTGGTTAAGGTTATACTTTGGAATCAGGGCGGAGGCGTTCTATCGCCCTGCTCTAAGACAAACTAACCTTAACCAACTTCGAAAGAGTGCCTAAGCTTAACCATCCAAAAGACTTGCGGTCCCACGATTGGGCGTACATGTCACATGACCTGGCCAATCAGAGACGCGGAAACGCGACTTTGTTGTGGAAAATATTCAGGCGTCCGGGGACCCCCACGGGTCCTTGAAGAGGTTCCAGGGGGGGTCCCCAGCTAAATGAAGAATATAGTTTGTTTTCACCAAATCAAATCAAATTGATTTGTAACTTGTTGTAAGGCACGACAACAACACACGTTAATTAATGTCCCCCATGGGCCGGACACGTCTTCTTTAAACAAGTCAAGAAGAAACATGACAATAAATCAAGAACAAAACAAAAAACACCATGAAATCCAAAATAAAATTTAAAATAAATAAACGCAACACTAATGTGGAGGGGAGAAACCTTAGAAAGGCCGTTCAAGGGGGGGATCTCCCTTCTTAGATGTTGGTGATAAGTGTTGCTATATAAAACAGGCGAAACAGTTGGTAAGTATGTACATATACGTGTAATGAAACACAAATATGCACATGCAATAGCAACTGGGGTACATAAGAACATTTTGAAAGATTGAAAATAGAATAGAGCTGATGACCGATATAGGCTAGTAGTAATAATTGAATAGTATTAAATTATACTATTAATTGTAGGGATGCTCGATATTGGCTTTTTTACCGATACCGATATTGTCCAACTCTTAATTTCCGATACCGATATCAACTGATACCGATATATGCAGGGTTTCCCCCCCAGAAAATGGAATAATTTCAGGTAATTAACATTACATATCTCTTGTTGTGGAATTAACACAACATTATGCACACTTTTGACAATAAATAAAATCAGAATTTGTTCTTACTTGCTTGCCTGGGTAAATAAAGGTTATAGAAATGTAAAAAAAGAAAGAAAAAAAAAAGAAAAAAAAAATAAGAATTTCTTTTTTAAAACCGATACCGATATTTTCCGATATCACATTTTAATGCCGATATCGGCCGATAATATCGGTAGGCCGATAATATCGGACATCCCTAATTAATTGACTAGAAGGTTAGACCCCTGTAATAAAATGTAATAAGAATGACTATTCCGACTATAGGTTTCACTCTCTCCGCCTACAGATTGTTTTGGAAATCTGGACTAAATGACATCCAACTAAATTCTGCTTAAATGAGGGTCCCGGGGGCGTGAATACTTTCCCTAAGGTGGTTGTCCTTCCGCGTTCGGTTTGTGCGCCGCCTGATTGGCCACTGACGCTTCTCTCAGCGCCCAATCACGTTACTCCTAACACTCGCTCCTAACTTTCAGTTCCACAGCCCAAGTCCGTATTGTTTTCATCTCTCTATATTAACGTAACGCGCTTTTCACATCAATCGACATCACATCAATATAAATAACGTATTGTTTTCATCTCTCTATATTAACGTAACACGCTATTCACATCAATCGACATCACATCAATATAAATAACGTATTGTTTTCATCGCTCTATATTAACGTAACGCGCTATTCACATCAATCGACATCACATCAATATAAATAATGTATTGTTTTCATCTCTCTATATTAACGTAACGCGCTATTCACATCAATCGACATCACATCAATGAGGGTCCCGGGGACCAATCAAACAGGGGTCCACAGCCGAACGTGTATCGGTGAGTGGGGTGAGTCCGTCCGACACAACAAATATGGATTTTTTTTCACCCAGGGACAGTGTTCATGAATCAACATCTTCAGTTTCCACACCAATGTAAATGTGCCACAGTTAGCTAATGAGCTCGTTTTCATCTGTAGCCCCTGCCTGCCATGATGCGTGTCTTTATGGTGTGGGAGGAGACCAGAGTACCTGGAGGAGAACCAGGGGCGTCCATTTGGTATGGCAAGGTATGGCACTCGCCATACCTTGGCAAATAAAAATGTAAAAGAAAAAAAAAAAATTGAATTCGAATGTCAACATTATGAACGAAGCTTCGAACTATTCGGTACAGCCCTAGCATGTTTTGATATTGTCAATTATCTCACTTTTACTAGATGACTTTTGCTGTGACTAACTGAAATATGCCCAAAAAAAAAAAGGGAAAATGGACATAGGGACGTTTTTTTTTAGTCAAAGGGCAGCAGAGACAAGTGATACAGGGACACAGGTAAGGTCTGGCTTAGTGGTTATAACAGTGCAGTTCAGCATTCAGTAACCCATACTTTTTGTGAACGTGTTTTTGATACTACATTCTGTTGAACACACACCTCAAAACCGTACCTAAGGAAAATTGGCTCAATTGCCACAAAAGTAATAGACAGTTATGATATTACATTCTGCATAATTCGTATGCAGAATATTGTGGTTCCCTGCTTTAGTCTGTTGACACATTTCTATACTAAAAATGCTTGTGTAGTCCTGTGTCATACCTAAATGTCATATAACTGAATTGTATAGAAACAACTCACCAAAAGTGACTATTGCACAACTGATTTGACAAAAGAAATCCACCAACCTTCACCCCCCCCCCCCCCCCTCCTCGCCTTTTAGTGAAAGGACGCCACTGAGGAGAACCCACGCGAACACGGGGAGAGAACATGCAGACTCCACACAGAAAGCCCCCCCCCTGACCACTGTGGCCGCGGCGCTACCTGACCACTGTGGCCGTCCGTTCGATTGCTAACCTAAGGAGAATCTATGAATGAGAAAAAGACTGAAGGCTTTTCTTGTGTGTGGAATGTAGCACTACTAAAATGTAGTAGTTCATTCTCGTGTTTGACTCCATGTCATAGCCAGGCGCCAGCCTGTCACCACCACCCCCAAATAATCGTCAAACAATCTTATGTTCGGCGTATCACCGTAGTTATTAGTTGGTCAACCAGAAAGTAACTCATCATCACTTCACCCCCCACACCAGTCAGGGAACTCCTCCTCCATCTTCTCTGGCCCCCAGGCAAAAGTGGGAGGCCCCTGAATTCGGAACACTTTTTTTTTTTACCAGGTGGCTACACCACCCACCACGTACACTAAAAGCAGGAAAAATACTGTTACCGATATCCCATAATAACCATAATTGCGCCAGTAAGTATGATGTGATGTGGCGTGAGAGACTGCGATACCCAACTTTAGGAGAACAGCTTCCCTTCCTAAACCAAGAATCAGCACAAGACGACCAGTTCATCATCATAGGGCCGAAGTCTGCTAGCCAATGGTCCTCCCAAGTTGTTAACCCTTTCACTGCCTGCCGCACTACCAAAACGGTTAACCCTTTCACTGCGACAATACACCGAATGTTAACCCTTTCACTGCCACATGACAGAAGGTTAACCCTTTACTATCACACAACCGACCGTAACGGTTTGCTCCCAGCGTTAGCTTGTTGTTGTGGTTAAGAAGAAGAAGAAGAAGAAGAAGAAGAAGAAGAAGAAGAAGAAGAAGAAGAAGAAGAAGAAGAAGAAGAAGAAGAAGAAGAAGGCACACTATATATAATAAGAGCCCCACAAACACAGTGCAACACACAAAACACCGACCTTGAAAGGGATTAAAAGGAGGTGTATTTCTATTATTGGGGTTAACTTGTGGAACAATTATGCTGATGATATACAGGTAAGAATGAGTCATTCGCTTTTGATTTTTAAGAAAATGGTTTGTAAAGCTATTTTTGAAAACTACAAGGGTGAATAATACTGTTTTTTTTTTGTTTGTTGCTCTTTTCTTTTAGAATACTGTTTTTGAGAGTCTTCATTTTGTTAAGAATATAGGACAGGCGTGTATAATAAGCATTATGCTTCAGTCTGTACCTTTTCAGTCACTGTAAAATCAAATATTGTCAAATGATGGTGTATATTGTATTGTGTGAGATGATGACTGAATACACTACTACAGTAAGTAGCTGGGCTAGTTGTACAGTTGGCTGGCTTGATTGATTGATTGATTGGAAACTTTATTAACAGATTGCAGAATGGGTACAATACAGTACAGCTCAATACACACAATTGTTAAGGGGATGCAGACCAGAGAAAGACTTTCGTCTTGTTTACATCAGGGTCCCCCCCCATTCTAGCTTGTTAGCTAACTGTTATTATTAACATGTAACGGTTTGCTTCCAGAGTTTAGCTCGTTGTGGTTCAGAAGAAGAGGAGTATAATAATAATAACAACAAGAGAACCAGATCAACACAATGGACCACAGTGCGTCTCTGCGCTCACCTCCTTCCTGTCCTGCAGACACTCCAGCACGGCCAGGTTGTTGCTCCAGGAGGGCCGGGGACACAGCCGCGCCAGGTCGTCCCGACACACCGCCTCCTCGGAAAGCCTCCAGCCCGGGGAGAGGCGCCTGCGAGGCGGCGAGGCCGCGGCCACCGCCACCGCCACCGGGGGGCTCCGCTCAGCGGCACCGGGACCGGGACCGGGGTTCACTGCCGCCGCCGCGGGGACCGGAGGAGGACCGTCGTCGCCTTGAACCGGAGAGTTATCCACGTTAACCGCTGGTTTGTTGTCGTCTACTACTAGAGGGTCGTCTTCTCCTCGAATTCGGTGCACGGCACACGGTAGGATGTACACCACCAGCAGCAGGAGGAAAGGAACACGTCTACACGCCGCCATCTTCTTCTGGACTCCAGTTAGCTGTTAGCTGTTAGCGGTTAGCTGTTAGCTCAGCTGAGTAGGGTCCAGCTGCAGCGCCGGGGAACCCTGCTGGCCGCGGCAGCATCCAATAGGGTCCAGCTGCAGCGCCGGAGAACCCTGCTGGCCGCGGCAGCATCCAATAGGGTCCAGCTGCAGCTCCGGAGAACCCTGCTGGCAGCTCAGCATCCAATAGGGTCCAGCTGCAGCGCCGGAGAATCCTCTCACTGGGCAAGCCTGTGGCAGCCACAGAGGGCGCGCGCTGATGTACGTCTGGCGTAAAGTACGAACCTACTTTCTATAGAAGCAGCTGGGAGGTGCGCTGTTTTAAGTGAGCATGTGTTATTGGATTGATTGATTGCTTGATTGACATTTTTATTAATGTCTGCCTTGTTTCGAACTGGTTATGCTTTGGCCCTCTTTCGAAGTCGGTTATGCTTAGGCCATGGTTACACTGGGGGGAAACAGCAACGTTGTATTTTCGAATGATTACGTTTGCATGTCCAAGTTAACACTTTGGTTGCCTTGGGTTAAATTAATGATATACCATAGGTTGCCGGCTCTATTTGTCTATGGAGAAGTACCCCTTCTTTGCATGGCTATAACTTTTTAAATTCTATTGCTACATTGCCATTATTAGGGCCCATTCAAAGTCCTATATGTATTGTTCATTGTGTAGCAACGTTAAACTTTTTCATTCATATATTCATAGTAAAGTATGGTCTAATGTATAAGTATGTTTTCATCTCTTTCTGCAGCTTTCTCCAGAATGTGATCTATAGCCCCAAATGCATTATATTGATGATGCAATACAGTTTTATGGCAATCAGCGCGATATAAAAAATTCCAACTAGACGTACTTCTAGAAGTTACTACACGTCATCTGATGTTGACCGGATGGGCTAGGGGGCGTTTATAATTCCGTGGGCAGCGTTATACCAATCATCTAATGTGGGTCAAATGTTGATAATAGCAGTTAGTATCGAAGACGGTAACGTTACACGCTGAAACTCACCCCAGTCTCTGCGCGCCGTTGGGCGATCATCGTCGAGTTGAAATCTTATCATTATGGGATGTAAATTTACCCGGTCCATCTCCAGCTTGTATAATGGTATATACGTCCAAATCATGTTGTTTATCGAGTTATTGGCAATCGATCACTGTGTAGTGTGACGAGCCAGAGTCGCGGGACCTATAGCGAGCGCCGGAAGTACTACGGTCGTCTAGGACAACCTCTATTCAACATCCTGTTTGGCGATTGCGCCGATCGGCCACCAGATGGCGCTCCTGAACCGCCAGAGAGCTCAGTGGGTCCTGCTGGTGGATCTCAGGCCAGCGGAGGGGACAAATGAATCCGATCGCAGATTTTTGAAATATTGATATAAGGACGCTGTACAGCGTCCCCCGGCAACTTGAGCATGGCCAGCAATGACGTGAAAAGACGTTTCATGGCAGTCAAAGTGTTAAAAGGAAACGCCGTTTTGGCAGGAAAACACGTTTACAGAGCCGTTCTTGCCCAACGCCCATGCGCAGTAGTAGACACCGACGCCAAATTCTCCCCTGGCTGGACCTATACAGGACATCAGCTGCGTCCTCCTCAGATTGCCTGTAGCTGCGGCTAAACTAAGCTCATGTGTTGTCAAGTTATTGTTATAAGGAACCCAGTCCAAACTACAACAGACTGCATCCCCTTAACAATTGTTTGTATTGAGCCGTATTGTATTGTACCCATTCTGCAATCTGTTAAATAACGTTTTCATCCATTCATTCTACTAGCATTAACGTTACTAGGTTAATGTACGATAGCCAAAATGCTATACTGTTATAATGGCATATCCCAATCACGTTAGCACGTAAGCTAACAAAATCTGCAATCTTTTTGTGAGACTAAACTCTCTGCTCTTGGTGGTAAATTGTGTTGATGTTGGTTTTGTTTTCATCAACAAATGAGGCAGAACACACAGTGAATGTATCCGTTTTTGTTTATTGCACTTTTGTTTCTTGCTGAAAAATAAATGCAATGTTGCTAAATGGCACACGCGAGGTATTTAAAGATGGTGGCTTTGTTGTTTTTTAGCAGGAAGTGTAGTGACGCGGTCAACCTTTCTGATTGGTTGAAAATGGCCTTCATGTTTGAACTACATCGCCACCTACTGCTTTGGCATTGTACTACATGTATATACATCACTCGGTGCTCACAAGACAAAACGACGTCTTGCCTGCCATTACGCCGCGTTCTGAAAAGCTAAATGAAAACGAATCGTTTTGGCCCTAATGTAACCGCAGCCTTAGAGTTTGGAATCGGGGCTGGTGGTCTATCGCCCTGCTCTAAAGATAAACTCCAAGCATAACCGACTTCGAAAGAGGGCCAACGCATAACCAGTTCGAAACAAGGCGGACATTAATAACATTTTCAATCAATCAATCAATCATTCCAATAACACACGCTCACTCACTTCATTCTTAGATGGCACGCCACCTCAGAGTACTTCAAGAAACGTCCGTACTTTCCGCCAATCAGCGCGCTCTGTGGCTGCCACAGGCTTGCCCCTTGAGAGGATTCTCCGGCGCTGCAGCTGGACCCTACTCCTGCTGGCAGCTCAGCATCTAGTCTACTCTCTCTGTAGTTAGTCTCTGTAGTCTCTCTCTCCTCTCTCTCTCTGTAGTTAGTGGACGCTGTGCGTTGCGACGGATTGTGCGTTGTTGGCAATCTGAGTCATAGATCTGTGTCGTCTAGAGTGAACACCAGTCTTGTTTTTTTTCTGCTCTGAAATTTCTCATGTAATATCTTGATAATATAGCTGCTTGATTACCTAGATATTACCATATGCTTTATTTATTTTTTACATCTCAATACTACCGACGAATAGAAAATGGGGGACCCTGATGTAAACTAGACGAAAGCCTTCCTCTGGTCTGCATCCTCTTAACAATTGTGTGTATTGAGCCGTACTGTATTGTACCCATTCTGCAATCTGTTAATACAATTTTCAATCAATCAAACCGTATTTAAACACTTCACTTAAATGAATTCATGCTGCTGTCTAATGATGAATTAAGGCTCTGATCTGTTGTCGGTCTGCTACACACACATTATTGGACTTTAGTTGGGTTTGGCATCTTCTAGGAGCAAGTATAGTTCACCCGCCCTTTTATACTTGCTATAAAAAAAAAAAAAAAAAGGGCAAACCTTCTGGCAGTTTGAAATGTTGAACGTTATCCACAAAAAAGCTTCACGGGTATAGAGTAGACGCATGAAAAAGCAATATAGGTTTGTCAACAAGGAAATAAAAGCCATTTTTATTAACTTTGAAACATGTACATAAACAGCTGGTAACAAATATACATATATATACAATCTCCTGTGTAAATAAAACAAAAAATAAAAAATAAACAAAGCCAGTCCTTTGGCAACCAATACACAATGTCCCTCTGATGGAATCTGTCGCTAGAATCCCCAAAGTAAGGGTGACGAGACACACACCTTGATTCTCAACGTTACAATCATTCAGAGACGACAGATAAGACGATATCAAGGAACGCTGAAGAAACATTCCACCTTGGTACATAATCTTCTCTTCCACCAAGCACAGCCTCCACATGCCATGATCAACAGTCAACCGTCTTAAGAATCTGTAACCCCCCCCCCTTCCACCTGTATAGTGTTGGACTCCTATGCATAGACAGTCTGAAAATCACATTGTAATATATATATATATATGACTAACACTAATTGGTAGAAAGCCCTCCTGAACAACCGGTGATGGCCTGGCATCCATGTCCAGGGCAGTTAAGGTAGGGTAGGAGGTTGACTGTTCATGAATTCATAATGGAGGTATGCATCATGCATTAAAATATTTCACCAAACTGAAATATAACTTCAACCTGGCTAAAAGCACCCGTTTGCATCCATCAAAATCAAGACACGATTTAACATCCACCGGTAGATGTTTCGTACGCGCACGAGCGTCCGCGCGCACGCACACACACAGATGCCGCATACGCATAACGTACGGCGCATGTGCTGTTGTACCGATAGTTCTCTTCATGGTCTGCCTGCTGGGATTTCAGATAAAAAAGGTGAATGTCAAGTAATGTAAACATCAACATGGAAGGCTACAAGCACTCCCACTTCCTTTGCTCTCGAGATGCCGATAAGCTTCACTTCGATGCGATGATTGCGCTCCCGTTTGGGGGGGGGGCAAGACAAGACTGTAGCAGCTTCACTGATCAAATGCTGGTGTAAGTTGTGTTCCACGCGTGTCTCTGGTGGAGCCTCCCCTCATCATCATCCCCACTTGTAGAGTTTGAGCATCTTCTCCGTGAGGGAGGCGAGGTAGTGGTCCCCGTTCACCTTGAAGGGGCAGATGTCCACCACCGGTAGATCGGCGGGTAGCTTCTGGATCAGAGCGCCGCTTCCTGCGTCCCAAACCTGGGGAGGGAGAGGAGTCGACAACCAGGGGAGAATTACACCACTCATCTTAACTGGCCGGTGCTGTGCAATCTATCATGAATCACGATAGCCCCTTTCGGGGTCTGTGACGCACGCCAACAAAGGTTGGACGAGTGAATACACACAGTCCCTTATACCTTCATAGAAAAATCCCACAATTAACTCCGTTTCCGCTTTTCTCTTATCAAAACACTCGTCGTACAAGTATCGCAGAGACATTTCAAAAGGTACTCACAGTTGCACGAGGGTTTCGGACAGAGAAACGCTAGGGTTCGAAAGCTCGGCGTTGGTAATAAACATTTTAAATAATTTTTATAAACTGGTCAACACACGCCAGAGCACAGCGCAGGCGCATCAGGCACCCAAAGCCGGAAATAAAGCCGCGTTGACCAGTTTATAAAAATTATTTTAAATGTTTATTAGCAACGCTAATAAGCGGTGTCTGTCCGAAACCCTCGTGCAACTGTGAGTACCTTTTGAAATGTCTCTGCGATACTTGTACGACGAGCGTTTTTGATAAGAGAAAAGCGAGACGGAGTTAATTGTGGGATTTTTCTATGAAGGTATAAGGGACTGTGTGTGTTCACTCATCCAACCTTTGTTGGCGTGCGTCACAGACCCGAAAGGGGCTAGAAGAATCACGATAGCCTCAGATTAAAACGCTCACGGGTCCAGCTCCTCTCTGGAGTTGTACTAGTATTGATCCGACAAGAAGCCAAGTGGTGAAGTGAAGCGCGAGGGGGGGGGGATCCCCCGTAGCTTCAGTTTAGTATAATTGAGTTAACATCCAATCACTGACTGACATAGTGCTCCCTGTCAATGCTGCCGACTACAGACACAGAGCCAGCTAGCTTGCAATACCTTCACACACACACACACACACACACACACACACACACACACACACACGTCAGTGGTGGAAAGTATTTTTACTCAAGTACTGTACTTAATTTAAATGACTAGTTACTTCGAACCACACACCACTTTAACATGGCCTTTAATCGGAGCAGGAGAACTGGACCACACACCACTTTAACATGGCCTTTAATCGGAGCAGGAGAACTGGACCACACACACTTTAACATGGCCTTTAATCGGAGCAGCAGAACTGGACCACACACCACTTTAACATGGCCTTTAATCGGAGCAGCAGAACTGGACCACATACCACTTTAACATGGCCTTTAATCGGAGCAGCAGAACTGGACCACACACCACTTTAACATGGCCTTTAATCGGAGCAGCAGAACTGGACCACACACCACTTTAACATGGCCTTTAATCGGAGCAGCAGAACTGGACCACACACCACTTTAACATGGCCTTTAATCGGAGCAGCAGAACTGGACCACACACCACTTAACATGGCCTTTAATCGGAGCAGCAGAACTGGACCACACACCACTTTAAAATAACCTATAGAGGATGGAGGTTTGAATGCTCGCCATGTACTGGAATAAACAAACATCATTTAGAATGCATACTTTTACTTTAGATACTTAAGTGCCTTCAATAGCAAATACTTCTCTACTTTTAATGGAGGACTTCACTTTTACCACAGTACTCATTTATCTGGGTATTTCTACTTTTACTTAAAGGAACACGCCAACATTTTGGGAAATTGGGCTCACCGTCTTCTCTAGAGAGAAGAGAAGAAGATGGATGATACCAGTCTCCTCTCTCTGTGCGTTCAGTAGAAAGCTATCTGGCTGCACGTTAGCCTAGCTTAGCACAATGAATGGAAACGGACATGGCCAGTTAGCCTTCGGGAGAGGTGTTAGTTGGACAATGCCTATAGGCTAACCGGCACCGTCCGCTTCCATTCATTGTGCTAAGCTAGGCTAACGTGCAGCCAGATAGCTTTCTACTGAACGCACAGAGAGGAGGTCCG